>NC_058133.1:299646123-299705855 GCF_016433145.1 Gracilinanus agilis | reverse complement strand
TATTTCCCATTTCTCTAGCCAAATCTTTTCCAACTTTCTTGTCATCTCAGATTTGAATTCTTCAAGAGCTTGTAACCAGTTTTCATTATTTTGGGAGGGTTTGGATGTGATTGCTTGTTTGTTCTCCTCTTCTGTTTGCTCTGTTGTCTGGATTTTCTCAGTGTAAAAGTTGTCTAGTGTTAAAGATTTCTTCTTCTTGTTGTTAATCTTTCTCTTCTGGGCTTCCTGATTCTGGGTTGCCATTTTAAGCCCAGAACCTTCTCAGCTTTATCCTCACGTTCAGGTTCTGTCTGCGCTCTTTAGGCTCCTGAGGTCTCAGGTCTGGTTATTCTCAAGGTTAAGCCTCCTGGTGGTCCCCCTTGCTTGATCCTCTGACTGAGCCTCCTTTACAAGTCTCAGGGCCCTGCTTCCACAGTCATATACCGGTCTACACTGGTTCCCCACTCAATGTTTCAGAGCCTTCGTTTGTGCCTGCATCGGCCTCCACCCACGCCTGCGCTCAGTGTCAGCTCTCAAAGTCCACGTGGGTTCTTTGGCCTTTTGGGGTCTTAAGTCTTGCTGCTCTCAGGAGCAGGCCCTGGAGCTGCCGATGACTCAATGGGTGCTCCAAACTTGCTCTTCTTCTTTTGCGCTGGCCTTGGAAATGTAGGTGGTGTATGGTGGAGAGGGGGTTGCTCAGCCCGCGATTTAGTGAGAGCTGTTTCCCCCCTTTATAGCATGGAAATGTCACGATTCCACGTACCTTCCACTCTGCACCCTGTTGTGGGAACCCTCCGTTCTTCTGGATTTGTTTTTATGTCCCCTTGAGGAGTCCTGTATTTTTGGTTAGGAAAGGTCAAGCCGCTGCCTTTTACTCTGCCGCCATCTTAACCTGGAAGTCCCACTTACCTCTTTTTGCCTCAGTTTTTCATCTGTAAAATGAGGTGGAGAAGAAAATGACAAACCACTTTAGTATCTTTGCCAAGAAAAACCTAAGTAGGGTCATGAAGAGTTGGACAAGACTGAAACAACTGAACCATGAGGTAATTCTATCCAAATGACTAAAGGCTATAATGAAGAATATTTCTTCTTCGAATATATATGATTTTAGAACAAATGAAATTTAGCTTATAAAAGTAGTCCTTAGAGGAGTTATAAGGAAAATCGCTAAAAGACTTTTGAACCCAGATCACTATTAATGAACAGAAGACTGCTGAAAATCAAGATCTTCAATGTTAAGTTCACATTTTCCAGCATAAATTAGCCTTCGCTTCTGTGCAGTTTGAAGCAAAAAAGGATAGGGTTATTGTGCTAATAACTTCTCCCCTCTTCAGTGAAGAGAATGTACCATTCAGGAGCAAAAATTTGTTTTCTTGTGATAGTGTATTTACAATCTCCAAGACAAAAGACTATATATTAATTCCTGATGAATGTCTTTCTGGAAAGAACTGCAATAGGATTCATTGGGAATGTGAGATGTATCACCACACGAGAATAGCCAATTTCATTTATTATTATGTACCTTTCTTGCCATATCCTATTTCTGTGCCTGGAAATACATTCTTTAAAAAGGTATTTGTTGGGGCAGCTGGGTAGCTCAGTGGATTGAGAGTCTGGCCTAGAGACGGTAGGTCCTAGGTTCAAATCCGGCCTCAGACACTTCCCCAGCTTTGTGATCCTGGGCAAGTCACTTGACCCTCATTGCCCACCCTTAGCACTCTTTCACCTATAAGCCAATACACAGATGTTAAGGGTTTAAAAAAAAAAGATATTTGTTAAAAGTGTATCCTGGTATATAAAGTGCTTATAATATTTTATGTATAAATTGTTGCCGTTATTAACCATATTATTCTTTGTGACATTACTGCATTTTGTAAGTATAATAAGTACCTATTTTAATACCTTAAAAAGATGATAGGAATAAGTTTGCCAACTTAGCATAACAGATTCCATTTTATTTTAAGTTTCCATTTTGTGACAACTATTTTTTTCTATAATTGAAAGTTGTCTTTCAATTTAAAAAATAAGAATTGGTCTGGTAGAATATAGTAAATAACATGTATGTATTCTTTTCTTTAACTCCGCCAAGGACGGTCCCAAGCCCGGCTGAAAAAGGAGGAGGGTTGGGCGCGAGGCTAGCAACCTCACCCCGTAAAAATCTTACTTGCTACAGAAACTACAGCCTCATTAAACCAACAAAACCAACGATCGCCTAGTCTGGAAGACTAGGAATATAGGGTACTATATTCCCACACAAGAAAATTCATAAGTCAACCTGGATTTCACCTGATGTAAGGACGGAAAATCAGATAGATCACATCACAATTTTCTGCAAGTGGAAAAGAAGCCTTCTAGATGTTAGAGCAAGACGTGGTGCAGATGTGGCCTCGGACCACCAACTCCTGGTGGCAACTTTTAGAACCAAGTTGAAATCATTCAACAACCTTTCAGGCAGATTACACCACAAGTTCAACGTGCAAGGTCTAAAGACCAGAGAGGAAAAAGAAGCATTCAATCGCGAAATCAAGAACAGGTTCGCGGCCTTGACAGGACTCACGGGAGACACAGTTGAAAACCACTGGACCAAACTCCAGCAGACCTGGACGACCACCTGCGCAGAAGTCCTGAGAAAGAGAGAGAGAAAGCGCAAGGAATGGTTAACACAAGACACATGGGCCAAGATACAACAGAGAAGAGATTTGAAACAGAAGATCAGCCAGTGCCAAGATCAACAGGAGAAAGAAGAACTTCGAACACAGTACTGGGAAATTAACCGTCAGGTCAAGAAGAGCGCAAGATATGACAAGAGACGGTTCATTCACGATATGACCGAAGAAGCAGAAGCTGGGCAGGGGAACATGAAGAGGCTATACGAAATAACAAGAATTCTATCGGGAAAGAATTACAACCCTAGCAAGCCAGTGAAGGATAAGACTGGCAAGACAATAACAAGTGATGCAGGGCAGAGAGCCCTATGGGCAGAGCATTTCGAGATCCTGAACCAACCACCTCCACCAACTGTTCCGGATATACCACCAGCCACCGAACTGCTTCAGGTGAACACGGGCCCACCTACCAAAGCTGAGATCATCAAAGCCATCAAGACCATGAAAAATGGTAAGGCTGCAGGTCCAGACGACATCTCCCCTGAGGCACTCAAGGCAGACCCAGAAATGTCAGCGGAGATGCTACAGCCCCTCCTACAGAAGATCTGGGAACAGGAACAAGTCCCGACAGACTGGAAACTAGGCTACTGGTGAAGCTACCCAAGAAAGGTGACCTATCCCAATGCAGCAACTGGCGAGGAATCATGCTTCTATCCGCTCCCAGCAAAATCCTGACCAGAGTCATCTTAGAAAGACTGAAGGAGGCCTTGGACAAGAAGCTGAGAATAGAACAAGCAGGGTTTCACCAGCACAGATCGTGCACCGACCACATCGTCACCCTAAGAATCATCATCGAACAGTCCATCGAGTGGCAGTCTCCACTGTAAGAAGGAAAATTTAAGTATTTATAGATATATAGATATATATTAAAATGTGTGGCCTCCAGGAATCAACAATTTAGGTTGATTCCGTAATTAAATCAGACCCAAGTCAGCATCAGGTTGAAGAGTTTATTTACAGTCTGGTAAGTAAAAAGTAGGAATAAAGAGAAAAAGGAAGAGGCTAGTCCAGGCCAAAGGCCTGGACGGAGAGAGAAGAAGGTTATAAAGCTTAATAAATGAAGCTGTAAGCCACAAGGCCCAACAGCCAGATAGGCAGAGTTTAGAATTGGCCCAGCTAGGCCAAGGAAGTCAGCCTAACTTACCCACGTGACAATATAGAGCGTAAGCGTTCTGTGGTCTCAGGAGATGCTTCTTCTTCCAGTTGGAGACGGCAACTGCCCCCACAGGAAGTTCACTAACTTACTTAAAGAGATAGTGTCTTTCATCACTTCCTGTGGTCCACCTCTAATTCAAATGGACAAATGGCAGTTTCTACATTGATTTGGACTGCCCAAAGGGCAGTCCCTTATTCTTGATTTGTTACTTATTGTCACGTGTGGGTAACTCGTCTCCCCTCCCCAATAAGGGAGGTGAGAGTGACATCATTAGCACACCTAGGTTGAGTAGATTTTTGACTATTAATGGGCTCGAGCTAATTCTATTTACACACCCCTCTATATGACTTTCGTGGATTTCGAGAAGGCATTTGACAGTGTGGACAGGAACATCATCTGGAGATTGATGCAGCACTACGGGATTCCCCTGAAGCTCATCAACATCATCCAGTGGTTATGTGAAGACTTTACCTGCCAGGTCATCCATAATGGGAAACTGACGGCTCCCTTCACAGTGAAGACCGGAGTGAAGCAAGGCTGCATGCTTTCGCCCCTTATCTTCTTGATGGTCATAGATTGGATCATGAGAAGAACTACCAAGAACAACAATGCGGGCATTCAATGGACTCACACCAAACAGCTTGAGGACCTTGACTTTGCGGATGACATCTGTCTCCTTTCTCACAAGCAGCAGGATGTGCAAGCCAAACTTGCACGACTCTCTGAAGAAGCGGAGAAGACAGGTCTGAAGATCAACAAGAGGAAGACCGAGGTGATCACAGTCAACAGCAGACAGGACCTGCCAATCCAACTACAGGGAGAAAACATCAAGGAGACGGACCACTTCACCTATTTGGGTAGCATAGTCAGTAAGGAAGGCGGAGCAGATGAGGACATCAGAAACCGAATCAACAAAGCCAGACAGGCATTTAACACCTTACGGTCTGTCTGGATCTCCAAAGCACTGTCCCTCGTCACTAAGCTCCGAATCTTCAATACCAACGTAAAGGCCGTCCTCCTATATGGATCAGAAAGCTGGAGAGTGACGAACGTCAACACCAACAAACTCCAAGTCTTTGTTAATAGATGTCTACGCTACATCTTGAACATCAGATGGCCTGAAAAGATCTCTAATGCCAGACTCTGGGAAAGAACAATTCAGTATCCCATCAGTCAGGACATAAAGAAACGTAAGTGGAGATGGATAGGACATATGCTACGAAAACCGGAAGACAACGTAGCCAGACAAGAATTGAGCTGGAACCCTCCAGGGAGGAGGAAAGTCGGAAGACCAAAACAGACCTGGGGAAGATCTGCCGAAAATGAAGCAAAGATCGTGGGAATGACATGGGCCCAGCTGGGGGAAGCTGCCCAGAACAGAGTCCATTGGCGTGAGATGGTTGTGGCCCTATGCTCCTAGGGAGTCAACAGGAATAACATTCTTTTCTTTACATATGCATTCTTAAACAACTGATAAACATGTCTGATAAAATACCACCAATGAAAAACTATTAAAAACAGCTATCAATTGTAGTGATTGAAATAAACTACCAATCAAGATATATAGTAAACAACTTAGAAACAATCATAGCTAAAAGTATTAAAATCCACTTGAGACCTTAGCCATCAATTTCTTCCTAAGGCTAGCTTCTGCATTTCCCACACTGAGACCCAAGCAGACTGTGTTCTCTTGAGAGCAGTGCTGATTAATGGAGACTTGCCAGATAATCACCTCAGTGGGAAGCTTTCCCCACATGGCTTCCAGTTAGATAGAGAGGGAATCTTGCCCAGAATAATATGAAACAAGTTTATTAAGACCGCTAAGATGGCAGACTGGTGATTGGTTCTTAGAAAGTATTATTTTCATGCTTCAACTAATAAAGTTTGATTGCATGGATTTAGAAGTATAAGTATAATTTAGCATTTCCACCCCACTAGTTAACACAAGTAACAGTAAATCAGTTTATACAGACATGCACTCTGTTACAGTAAGATAATAGGATTTAACCATGGTCTCTAAGAATGAGACCATGATGCTATTTTACCACAGGATCCAAAATTAAGGAAGGTGTATGATTCAATACTATGCTGGGAATTTTTAAATGACCCTTTAAGAACCTCTTACTACTCAATAATCTTATTGCTCTAAGTCCTCAGTTAACTGAGTAACATAACTTAACTAGAACTTGAATGTCTTTAATATCTAAGAGAGGTACTGTGGAACCTAGAAAGGGTCAGAATTAAAAACCCAGACCCCTGTATAACATTATAGTGAAATAGGCTTGTCCATAGGAATTTCAAACCTGCAGACCTTTCCTCTCCAGAGCCTAACCCTTGCAGAATAAAACAGCCTTATCTGCCTTGCAGACATTTCCCCTTATCTGCAGGAACTCATACCTTGCAGACATCCCCCTTATCTGCAGGAATTAATAACTTGCAGACAATCCCCTTATCTGTAGGAACTCCTACCTTGAAGACATCCCCCTATCCTGTCCCCTGCTGCCTACTATCCTTTAAAAACACAGCTCAGCACAGCTCGGGGTCACACATCATACTTTCAATGTGAGACCCTTAGCTTAAGCTAAGACAATAAGGTCCATTTGCATTTTGCATTGCTGACTTCAGACTCACTTTTTGGGATCAACACTCCAGACACTTCAGTACATGTTTTAATTGGATAAAACCAACATGGAAGTTTCAGTATGGAATATATATAAAAGTCCTGAAAGAGACCCCTAATTGGTAAAATTAGAAAAGCCACCATCTTTATGACAAGAGCCTATTAAGTCGACTATAAGTGCTTTGGGGTATCCCAAATAATTTCTGCTCTAGGAAAAATATGAGAAATCTCCATTCTTCACTAATGAGTGAGATTATCTAATAGGCTAACATACTCCAAAGCTACAGAGCCATGGTCTGAGGTCCAAGATTTCTTGAATGACTGGTTGTAGGTCATAATTTTTCTATTATGAGTTCAAGGAATCAAGAATTTCTTCTGACTTAATGGTCATGGAGTTATCCCTAGAAGTTCCCAGATTAGGGGTGCAATGAAGCCATTCACAGTATGTCTTCCTGGTTTATGGGACCTTGGGAAGCACACAAGTGGGACTGAGTAGTAGCTCATCAGAATGTGTGGATTTTCGAACTCCCAAGGAAGCCTACTTAGTTCTTAGTAAATACTTCTGGAATAGCATCAAATAGGTAATACAGAATAAGGAGTTGGTGGGATTTTTGTGGGTGATTTTTTTTACATTTATGAGCATCCAATTACAGCATACAAATATTTTTGAAATGAGGATGGAGTATTTGACAAGATTGGTTGGAGTCAACAAATAAGTACACTCTCTAGATGAGCATGCTAACTTTACTGGAAGAATTAATTTATGAATTCAGATTATGTCTTTTATAATAGCTGTGGCTAAAGAGATCAGACTGTCCACTTGCCAGCTGACAAGCAGAATAAAGGTCAAATTGCCTTTAAATTGGGCCACTTTGATCCCAGACAACTTTATCTGCATAGCATTCTGACTACTATTAGAAAGTATAGGCAGAAGGGGGCAGCTGGGTAGCTCAGAGGAGTGAGAGTCAGGCCTAGAGACAGGAGGTCCTAGGTTCAAACCTGGCCTCAGCCACTTCCCAGCTGTGTGACCCTGGGCAAGTCACTTGACTCCCATTGCCCACCCTTACCAATCTTCCATCTATAAGACAATACACCGAAGTACAAGGGTTTAAAAAAAAAAGTATAGGCAGAAGACTCAAGTGTTTTAAATGTGAGGTTTGACCCCCACCTATTGAATTACTTTCTGTACCCCAATTGAAGGTAATGCTTCAACTCTTTCGTGTCACTTGGTATACTGATATATCATTAAAAATATGCCTTATCTTACTGTTTTTTGCTTTGACTATAATAAAGCAAATCAGAGAACTCAAAATTTTGAACCAGAGTAATGTATAATGCTACTGATTAGAGTTTTTAAAAATTGGGATGCTATGATTAAAATTATTTTCGGAGTTGTATTTTTAGGTAAGAATATGTTTATTGATTATATTAGATTTATTGGCTAGGCCAGCATCATAACTGATAAAACAATAGGTATCCGTGGCTCTCTCATGACCATGGATAACCTGAGCTGGGTAAGGCAGCTTGATTAAATGCAATTTCAATCCAAATTGTTTTTTTATAGAAACCTAATTCTAGCAAAGACATACTTTTTTTTTTTTTTTTTTTTTTGCAAACAGAATAAACAGGTTAAGAGAATTAGCACATACATACATTTTGGACAATAGAAACAATTTCTTTTGCAAGTGAACAGTATCCAATGTACTGTTATGACATTTCCAATTACACAATTTGTTTTTAGATCAAATTTGAGTAACAGAACAATTCCAACAAAATAATTGCAAGACATACATTGTACAATGCACTTTGAATTTTATGGGTACATGGAAAGAGTTGATCTTCAATAAATACCCGTATAAATTTTAGAATAAAATGTCTGTAAGCAAGTTAACAAGTCTTTTGCAGGTAAACTGTCTCTTAGTAAAAAGTTCATTTATGTGAATAGTTTATTAGACCTGTTCTCAAGTCAGTGGCTGTGCCTTGTTTGTTCTTCTGCTGTTTTTCTGGGATCTAGTGGCTGTGCTGTCCTGTGGTTGGTGCTGGACAGACATCTGCTTTCTCTGCTCTCTGGGTTGGTCTTTTCTGGGAATGCTTGATGACTCTGGTTTTCTTCCATGCATTCCTGATATCTGTGAAAACAGAAGCAAAATCTCGACCCCAAATGAAAAACTCATTGGGTCTTTTTCTTGGAACTGATTTGTTAGAAAGGGTCTGATAACATCCTTTTTGGTTTTGAATTTGGGCTTTTAAATTTAAAATATTTACAGCATTAATTATGGGATGCATAGATGTAATCTTTGGAAAAATAATTGGTGTTAATTTTACAAATTGTAAGATTTTGTTGCTAGGGATGTCATTGTCTGTTTTCCCTGCAAAATCTGCAAAAGCAATTTGCCATGGTAGGGATTGTGCAAATAAGTTTTGAACTTGCTCCTGAGTGATTGGGAGGTGAATTATATTGGGATCAGAACCAATTAACTGCCAAGATCTTTTTCCTAATTTGAGTTACCACCAACACTATTAGTTCTAGGTAACTACTAAGTAATTTTGTTTGCTGGTTAGGTAATGTTACCATTCAACTATATGTTCCCCTTGATGTAATGTGCCACTGGATGTGTACTTTGTACTCAGCACTGAAGCCACTAAAGGTAGGGAAGGGTCAATTCCAAATAATCTGGCTTGAGATAAAGCTTCTTCAACCTTTTGTAGTTCCTTCTCAGCCTCAGGTGTAAGTTCCCTGGTGGAAGAAAGTGAAGCCTCTCTCCGTAAAGAGGAAAATAAATGTTCTAATTCTCCTGTAGTTATTTTTAAAAAAGGTCTTAGTAAATTTATATCACCCATTAATTTTTGAAAATCATTCAGGATTTTTAAACAATCTCTGTGAATCTCTAATTTTTGAGGTCTAATTTCCTGTTCATACACAATAGTGCCAAGATATTTATAAAGTGGATTGATTTGAATCTTCTCAGGAGAAATTGTCAGTTTGGCTTTTGCCAGAGCAGTTTTTGTGTCTGCTAGCATTTCCTGCACTATGTTGGTGGATGGGGCTGCTAGCAGGATATCATCTAGATATTGACACATATATTGATTGCTACAGTTAAGAATATTGGATACTGTCTCCAGAGCTACTAGCATGAGCCCATTCCAAGAATCCTCAGAAGAGAGCAGTAGGCTTCCTCTCCCAGCTTAGGACAGGAAGTGACATTGATCACTCAAACAGCTTCCTTCAGCTCCCTGCACATTCCAAGTTTCCTTCCAGGATTCTTGGAATGGGCTCATGCTAATAGCTCTGAAGACAGAGTCCAATATTCTTTGTTGGGAGCCATTTAGACTCCTCTTTTGACCCCTTTTATGATCCACACCTTTTCTTATTGGAAAAGCATTATAGTTTTATTGGAAAACTTGAAGTTCTTAGCAAACCAATAATCAAGAGGTTAACATTTTCTCCCTTGGTCAGAAATGCAGCCACTTGGGCTCAAAGCTGCTTTTTAGACAGTCAAGGCCAAAAATCCTCAAAACCAGCAGGGTCTTTCCACCCTAGAAAAATATTCCCAGACTTAGCTAGAATTCTAGCCTTGTGTTTTATCTTCAACTTGAAAACTCTGAAGCCTTTTTGTATTGTCTAAGTTGTAATGGTAGCTGTAAAACTTTCTCTGTGTTTTTGGGTGAAAAGGAGCTTGAATTTCATATATATTAAACTTGTGACTCAATGGCACTTGGGAGCAGCAGCATGAGCTGACAGAAATCCAGAGTTTCCTTGTCTTTCTTTATCACCTAAGTCATCCTTATCAGATTTCCTGGAGATGTTGAATAGCTTTCCACATTGTGGCGCCTGAGTCCAGGGACTTTGGAATGCTGGATACAGGTAAAGATTTGTTCCCTCCACCTCCACCCCCCCAATTACAATGGTTTAGTTTCTGCCCAAAGAAGGGCAAGAAATCCAGAGTTTTCAGAACTCTCCCCTTAAGGGAAGACACTAGAAGTAAAGAATAGATTAACAGGATGGGACACAGTGAATCAAAGTAAAGAAATCTTTTCATTGATATAACTAAGTACACCCTCAGAAAATGGAGAGTAAAAATAAGTAAAGAACAGCTCACTAAGTTTCTCGATCTTATTCAAAATTTTAGTCCATGGATTCCCTTAGAATTATGACAAAAAGTTGGCAATGATTTGAAAAATTATTATACTGAGCATGAATCAGAACAAATGCCAGTAAAAATTTCATTGGCTGCTAAAAAAGCTGGAACCATGAGCTGACAGAAATCCAGAGTCTCTACTTGTATTTCTTTATCACCTAAGCTGTCTTTATCAGATTTCCTAGAGATATTGAATAGCTTTCAACAATTCTTAACTTAAACTTATCAAAATTTATCTTTTCATAATGATATCCTTCTAAAGTACATGAAAAATAAATTCTCACATCCTAGAATGAATGAATATATGAATTAAAAATTGGTTAAGCATGTAAGATATGTTTCAAATTGTGCAAAAGCATAACACATGGAATTGTAGAAACATATTTTTAAACCACCCTTATAATTGTAGAAATATTATGAAGTGCTATTTCTTGGGGCAGCTAGGTAGCTCAGGAGATAGAGAGTCAAACCCAGAGATAGGAGGCTCTTGATTAAAATCTGGCTTGAGATACTTCCAATGTGTGACCCTGGGCAAGTCATTTAACCCCAATTGCATAGTCCTTATTGTTCTTCTGCTTCAGAACCTATAGTCAGTACTGACTCTAAGACAAAAGATAAAGGTTTAAAAAAGTTAGAGGAGCACAAAATAGCTTACCCATATCTATTCTAAGACAGAAGGTAGGGATTTTAAAAGGTAAGGGTTTAAAAAAAAGTTAGATGAGCAAAAACTAATTTATCTATCAGACTGATGGATAAAAAGAGAACTTATAACAAACAAGACATAGAAAACATAATGAAATGTAAAATAGATAACTTTGATTATATTAAATTGAAAAAGTTTTGCACAAACAAAGCCAATGCAACCAAGATTAAAAGAGAAATGAAAACTACGGAGAAAATTTTATGGCAGGTTTCTCTGACAAGGACTTCATTTCTCAAATGTATAGAGAACTGACCCAAATTTATAAGAACACAAAACATTCCTCAACTGACAAATGGTCAAAGATATAAATAGACGGTTCTCGGATGGAGAAATTAAAGCTTTCTTTAGTTATATGAAAAAATGCTCCCAACCATTTAGAGAAATGCAAATAAAACAACTCTGAAGTGTCACCTCACACCCATTAGACTCCCTAAACACGATGAAAAAGAAAAATGATAAATGTTGGAGTGGATGCAATAAAACTTGGACACTAATACACTACTGGTGGAGCTATAAACTGATACAACCATTCTAGAGAACAATTTGGAACTTTGCCCAGAGAGCTATAAAACTGTGTATACCCTTAGACCCAGCAATTGCACTACTATGTCTTTATCCCAGAGAAATCAAAGATAGGAGAAAAGGATCTATATGTGCAAAAAAAATTTACAGCAGCTCTTTTTGTGATAACAAATAATTGGAAATTGAAAGTATGTCCATTACCTGATCAAGTTGCGGTGTATGATTGTAATGGAATTCTACTGTGCCATAAGAAATGATAAACAAGATGAACACAAAAAACCTGGAAAGAATGTGAAGTGATGCAAAGTGACCATGAGCAGATCCAGGAGAACATTGTATGTAGCAAGAACTATAACATACAATGATCAACTGTGGATGACAACTATTTTCAGCAATGCAAGGATCCAAGACAGCTCCAAGGGCATCATGATGAAAGAGATTATCCACTACTATAAAAGGAACCGATGGAGTCTGAATGCAAATTGAAGCATACCCTTGCTTTATTTCCTTCATGACTTTTTTTCTTGTATAAGCTATATGTGTCTTCTTTCACAACATGACAAACATGGAGGAATGTATTGCATGATGGCACATCTATAACTTATATAGTCTGCCATTTGGGGGAAAGGGGAAAGGAGAAAGAACATGAATCACAAAATGTCAGAAAACAATTATTAAAAATTGTATGTACATATAATTAGGAAAAATATTTTTAAAATTCTGACTACTTTCTTTTTTCCCCCCTTCATTAACTTTCTTTCCTTTCTATTCTAGACTTTTATTCTTTGATGTGTGATCCTTATTTCTATTTATTTCTTCTTTAATTTCTTTTTTTCTTCCTAGATTTAAAGCTTCAGTCATCTATTTTGAGTGCTCTTTTCTAAACAATTTCTGTTATTTTCTTGTAGATCTTGCCCTTTCCCTTTTTTCTTTCACTCTTAGAAGGATAATTATGTCCTGAATAACAGAAATAACAAATCCTGAAATGGTAGCATATATTTGAATTTGTACTATTTAAAGTTATAAAATATGTACAATGTGATAATTGGTTCTCCCTCACTGGAAATATGTAGTGTCAATTTGAATAATAATATGATCTTAAGGCATTGATTATTTGTATTAATTGGGACCTCACTTTATCAATCCCTGCAGTAAATATTGTCCCAGGGTAGAAATTTTCCTATGTCCTTGATTATGCAGTTCTTTACTACTCTCTACTCTCCTCATCATCATTTTTTTTTTCCCATTTGCCATTAAATCTTTTTTTTTTTCTAAATCTATGGCTTCTCCCCCTTCTGGATTCAATTATCTTTAGGAGCTCTGATTTTCCTTTTCCTGATTTAGGATGGTGTCCATGGAAGCACAACATTCTTTCACAGGTAATGGTATAAATTTTACATTCCTAAAAATTATACCCATTATATGGTCATTGTCTTCCATTACAGGATCTCTTTCTTCCCCAATGAGAATGCTCTTCAATGAGAACTCCTCCCACCACTGAATTGAGATTTCCCTTTTTTTTTTCCCCATTTCAATCCATTGCTTTGTCACTTTATTGATTCTTTCATATCAACTCTTGAGAAATTAAAGGAATTATTTTTCCTTCATTGTTTGCCACTAACTTAATTAGGGTAGATCACATATTTTTCTTCATCTTCCTCCCCACTTCCATTTTATGTGACCTTCCATTCTATAGTTGTTTCATAAAAAAAAAAAAACAAAAAAAAAAACAATGATTCATTTGTAGGCAGTGTTATAAGACTTAGACCATAGTGTTCAGATATATTCCTCTATTATCCCTTCCATTTAAGTTTTTGCTTTCATTTCTGCCTCATGGGTAGGCTGAGCTAATATAAGAAAAATGAGAATTCTACCTAAATTAATTAATTTATTGCCATACCAATCAAACTACCAAATAATTATTTTACAGAACTAGGAAATATAATAACAAAATACATCCAATAGAACAAAAGGTCAAGAACATCAAGGAAATTAATGAAAAAATGTGAAGGAAGGTGGTCTACTGGGATGATATCTCAAACTGTACTACAAAGCAATAATTATCATGTCGACATGGAATCTAGAGATTCCCAAACTTGTAGCTTAGTGAGGTATGATGAACCCCAAGTTTAGAAATAGTTTGTAGGTTGGAGACCCCAAAAGCTTGTGCTTGTTCCCTGTTCCCATGAGAATCCACCCTGAAGGGAATCTCAGGCTAGCTGTTGCAGACTGAATAATGGACCCTAGGGTAAATGCTAAATACCCTTTTGTCCTAGGTAGTCTTCCCCATTGTATCAAAGACCCTTCTCAGGAAGACTACCTGGGCAGGGACCATTCCTTTAGTATCCATTGTGTTAAGCAGCCCCTTCCCTTACACCCTAGCCTCTAGCTATGATCCCTTTCTCTAACTTGATTGTGTCCTGTCAGTATAATGTCAATCATCTTCCCCAGCCCCTGGATCTTCCCAAATGGTATATAAGTTCCCCAATTTCCTTTGTTCCGGGGGAGTGGTCATCTAGCGTGGTGGCACTCCCAGGGGGATCAGGGAGCAGAGTGAAGCAGTGTTCATTTAGACTCTGCACAAGGCACAGCTCTGCATAAGAGGCCAAGTAGCCCTCATCCCTCTTTCTCTTGATTAAAGAGTGGTTTTATGACTATTTAATAGTTCTGCGTTTTTTCTAAGTTAACAATCAAAATAGTCTGGTACTGGCTAAGAAATAGAATGGTAGATCAATGGAATAGATTAGATACACAATATACAGGGGTAAATGATGTTGGCAACTTAGTGTTTGATAAACCAAAGACCCCAGCTTTTGAAATAAGAACTCACTGTTTAACAAAAACTGTTGGGAAAATTGGAAAACAGACTTGCAGAAACGAAGTATAGGCCAATATCTCACACTCTATACCAAGATACGGTCAAAAATGGGTTTATTATTTAGATATAAGGAGGAATATCATAACTAAGTTAGGAGAACACAGAATTGTTTACTGGGCAGATGTTTAGAGAAGGGAAAAATTTATGCCCAAATAAGAGATAAAAAGCAATATAAGATGTAAAATGAATGATTTTGATTATACTAAAATTAAAAGGTTTTGTACAAACAAAACCAAGGTAACCAAGATTAGAAGGGAAACAACAAACTGGAAAAAAATTTTATAACAAATTTCTCTAATAAAGGTCTCATATTTTTGTCACTGTTTCTAGTAGTTGCTGTTCCTCAGCACTTCCAAGATCTCTGCTCTAGGGCTTTCTGGACATGCTGGAGATTTGGTAGAGAAACTTTCCTCTTTTTGCCACAAATTTTGGAGGCTACATGTGTCTTTTGCAATCTTTGGTCATATTGGAAAACTGCTCTGTGCTAGCAATAGTGGGCCCTCTTTCTTATTATATAAGCTTTTGACCAACCTATATAGCTGTTGAGTAGGAGATGTTTCCTAATGTCATTTTGCATTAAAATTCATAGTCATTATTTAATCTGATGAAATCTTTATGTTTTGCCTAGCGAAGTAAATATGAATTGTTTAATTTGCCTCCTGTTTAAGTAGCTATCTTGGCTGGGAATAAAAACTGGGAACTATAAAGTTAATTTTCTATGAAAAAAATATGTTCTACTTTTTTCTTAAGGCAAATTCATTGTATTTTTTGTTGATTCTACTGAAAGGCATTTGATTGGTCTAAATTATATAAGATTACCCTTCCATCATTTTTCTTTTGAGAATAGTTATTTTCAGGCCTCTACCACAATATATACACACTTACTTTGGACAAATGGGTCAGTCAGAGATGTATAATTAAGGTTCACCTTATTTGACTCTGAAATTCATTCTTTCAAAATAGGTATTAATCTTTCATTTAAAATCAGAGCCACATAACCAGCTAAACATTAACTTCAAAGGCTTTTTATAATTCTAGGTATATAATTAAAGAATTACTTGTCCAAAAGATGAATGATTTTATCTATGTGGGTGTTTCTTTGACAGAGGCTAGTCATAAATTCTCCTACTTAAAGAGGTGGTTTTGTGAATTGCTGCAAACCAAACAGCACCTGGTGGCCAACCTTCTGTTAAGAGAATTACTATTTCAGGAAAATAATAATATCAATGCCTCACATTTCTATTAATCAACCAACAAGCATTTATTAAGAGTCTACAATAGGTCAGTCATTAAGCTGGGTGCTAAGGATACAAATTCAAAGAAGAAACTATCTCTGCCCTCAAAGAGCTTACATTCTAGGAGGGAGACCAGATATTATATATACAATCCTGTGGAGATGTGACATGGAAACCACTTCTATAATTGTAGCAGTCCTTGCCTCCTCAGCAGTCACAGATACTAAAGACTCAAAAAAGAAAGTTTTCCTTGCCAAAATGCATAGCATTATCAAATGGTTCAGCATCAGAAGGGGGTCCCAGGGTTCCAGAGCCAAAAGGACAGAGAAGAAGCAGGAAATCTCAAAGCCACCATGAGAGTCCTCTCCAACTGATCTTAAAATAATGCCACAAGATGAATACAGGAGTAAAAGATCCAACAAGGAGACAGAGTGAAGCAACTTTCAAGAAAAGAACAATTTGAAAGATAGGTAGAGAATATCTGGGGTGAGGGGGGAACCACAGTCAGCAGGAGGCTACAGCAAGGAGTAAGGAACAAGCCAATAGCAAGCTCCCACCCCCACCCCACATCTATTGTGCCAGGTTCTGAACCTAGGCCAAAACCAACATCCAGATCCTGAGACCCTGCCTGGGCCAAAAGCAGTCCAATCCAAAATACACCCCCATAAAGTTCAAAGCAAACCTGCAGTGAGATCTGGAATTCTAGCCCAGAATAGTCTGTACTGTGCAGCCTGATCTGTGTGGGCCCAGAGCAAGGCCAGGAGTCCCAGACCAGGCTTGTGTCAAGAACATAGATACCAGTTTGGGGCAGTTGACAGACCCAAACTGGGTCCCCTGATCCCTGTCAAGGGCAGTCCCCAGGATGCTGACTCAGAGACTGCTGCTATGTGCTGGGTGCCTGACCTGAGAGAGCCCAAAGTGAGACCAAAAGCCTACTCCTAGGCCAGAGGCTAGAATTTCACCTATCAGCAGTCTCAGGGCATAATTGAATCAGTAGAGGGAGGTGGCTCTTAGAACTCCTAGCCCATAGGCCATCATGCTATCTTGGAAGAACTAAAACTGACAGAAACCCAGAAATAAGTCTAAAGGTAGCATCAAGTGTGAAATTAGAATTGATTACCCTAAAAACTATAATTCCCAGCAAAACTATGATCCCCAGCAAAACTACTATTCCCAGCACCCTACTCACTTCCTGTTGTTACATGCTGATGTAGACAGGATATAAATTGGGTGGAGTTCTGTGTCTAGCTCTTTTTTCCTTCCTGTCACAGCTTCGGTGGAGTAGGCTTTTTGAGCAGGTAGAAAAAACTTTGTCATGCGGTTCTATTTTGTTAGATAATAAACTATAAAAAGTATAATACTTCAAAAATAGGCAAATCTGTGCATCAGGAGACCTTCTGGTCTTTGTGGTGCATGATTTGTATGTGTTTCTGAAAAGCAATACATTAGAATGATTCGTGAGAAGTGTATGGGGATGGGCAATGCAAATAAGAATGTAGATAAGGAGGATAAGAGAGAATGTGAGTTTTATTGAGTGAAGGGTAAGTTGGATTATGTGTGTGTATGTGTGTGTGTGTGTGTGTGTGTGTGTGTGTGTGTGTGTGTGATTATGAAGTTTTCTACACTTAAACTGAGCTCCCCCCAAAAAAATTAAAAAAAATATAATAGTTCAAGTATTCAACTTTAATTTTACTCTTGCATAAGGAAGGATTAAAGTTTAAGAAGGTGCCCTAATTGCCCAAGGAACAGAGCCTACCTTGTAAAAGTCTGGGAAAATGAGCAAATATCAAAAATAAATACTTAACCAAAAAGAATTTTTATGGAGACAAAGAGTAAGGCATAGCCCCCTGATGTTGAACCTATGATATGCGTGTCAGAACTGACACACATAGCTACATGCAGCCACATACAGAGAAGTATGAGGCCACATGCCAAGGATGAAATATTTGCTGTAATGTAGTGTAGACACTCTGTGCCAGAGGTCTGTAGGCCAAAACAACAGAACTCTGGCACAGAGCATCTAGTTCTGGGACTTCCGGGCCATTAGGGGACTTTTGACCTCACTTCCAGCCAGCAGAGCAGGGAGTAACGAAATGCTACAGGGGACGCATCTCTGGGGGCCCTGTGATCGCCATTGCCAGCAACCACATAACCAAAGCAACCATTATCCAATCTACTGTTCTGGGGTGTCGTGGATTTCTAATTGACCATCATTATTGAGATAAGTGAGGGGGAGAGGCTGGGAGAGGCGAAGGTTTGTGCTATGGGTTCCGTTTCCTGCCATTAGAAATAGCAGCAGCCATTTTAATTTACATAAGGAATGCCATCTTGCAGCATAGTGCAGACTCCATTTCAGCACTATTACTGTTGTGCATCCTTATTAACCTCTATTTCTGCTTATTAACCCTGCCCTTTCTATAGGGGGCCATGCCTCTATATGATTTTTTGGGGTCCTGAGCGGCGTGGTGGCATAGGATGGTTAAAGCAGGAGAAAGAAAATGAGAACAACTAGACTAGTGGTTAGCCCATGCTGTCCCAAATTCTGTGGGCATGGAAGTTTATTATATATCCTTCTCAAAGAGGTCACAGTTGGTAAGGGGCAATAAATCACACATAATCCATTGAAGTCTAAAGAATACAGATGCAAAGACAAATGGTCAAATTCCAAACCCCAATTTCAGGAGGGGATAATTCCAGGAGAGGAAATATCCCAGGGAGATGCTCACCAGTCAAATCCTAAAGGAGTCAGTTCTAATCTGAATATGCACTCTTATCTGATTAACATTTGTTAGGAAAGGAATCATTAACTCAGTAGATGCTAGTCTACCACTTCAAAGCTCTCCAATAAGAATTGTAAAAAAGGTGGGGATCAAAGACTGAGTCAAAAGAGGAGCCTCAGATTTTTATCTTAGATGGCCCATTCAGTCTGCATCCTGACATGCAGTGCAGAAAAATCATACACACAGTTTTACTTGCCGATGATTTTGTAATGGGATCCAGATAAAATATCTGTTACAGACTCTGTTTCTCTAAATGACTCCTAATAACCTTTTTGGAGGGATCAAGTTGATTTTGGATTAACCTACCTTCTGGTACCAGAGCCTTTTTGGGGCTCAAGTGACCAGGACCAAACACAAAGACTGCCTCAGCCTGGATTGGTCACGTAGGGAATCCAGATAACAGGCCCTAAATTTGATCCTATTTCTCCAAAGGTTTTACTACATAGAACGGCTTCCCACACCTTTCCTAAAAGACAGTTATGTGTGCCATCTGTAAAGATGGGCCCAGTGAGCAATGGTTAAGCAATGGAGTCACAACAGGGATCAAGCTACAAGCACCAGCATAGGGAAGGGGAGTGAGTGAATAGAATTCTTTCTCCTTCCCCTCTTTGGCAGTTGCTGCCCCTGATAACAGTTATAACAGAATCCCTTTTTTGACCAAGAATGGAGGCTATTTTGACTTAGCTATCACAGAGCTAAATTGGCTAACAGATAGGGAATAATCTCACAGAAATTAGCAACTTCCACTGTTGGAAGATTATTCCTAAAGCCCAAAATAGTTTAAGATGACTTCAAACAGCTGTCTTGAACTCTGGATTACAGCTATGCTCAGAGTTTGTCTGGATGAAGATTTGGCTTAGGTAATGTATGAATTGGATTGGTAAAGCCTGAAAATATAACTCCTCACACCCCACAAACTTAACAAGGGAAGGGTTTTATTAATTCAAGGAAACAGAGAAGGAGGGATACTTCTAGGATTGAGGGTGAGGTAAAACGATCTAAATATCTTCAGGAGAATGTCAGAAATAGCAGCAATTCCCCAGAGGGGAATGCCTTTGAATAAACTTATTCCCTACCTTCCTTGCAATCTAAACTTTCTCTTAAATCTAATGTTATAAAGCTTAAGATGGTGAAGGTTATCTTGATTGTAGATCTATATTGACTGGGATACTGCATATAAGGTATTTTCACAGCCTGATTATAGTCAAAACGTAGTATTCAGCAAAGAAACACCCTGCTCCCTGAGCAGTTTAGAGATAAACTAGCTGAGAAGAAGCAATTCCTACCCCTTTCCCAGCCACCCAGCTCCCCCAAAGAGTGAGTTTGCCAAGCTGGGTGTCCTGCTTTTATACCAAAATTCTTAACTGCCCCAACTGCCCCCTCTCCTGGAGTTCTGGGGGGTACTATGGAATTCTGTGAGGCAGTTCATCCCACTTAAGATCATGCATCTTGTGGTCAGTTAGGCTAATTAACCCCTAATTGCCTGCAGGGCTAACAGGCTATCTATAGTTCTATCTTCTGTCACTTCCTCCCTGATGGAGAACCCCCCCCCCAAAAAAAAACAACAAAAAAACAAGGTTAAGTAAAGGAAGTGGTAGTACCAGTAGCTGACCCTTTCAAGAGACATAGACAAAGATGTATGGCATTATAGAAAAAAATGGCAGATCATTTTGTGTTCTATGTACTGAAATGGTAGTGAGCAGAATGTGGAATATAAATAGACATTTTGAAACTAATCATTCCCAGCTCTTGAAAAAAAAATTGAAAAAGGAAGGAATACATTTCCAGGCAGCTACACCTTTATAAGAGCCAATCTAATTCCTTAAATTTGTAAAATGCTCTAAAATTTAACATCTGCAAGTTTGAGCATTGCTCACTCCATAGCTCAGCATGGAAAAGCACTCAGTGAGGGAGAATTTATTAAAGAAACTCTCCTAAGATGTGCACCAGTTCTATTGCATGATATGCAGAATAAAGATGCAATTATTAAGAGAATATCTGAGTTACCACTCAGTAGAAATATCATAAAAGACTGAATAATGAGACTGAACACAAATGTACATCAATTAAAGGGAGACATAAGTAATTATAAATATTTTTCAATCTCTCTTGATGAAACTACTGATGTCACATCACATGCTCAGTTGGCCATTATTGGTCAGTATTCTGATGGTCTCACAATGAGAGAAGAGCTGATAAAATTAGTATCAGTGCCAACAAGTATATCAGAAAGTGAAATATGTAAGGTCGTTATACAAACATTTCTTGATCTAAGCATTAATATCTCTAAAATTGTGTCAGTGACAACAGATGGGGCACCAAACATGGTGGGCAAAAATTTTGGATTTGTCAAATTGTTTATGGAAGCTATTGGACATCTGATTGTGCCTTTTTATTGTATTATCCATCAGGAGGCTTTATGTGCCAAGGCAGAATTCACGTACCTAAGTGACTTAATGTCAGTTGTTACAAAAATAGTTAATTTAATAGCTGCTTGCCCCCTTCACAAAAGAGAATTTTCTGCACTTTTACAGGAGGTTGATTCCACCTACATTGGACTGCTGATGTACAATAATGTAAGATGGCTGAGCTGAGGCAAAGTTCTTGAGCTCTTTGTGGAGTGCTTTGAAGAAATTACGGTATTTCTTGAGGATAAGGATCTGGGAAACTTTCCTCAGCTCAATGATGATAAATGGGTCAATACCCTGATGTTTTTTACAGATCTCTCTGTTCATATTAATGAACTGAATTTAAAGTTACAAGGTTTTGGCAAAAGTATTGACGTTATGTTTGGATTCCTAAAAGCTTTTGAAAATAAGCTTACAATTTTCAAGTGAGATGTAGAAACTAAAACTTATAAGTATTTCCCTCGGGTAACAAAGTATTTTGAGAAGGCCAGTGCAGCTGTACAAAATGAACGGAACCTTTGCATATAAAGTGCCAGCATGTTTTAGACTTATTACTCAAACAGTTCAGTGATAGATTTAATCAATTTAGAAGCCTAGAACAGACCATGAAAATAATTAAGTATCCTGATGTAGTAGTCTACAGTAGTTTGGAATTAAATGGTTTCCATGGATGCAAATTGATGATTTGGAGATGCAACCTGCAGACTTTCAAGACAGCATCTGGCCTCAGGTATTTGTTGACTTGAGGTCAAAGCTTGAGAATCTGGAAAAGTACCACTTGGAGAATCAAGAGGAGTGCCACTACAAACAGGAAATTTGGAGTGCCTGGAACCAATTACCAGACACTCTTAGTACCCTGAAAAATATAGCAATGGCTTTACTCACAATTTTTCCTTCTACATACTTTTGTGAGACCTTATTCTCAACATTAAGTAATATCAAAACCAACAAAAGAAACAGATTGACAGATGAAGTTAGTAACACTTGCTTGGGCTTGAAGTGTACAAAATACCAACTTTCATTTGAAGATTTAATGGCTAAATGAATTTGTGGGAAGCCAATAAGAGAATAGATAAAAATCTGAGACCCCTCTTTTGACACCTCTTATGATCCATACCTTTTCTTATTGGAAAAACATTATAGACTTATTGGAAAGCTTTGAGTCCATAACCAGACCAGAAGCTACTGAGTTAACAATTTCTCTCCTTGACAATTTCTCTCCTTGATAATTAAGAAGCCTAAACCCTAAAAAATATATTACTTAGATCCTTATCTGGAGCCAGACAATTTAGTCCAGACTATCTGAACAGGTGCAGATCTATAAATCAAGGCAGAACGCAATTAGTAAACATCTCCATGAAATTTATTTCTGCTCCCAGAATTAAACCCCTACTAATTCGTGGTTGGAATTTGGCTCTTGTCCTTGCACCCATATCTCTACTTTTTAGACTTTAATGGATTGTGTATGATTTATAACCCCTTCACAGTTGTGACTCTTTCTTTGTGTTCTTTGTTTGAAACCAGTATAAAATAAAGTCCAAATCCCATTGCGTTAGAGCAACATAGGCTAACCACTAGTCTGGTTGTTCTCATTTTCTTTCTCCTGCCTTAACAATCCTAAGCCACCAACACCACTCAGGACCCAAAACCATATAGGGGGCTGGATCTCAATACGAATTTTCATTAGCCAATGAAATTTAGCAGCAAAAAAGTCACTAATAGGTAGGTTAAAGAATTCCCCCTCCTCTTGTAATAAGGAATAAGTAAAGGAAGATAGATGAAAAATTTAGAAAAGTATATTGGAAAATGCAAGCTTGAGCTAAACATTCTAAGGGTTTTTGGAATGTGGCTGAAAGGTCACAGGGCTTTTTGAATTATGGGACAGTTGGGAGTTTTTGCCACTGGTGGAGGAGCTTGTGCCCTGATCTCACTGGAGAAACCCCACTTGGACTGCATTTTGAGGAACTACAAATAGGTCTGGATCAGTAGCTTTGGAGGGTGGACCTCCAGGCCTGTGACAGCCTATTGGAGTGACCCAGTGGAGTTTGTGGATCATACCAACACCCTGGACCCTGGGACATCTGAGAACATCATTGGAGCAAGCAGTGAGATCCTCATAACCCTGCCAAGCTTGCATTTAGCCTAGTATAGTGTAGTATTAGTTTTATCTTCCCTGCCCTGATTTCCTGAACCACCTAAAACCCTGTTACTTTCTTCCTGTAGCTGTTAAGAATAGTTTGCCCTATTACCAACTTGCCTCACCTTATTTTATTATTAAAATCTTTTAATGTTACTTCCTACTGTCTCAATATAACCCCAAAGGACTCACAAAAAGTTAATTAGTTTCCCTGGCTAAGTTAAGTGTTTAACTGTCACCCCAAGTATTCCTGCCTTCCCCCATTCCCCTATTTCACTCTTTATTTATCTTAGTT
Source organism: Gracilinanus agilis (assembly GCF_016433145.1). Taxonomy (NCBI): domain Eukaryota; kingdom Metazoa; phylum Chordata; class Mammalia; order Didelphimorphia; family Didelphidae; genus Gracilinanus; species Gracilinanus agilis. The sequence goes on along the minus strand of NC_058133.1, from coordinate 299,682,337 downwards.
TATGGCAACACCACACCAGTTAAATAATATCAAGACCAACAAATGAAACCGAATGACAGTTGAACAAAGAAGTTACTAAGCAGGTAATTTAAATAATTAGTTTTTGGTTTATTAAATACAGTTATATATAACAATTTATTTATTTTGGTTTATTAAGTACAGTTATATATAACAAGTATCGCAAAATTTTGTTTTTTTTTCTCGAAGTGACACTCCACCCGAGTTATGCTTGTTTTTTTGGTGAATTTTGACACACCAAGCTCAAAGGGTTGCCCATCACTGGCATAGACAGAGAAGGGGACAGTAAAAGCAAAGCAAACAATAAAGTAAACACATGCAAAGTCCAAAATAAAAATATGAATTGGACACAGATTCTGAAAGAGCTCAAAAAGAATTTCAAAAACCAATTATGAAAGGCAGAGGAGGGCAGCTGAGTAGCTCAGTGGATTGAGAGCCAGGCCTAGAGACAAAAGGTCCTAGGTTCAAATCTGTCCTCAGACACTTCCCAGCTGTGTGACCCTGGGCAAGTCACTTAACCCCCATTGCCTAGCTCTTACCACTCTTCTGCCTTGGAACCAATACACAGTATTGATTCTAAGATGGAAGGTAAGGGTTTAAATAAAAAAAATAAGAAGAAGAAAAGAAAGGCAGGGGAAAACTGGGGAAGAGAAATGAGAGCAATGCAAAGAGAAATGGGCCAAAAGTAAAGGAAAGCTCAAAATCTGATAGAATAAAATCATTCTTTAAAAATTAGAATTGGGCAACTAGAAGTTAATGACTTCATGAGACATCAATAAACAATAAAACAAAATCAAAAGAATGAAAAAACAAGAAAATGTGAAATATCTCATTGAAAAAACAACCAACCTGGAAAATAGATCCAAGAAGGACAATTTATGAATTATTGGACTACCTAGAAGTCATGTTAAACAAAAAAAGGCTAGATATTATAATATAAGAAATTATCAAAGAAAATTATGCACATATTCTTTTTTTCAATTAACTAATTACTTAAGAATATTTTTCCATGGTTACATGATTCATGTTCTTTCCTTCCTCTCTTCCCTCTCCCCTCCCAGAGCTGACAAGCAATTCTACTGTGTTATATGTGTATCATTGTTCAAAACCTATTTCTATATTATTAATATTTGCAATAGAGTGATCATTTAAAGCCAAAATCCCCAATCATGTACCCATCAAACCATGTGCAACCATATGCATTCCTTTTGTGTTTCTACTCCCATAGTTCTTTCTCTGGATGTGGATAGTATTCTTTCTCCTAGATCCCTTGGGATAGTCCTGGATCATTGCATTGCTACTAGTAAAGAAGTCCATTATATTTGATTTTGCCACAATGTTTCACTTTCTGCGTACAATGTTCTGGTTCTGCTCATTTCACTCTGCATCAATTCCTGGAGGTCTTTCTAGTTCACATGGAAATCCTCCAGTTCATCATTCCTTTCAGAACAATACTATTCCATCAGCATCAGATACTACAATTTGTTCAGCCATTCCCCAATAGATGGACACCCCTTCATTTTCCAATTTTTGCCACTACAAAGATTGCAGCTATAAATATTTTGTACAAGTATTTTTCCTTATTATCTCTTTGGGGTACAACCCCAGCAGTGGTATTGCTGGATCAAAGCTACCCAGATATTATTTTTTATATTAAGTTTATTTATTTATTTATTTATTTATTTATTTATTTAGAATATTTCCCCATGGTAACATTATTCATGATTTCTTTCCCTCTCCTCCTCCCACAGCCAATGAGCAATTCCACTGGGTTTTACGTGTGTCATTGATCAAGACTTATTTCATATTATTAATATTTGCAATAGAATGATTGTTTAGAGTCTATATCCCCAATCATATCCCCATCGAACCATGTGATGAAGCAGTTATTTTTCTTCTGTGTTTTTACTCCCACAGTTCTTTTTCTGGATATGGATAGTGTTCTTTCTCATTAGTCCCTCAGAATTGCCCTAGATCATTGCATTGCCGCTAGTAGAGAAATCCATTATGCTTGATTGTACCACAATGTATCAGTCTCTGTGTACAATGTTCTTCTGGTTCTGCTCCTTTCACTCTGCATGAATTCTTGGAGGTCTTTCCAGTTCACATGGAATTCCTCCAGTTTATTATTCCTTTCAGCACAATAGTGTTCCATCACCAGCATATACCACAGTTTGTTCAGCCATTCCCCAATTGAAGGACATACCCTCATTTTTCAGTTTTTTTGCCACCACAAAAAGCACAGCTATAAATATTTTCCTACAAGTCTGTTTATCTATAATCTCTTTGGGGTACAAACCCAACAATGGCATGGCTGGATCAAAGGGCAGGCAGTCTATTAGAGCTCTTTGGGCATAATTCCAAATTGCCATCCAGAATGGTTAGATCAGTTCACAACTCCACCAGCAATGCATTAATGTCTCAATTTTGCACATCCCCTCCAATATTCATTACTCTCCCCTGCTATCATTTTAGCCAATCTGCTAGGTGTGAGGTGGTACCTCAGAGTTGTTTTCATTTGCATTTCTCTAATTATTAGAGATTTAGAACACTTTCTCATGTGCTTATTGATAGTTTTGATTTCTTTTTCTGAAAATTGCTTATTCTTGTCCCTTGCCCATTTATCAATTGGGGAAAGGCTTGGTTTCTTATGCAATTGATTTAACTCATTGTATATTTGAGTAATTAGACCCCTGTCAGAGTTTTTTGTTATAAAGATTTTTTTCCCCAAATTTGTTGTTTCCCTTCTGATTTTGGTTGCATTGTTTTTGTTTGTACAAAGGCTTTTTAATTTAATATAATCAAAATAATTTATTTTACATTTTGTAATTTTCTCTAACTCTTGCTTGGTTTTAAAATCTTTCCTTTCCCAGAGATCTGACTAGTATAATATTCTGTGTTCGCCTAATTTACTTATAGTTTCCTTCTTTATATTCAAGTCATTCACCCATTCTGAATTTATCTTGGTGTAGGATGTGAGATGTTGATCTAAACCTAATCTCTCCCATATTGTTTTCCAATTTTTCCAGCAGTTTTTGTCAAATAGTGGATTCATGTCCCAAAAGTTTTCAATAGGAATGGATGCTATATTTTGTCAAAGGCTTTTTCAGCATCAATTGAGATAATCATGTGATTTTTGTTTGTCAGCTTGTTGTTATAGTCAAATAGGTGGATGGTTTTCCTAATGTTGAACCATCCTTGCATTCCTGGTATAAATCCCACCTGATCATGGTGGATGATCCTCTTGATTACTTGATGGAATCTTTTTGCTAGTATTCTATTTAAGATTTTTGCATCTATGTTCATTAGGGAGATTGGTCTGTAGTTTTCATTCTCTGTTTTTGATCTGCCTGGCTTTGGAATCAGTACCATATTTGTATCATAAAAGAAATTTGGTAGGACTCCTTTTTTGGTTATTATATCAAATAATTTGTATAGTATTGGGATTAGTTGTTCTTTGAATGTTTGATAGAATTCACTTGTGAATCCATCAGGTCCTGGCGATTTTTTTCCCACTTTTTTGATTTATTTTATTTTTTTTAAACATTTATTGATATTTATTTTTAACACGGTTACATGCTTCATGCTCCTACTTTCCCCTTCACCACCCGCTCTCCTCCTACCCATGGCCAATGCACATTTCCACTGGTTTTAACATGTGTCATTGGTCAAGACCCATTTCCAAATTGTTGATAGTTGCATTGGTGTGGTAGTTTCAAGTCTACATCCCCAATCACGTCCACCTCAACCCATGCATTCAAGCAGTTGTTTTTCTTATATATGTTTCCTCTCCTGCAGTCCTTCCTCTGAATGTGGGTAGCGTTCTTTACCATAAATCCCTCAGAATTGTACTGTGTCATTGTTTTCTGCTGGTACAGAAGTCCATTACATTTGATTTTACCATAGTATATCAGTTTCTGTGTACAATGTTCTTCTGGCTCTGCTCCTTTTACTCTGCTTCAGTTCCTGGAGGTCTTTCCAGTTCACATGGAATTCCTCCAGTTTATTATTCCTTTGAGTACAGTAGCCTGGTGATTTTTTCTTAGGGAGTTCTTTGATAGCTTGTTCAATTTCTTTTTCTGATATTGGATTATTTAAGTATTCTATTTCTTCTGCTGTTAATCTAGGCAATTTATATTTTTGTAAATATTCAACCTTATTGCCTAGATTGCTATATTCATTGCCATATAATTGGGCAAAATAGTTTTTAATGATTGCCTTAATTTCTTCTTGATTAGAGGTGAGGTCTCCCTTTTCATCTTTGATACTGTTGATTTGGTTTTCTTCTTTCCTTTTTTAAATTAGATTGACCAGTACTTTGTCTATTTTATCTGTTTTTTCAAAATGCCAGCTTCTAGTCTTATTTATTCAATAGTTTTTACTTTTGATTTTATTAATTTCACCCTTGATTTTTAGTATTTCTAATTTAGTTTTATCTGGGGATTTTTAATTTGTTCGCTTTCTAGTTTTTTAAGATGCATGCCCAATTCATTAATCTCTGTCCTCCCTAATTTGTTAATATATGCACTCAGTGATATAGTTTTTCCCCTTAGAACTGCTTTGGCTGTATCCCATAGGTTTTGGTAAGAAGTCTCATCATTGTCATTGTCTTCAATGAAATTTATTGTTTCTATGATTTGTTCTTTCACTAAATTATTTTGGAGAGGGGGCAGCTGGGTAGCTCAGTGGATTGAGGGCCAGGCCTAGAGATGGGAGGTCCTAGGTTCCAATCTGGCCTCAGTCACTTACCAGCTGTGTGACCCTGGGTAAGTCACTTGATCCCCATTGCCTACCCTTACCACTCTTCTGCCTTGGAGCCAATACACAGTATTGACTCCAAGATGGAAGGTAAGAGTTTTAAAAAATAAATAAGATAAATTATTTTGGAGAATCATATTACTTAATTTCCAATTAGTTTTTGGTTTGCCTCTCCATGTATCCTTTTTTTTTTTCATCATTTTTTAAAAAACCCTTAACTTCTGTGTATTGGCTCCTAGGTGGAAGAGTGGTAAGGGTGGGCAATCGGGTCAAGTGACTTGCCCAGGATCACACAGCTGGGAAGTGGCTGAGGCCAGATTTGAACCTAGGATCTCCCGGCTCTAGGCCTGACTCTCAATCCACTGAGCTACCCAGCTGCCCCTCTCTCCATGTATTCTTACTAATAACTATTTTTATTGCATTATGATCTGATAAGGTTGCATTTATTATTTCTTTTTTTGCATTTGTTTGCCATGTTTCTATGCCCTAGTACATGATCTATCTTTGTGAATGTTCCATGTGCTGCTGAAAAAAGGTGTATTCCTTTTTGTCCTTATTTATTTTTCTCCATATCTATTAACTCTAATTTTTCTAGGATTTCATTCACCTCTCTTATCTCTTTCTTATTTTTTGGTTTGATTTATCTAGGTCTGATAGGGGAAGGTTGAGGTCACCCACTAGTATAGTTTTGCTATCTATTTTGTCCTTGAGCTCCACTAGCTTCTCCTTTAGAAATTTGGATGCTATACCATTTTGTGCATACATGTTGAGTACTGATATTTCTTCATTGTTTATATTGCCTTTTATTAGGATGTAATTACCTTCCCTATCTCTTTTAACCAGATCTGTTTTTACTTTGGCTCTGTCAGAGATCATGATGGCAAGCTCTGCCTTCTTTTTCTCATTTGAAGCCCAATAGATTTTTCTCCATCCTTTCATTTTTACTCTATGAATGTCTATCTGTCTCATGTGTGTTTCTTGTAGACAACATATGGTAGGATTTTGGTTTCTAATCCACTCTGCTATTTGATTCCGTTTTATGGGTGAGTTCATCCCATTCACATTCAGAGTTATAATTATCAACTGTGTATTCCCAGACATTTTGATTCTCTTTCCTTGTCCTGTCCTTTCTTCTTCCACTATTTCCTTCTATACCAGAGTTTTGTTTTTAATCAGTTCCCCTAATCCCCTCCCTTGTGATACTTCCTTTTCTCCCCCCTCCCTTCTTATTCCCCTCTTATTGTTCTTTAAAGCTATGCCATGCCCCCCAAGCCCTTTCCCTCCCTAGTATTGCTTCCCTCCCCACCAGTCCGTTTGTTTACCCTTCTACTTTTCTATTGGGCATGAATCAATTCTCTGCCCCAATGGATCTGATTGTTCTTCCCTCTTTAAGTTAATTTCAATGCACTTACGAATTAAGTATTTCCTTTCTCCAACCTCTTTACTCTTCCATTGTATTAGTCTTCTCCCCTGTTCACCCCATACACTTCTTTATGAAATATAAATTTACTTCATTTTGTCCATTTTCCCCTTGCTCTTAATATTATCTCCTTTTTTTTACCTCTAGTTTTGTATATATATACATATATACATACATACATATGTATATCTTGACATTTCGTCCTATATAGTTTGTCCCTGTTCCCTCTAATTATACTTCTTCTATCTATCCTGTTGGTAATAACAATTTTTAAGAGTTACCAATATCTTCTTTTCTTATAGGGATATAAGTCAATTGAGATTATTGGGTCCCTTAAAGAAAAGGTTTTTTGTTTTGTTTTGTTTTGTTCCCCCCACCCCACTCTCTTAATTACCTAATAGAGATTCTCTTGATTTCTGTGTTTGAGCAGCAAACTCTCTGCTTAAGTACAGGTTTTTTTTTTTTTTTTTTTATGAATGCTTGGAAGTCTTTGATTTTGTCGAATGACCATACTTTCCCCTGCAAGAATATAGTCAATTTTGCTGGATAGTTAATTCTTGGTTGTAGACCTAGCTCTCTTGCTTTCTGGAATATTGTATTCCATGCCTTCCTGCCTTTCAATGTAGATGCAGCCAGATCCTGTGTTATCCTAACTGTGGTTCCCTAGTATCTGAATGACTTCTTCTTAACAGTTTGTAATATTTTTTCCTTGGTCTGGTAGTTTTTGAATTTGGCTATAATATTTCTGGAAGTTGTTAGTTGTGGATTAAATGTAGGAGGTGATCTGTGGATTCTTTCTATTTCCACTCTTACCCCTTGTTTGAGAATGTCACGACAGTGCTCTTGTATAATCTCCTGTAGGATGATGTCCAAATTTTTTCCTTTTGTCATGATTTTCTGGCAGACCAATAATCCTTAAGTTGTCTTTTTGTGATCTGTTTTCCAGATCTGTGGTTATGTCAATTAGGTGTTTTCATATTTTCCTTAAATTTTGTTTTATATATTCTTGCTGCCTTGTGAAGTCATTTGCTTCTAGTTGTTGAATTCTAATTTTTAAAGACTGAATTTCATCCCTGGATTTTTGCTCATCCTTCTCCTTCTGGTCTGCTTTTCTTTGTAGATCATCTTTTGCCTTCTTTGCTTCATTTTTCAGCAGGTCACTTTGGGCTTTTAAGACATTATTTTCTTGTTTTAGATCATGTATTTCCTTTTCCCAATTGCCTTCAGCCTCTGTAGATTGTTTTCTGAGTTCTTGAGTTATTTGGATTTTGAGTTCTTGAGTTAATTGAATTTTAAGTTCTTCCAAAGGCCATGTCCATTTCACTGAATTTTCTATGTTTTTTCTTGGTGTTCCTTTATCTTCTTCTGATCCATTTGTTCTTTATTCATTTTCTGGATAAAAGCTGTTGATTGTGGTTTCTTTTTTCTTTTTCTGTTGTTTACTCATGTTTTTCCTTCTTTCTCCCCGTTAATTTATAGAGGACCAGCTCTATATGGTAGGGGTCCTGAGCGGCATTTTATGGCGTTGGATTGCTAAGACAGGAAAAAGAAACTGAGAACAGCCCAACTAGCGGTTAGCCCATGCTGATCCAACACTATGGGATTTTGGACTTTATTTAATACTGGTTTCAAACAAAGAACACAAAGAAAGAATCACAGCTGTGAAGGGGTTACCAATCATACACAATTCATTAAAGTCTAAAAAATAGAGATATGGGTGCAAGGACAAGGGCCAAATTCCAACCACCAATTAGTAGGGGATAATTCTGGAAGCAGAAATAAATTTCATGGAGATGTTTACTAATTGTGTTCTGCCTTGATTTACAGATCTGTACCTGGTCAGATAACTCCGCCAAGGACGGTCCCAAGCCCGGCTGAAAAAGGAGGAGGGTTGGGCGCGTTCATTCAGCGGTTATATGAAGACTTTACCTGCCAGGTCATCCATAATGGGAAACTGATGGCTCCCTTCACAGTGAAGACCGGAGTCAAACAAGGTTGCATGCTCTCGCCCCTTATCTTCTTGATGGTCATAGATTGGATCATGAGAAGAACTACCAAGGACAGCAATGTGGGCATCCAATGGACTCATACCAAGCAGCTTGAGAACCTTGACTTCGCAGATGACATCTGTCTCCTTTCTCACAAACAGCAGGATGCGCAAGCCAAACTTGCACGACTCTCTGAAGAAGCGGAGAAGACTGGTCTGAAGATCAACAAGAAGAAGACCGAGGTGAGCACAGTCAACAGCAGACAGGACCTGCCAATCCAACTACAGGGAGAAAACATCAAGGAGATGGACCACTTCCCCTATTTGGGTAGCATAGTCAGCAAGGAAGGCGGAGCAGATGAGGACATCAGAAACCGAATCAACAAAGCCAGACATGCATTTAACACCTTACGGTCTGTCTGGACCTCCAGAGCACTGTCCCTCGTCACTAAGCTCCGAATCTTCAATACCAACGTAAAGGCCATCCTCCTATATGGATCAGAAAGCTGGAGAGTGACGAACGTCAACACCAACAAACTCCAAGTCTTTGTTAATAGATGTCTACGCTACATCTTGAACATCAGATGGCCTGAAAAGATCTCCAATGCCAGACTCTGGGAAAGAACAATTCAGTATCCCATCAGTCAGGACATAAAGAAACGTAAGTGGAGATGGATAGGACATATGCTACGAAAACCGGAAGACAACGTAGCCAGACAAGCATTGAGCTGGAACCCTCCAGGGAGGAGGAAAGTCAGAAGGCCAAAACAGACCTGGGGAAGATCTGCCGAAAATGAAACAAAGATTGTGGGAATGACATGGGCCCAGCTGGGGGAAGTTGCCCAGAACAGAGTCCATTGGCGTGAGATGGTTGTGGCCCTATGCTCCTAAGGAGTCAACAGGAATAACAACAACCTGGTCAGATAGTCTGGACTAAATCGTCTGGCTCCAGTCCTTATCTAAGTAATATATTTTTTAGGTTTCAGGCTTCTTAATTATCAAGGAGAGAAATTTGTCAAGGAGAGGAATTGTTAACTCAGTAGCTGTTGGTCTGGTTAAGGACTCAAAGCTTTCCAATAAGAATATTGAGAAAATGTGGGGATCTAAAAATGAATCAAAAGAGGAGCCTCAGATTTTTACCTTAAATGGTCCATTCTATCTGCATCTGACATGCAGTGCAGAAAAATCATACACACAGTTTTACTTGCCGATGATTTTGTAATGGGATCCAGATAAAACATCTATTACAGACTCTGTTTCTCTAAATGACTCCTACTAATAGCCTCTTGGAGGGGTCAAGTTGTTTTTGGATTAATCTACCTGCTGGTACCAGAGCTTTTCAGGGCTCAGGTGACCAGGACCAAACACAAAGACTGCCTCAGCCTGGATTGGTCACGAAGGGAATCCAGATAATAGGCCCTAAATTTGACCCTAATTCTCCAATTGGCTCTCTACATCCAATGGCTCTCAACATTAATTGGCTGTAATCTTGATCCTCTGATCATATTTTTGGGTTTGGGCTATTCAGCCCTGGGAGGACTTCTTGTCTGTTTTGTTGATTAATTAGGTTAGTGGGACCTGAGGCCAGATTTCTTCCAGCTGGTGGTAAAAGCTAAAGAAGTGAATTCAGCTACTTTCCTTGTAGTCTGTGGGGGAGGGTTGTTGGAGCTTCCCAGCCCTCTGAAGACTTCTAGTCTGCTGTGCTGATAGGATTAAGCCAGGTGGGGTTGATCTGCTTAGCTCCAAGTGCCCTAAGGTCAGATTTTCCTTAGCTGGTGGTAAAAGCTAAAGAAGTGAATTCAGCTACTTTCCTTGTAATCTGTGGGGGAGGGGTATTGGAGCTTCCCTGCCCTCTGAAGACTTCTTGTCCCTTGTATTGATAGAATTAAGCCTGGGTGTGGTTGATCTACACTGCTCTTAATACCCTGAGGTCAAAGCCTCAAGAGAAAGGGGGGTGGGGGAGGTTAGCCCAAGATGGAGGGTATGTTCACCCTCTCTGGGTTTCTCCCCCAACAGCTTCCCTGCTATCTATGATCAAAGCCTTGAGTTTGGCACAGCTGGAACTCTCTCAGACTAGTGGCCCAGCCCACCCAGGGATTCCAGTATCTGCTGGGGACTCAGCACATTAGGTGGAGGAGGGGATCTGGGATCTTCCTCCCTTCTTTCCCCTCTCACTGGAGAGTTCCAGAATTCAGGCTTTTTTTTTTCTTTTTTTACCAGTACCTTTTAAGTTGGGTTCAGCTGGAGGATCCCCCAGCTCTGTTGTGTTGTCAGATTTGGTTTTCTGTTCCCTCAGAGCCCTTTGTCCTTAATTGGTTGTGAAGGGCTTTACGGAGGTTTGGAGCCTTACTGCTTCCATGCCGCCATCTTCCCAGAATTCTTGCTACCCAGATATTCTTGAAGAAGAGAGCAAAATAGAAATGGAAAGGACCCACAGATCACTTCTAGAAAGAAATCCTCAAATGGCAACTCCCAGGAATATAATAGCTAAATCCCCAAGCCAAGGAGAAAATACTGCAAGAAGCTAGAAAGAAACAATTCAAATACCATAGAGCAGTGATGGACAAACTTTTTAAAGAGAGAGCCAAAGGAAGGGAAATGCTCATCTGTTTCTAAGGCAACTCTTTCTCGAAGTTTCATTGTACTGTATCCTACTCATTGTATTGGTCAGATTAGAGGCCTACCCTCCCTCAACCTCCCACCTCCCAAGTTCTGCTCCAGACTGAGCCACATGTGCTGTGCCGGGTGGGTATTTATAGGGTTGGCCCAACTGACTTTTGCCCTTGCTCACAGCATCTGGGTACATTCAGAGGTGTTCAACTGCCGGTCTTGCCACTCAACGGTGGTGCCCATATTGTTCCAGAAATCAATACAACATTTTCTCATCACTGCCATAGAGCTACAAATCAGGATCACACAGGACTTAGCAGCCTCCACATTAAGGGATCGAAAGGCATGGAATATGATATTCTGGAAGGCGAAAGATCTAGTTTTACAACCCAGGGTCACCTATCCAAAAAAACTGAGTACTCTTTCAGGGGGAAAAAGTGATCATTCAATAAAACAGATTTCCAAGCATTCCTGAGGAAAAGACCAGACATAAACAGAAAATTTGAAGTCCAAACACAAGACCCAGGAGAAGGCTAAAATGGTAAATAAGAAAGAAAAAATTGAAGAGACTCAATAAGGTCAAGCTGTATGTAATCCTACATGGAAAGATATTTTTAATTCTTAAAAATTCTTAGTAGTAGAGCAGTTAGAAAGAGTACACTTAGCAGAGGATGTAGGAATAAACTGATTAGGATGATAACATGCAAAAAAAAACAACAAGGGGTGAAATAAAGAATTGTACTGAGAGAAAGGAGAAGGAAAATATGGAATAGGGTAAATTATCTAACCTAAAGAGGTGTGAAAAACTATTACAGTGAAGGGGAGGAATGAGGGTGGTAACAGGCAATGCTTAAAACTTTACTTTCATCATAACTAGCTCAGAGAAGGAGTAACAACCATGTTCATTGGAGTATAGAATCCTACCTTACCTTATAGAGAAGTAGAAGGGGAGTAAGTCAAAGGAAGTGGGGTGGTAATAGGAAGTAGGGGGAAATGAGGGGATAAAAAGCAAACACTGGTGAGGAGGGACAGAGTGAAAGGAAAAAAGAGAGGATCGGAAGGGGAAAATAAGATGGTGGAGAATACAGTTTGTTATCATAACTGTGAATGTGATTGGGATAAATTCACATGTAAAATGGAAATGGATAGGAGAATGGATTAAAAACCAGAATCCTACCATATGTCATTTACAAGAAACACATTTGAAGCAGAGTGACAGACACACTCAGATTAAAAATAAGGGGCTGGAGCAGAATTTATTGTGCATCATCTAAAGTAAAAAAAAGCAGGAGAAACAATCATGATCTTAGACAAAGCTAAAGCAAAAATAGATCTGATTCAAAGAGAAAGGAAGGAAATTACATCTTGCTAAAAGGTGCCATAAACAATGAATATAAATACTAAACATATATGCACCAAATGGTATAGTCTTTAAATTTTTAAAGGAAAAATTAAATGAACTTCAGGAAGAAACAGACTATACTAGTGGGGGACCTCAACTTTCCCCTTTCAAATCTAGGTAAATCAAATAAAAAATAAACAAGAAAGAAATAAATGAAGTGAATGAAATCTCAATATCAGAAGCGGGTCAAGGTTTTATCAATGGAAATGACAGTGAAAAAAATTAAATGATTTGCTACTGTACCATAAAGACCTTTTCATCTGACTTACAGCTGAAATCTGTGTTTTCTTTACCATTCGAATGTAAGCTCTCTAAGGACCTAATTGTACAATTTATATCATTTCTTTTTGCGGTGACAAAGACCTGGAATTTGAGGGGAATGGCTGAACAAATTGTGGTATATGTTGGTCATGGATACTATTGTGCTATAAACAATAATAAGCAGATCCACCTTGTTATCAAGAAGTTGGTAATCTAGGCAGGTCACCGGCAATTTGGGTAGTGAGGAAGGATAAAAGGTGATGAGGTGATTTGGAAGGAGAATGAAGGAGATAGTTGAGTGTAGGGAAGGATGAGGTGAGGTGGTATATAGGAAGGTAGGGGAATGCCAGGGAGTATACAGGAGGGCTGCTTAAACAGGTTTATCCATTGAGGGTAGAGACAGAGGATATAGGGGAGATAGGCTGAACTCTTCAGGCACGGAAGGTATTTCTAAGGTAGAGGGGGATTGGGCCAGTCAGAAATGTTTTATATCTGGCTGAAGGACTTCTCTCTACCAGTAAAACTTATGGCTGCAGGAAGTCTTGGTTAGGTACTTCCTGCCAAGATGGATGCCTGTGGTCCCCTCAAGAAATAAAAGAAAATAATTCCTTCCCTCTTCAGCCCTTGCCTTAATCTTCAATACAATGATTTACCAGAGGCTTTGAGTAGGCAACAAAGGGGGTTTATTAATGTCAGGGTTAATCAGAAGGAGAGAGGGGTTTAGGGTTTTGTAACAGCCACTAGGGAGAAAGCTGATGGTGGGGGAAGGGTAACAGGAGGGGGTTAGAATGAGAGAGCATGCTCTCCCAGTCAGGAAGATTTGACTGCCTTAAAGTATTTATCAAATCACTAAATTGGGGTTAACTTGTTTAGGATGCCCTACTTACCTACAGAATATAAACCCACAATGTCCAATTACCAAGCCACCCTTCCTCCCAGGGCCCAAAGGGAAATTCAGGGAAATAACAGGGATGTAATGGAGAGATCAGGTAGAGGTCCAGAGAAATTAATCAGTCTAAATTTCCCCAAGAAAAAATAAGCACAGGTTAAGCCCAAGCCCAAAAGCAGAAGCCCCCAGGAAAAGTGAGAGCCAGAAGGCAAAAGCCCAACTAGTTGGACTTCAGCCCTATTTATATAGCCTCAGGCTCCAACTGACTTTCTAAAGATTTTAAGACCTTCAACTGTCTTTCTGTGAGTTTGAAATTGCAGAAGTAAAAAGGCTTTTGCTAGCAATCTTGCATTACAATCTCCAAAGAAAGCATTGTTGGAGTTGGAATGTATATGAAAGCATATGATTTTTCCCTTGTTTATTTGGGTTTATGTTTGGGGTTTGGAGTTTCATAAGATTACTCATTTATAAAAATGAATATGGAAATATATTTTGCATGATAATATATGTATAACACAGACTGAATCACCAGAGGGGGGAGGGAGGGAAATAAGTTTGATTGTATAACTTAGGAAAGTTTATGTGGGAATTTCTAATTATATAATTGGTTAAAAAAATAAATGATAAGCAGGATGATTTCAGAAAAAAGCTGGAAAGATCTACATGAACTGATGCAGAGTGAAATAAACAACCAGGGGAACACTATACACAGAAACAGTAATATTGTATTTCAGCTGTGAAAGATTTAGCTACTCTCAGCAATATAATGATCTAGGACAGTTCTGAAGGATTTATGATAAAGAATGCTATCCATTTCCAGAGAAAGAACTGTTGGTGTCAGATGCAGATGAAAGCATACAATCTTTCACATTCGTTTATTTATGGTTTTATTCAGGAGTTTTCATTTTATGTGAGTTTCTCTTACAACAATGACCAATACAGAAGTATATTTTGCATGATAATCATATATGTTTAACCCAGGTCAAATTGCTTACCATTTCTGAGTGGGGGGGAGGGAAGAGAGAGAGGAAATAATTTGGATTTTGTAATTTTGGAAAATGTATGTTAAAATTGTTAATAGACGTTATTGGGAAAATAAAATATCTTTGAATAATAAAAAAAAAACCACTGTGAGCTTGAGAGCAGGAACTTTTGCTTTTCTTTGTATCTTCAGTGCTTAGCATTTAGTAAGTGCTTAACAGTTTTTTTTTCATCCATTTACAAAAAATAAATGCAAGAATGATTTTTAGGGAGAAAATACTAGAAATTTATGGAGATCAAGGCTTTAGGTAAAAAGTGGCACTTGAGCAGGTTTTAGAGGGAAACAAGAAATCTGAATAGGCAGAGGTGACATGAGAATATATTCTAGGGTTGAAGGTTGTAGTCAGTGCAAAATTGAGCTGGTGAATGTTCAAAGGACCACAAAACTATAAGTATTCTTTGACCCAGCAATACCATTACTGGGTCTATATCCCAAAGAGATCAGAAATAAATATTTTTAGCATCTTTTTGTAGTGGCAAAGAATCAGAAAGTGAGGAGTTGTCCATTTGGGGAATGGATGAACAAGTTGTGGTTTATGGTAGTAAACTTAAAAACAGAGCTGATGTGAGGTGGAGCATCATGGGCGAGAAAAAACAAGGTCAATTTGGTAGAATGAGAGAGAGAAGAAAAGAGCATATAGATAATAAGTTCAAAAAGTATGTCAAGTCCATATTGTGAAGAAAAGGAGGAAAATATAGAGGTAGATAAGGGGGAAAGTGTTCTCTATTTTTTCAGTAAGTTAACACTAAGAATGGTGTAAGATTCTTTAGTAGACAAGAAAAGGTTTGGAACAGTTTCTGTGGGGAGTAGGCTAAAGAGTCAACTATAGGGGGAAGCTAGGTGGCTCAGTGGATTGAGAGCCAGGACTAGAGACCTAGAGACTCTGGAGGTCCTGGGTTCAAATTTGGCATCTTACACCTCCTAGCTGTGTGACACTGGACAAGTCACTTAACCCCCATTACTTAGTCCTTCCTGTTCTTCTGCCTTGGAACCAATACACAGTATTGATTATAAGATGGAAGGTAAGGGTTTAAAAAGAAAAAAGTCAACTATACTTAAGAAGATACAACAGAGAGGCTGAAGATGATCTTTTCAACTCAGAAATTCGAGTTGCTATGATGAGAAATGTTATCCACCTCCAGAAAAAAAAAATCGATGGAATCTGACTACAGATCAAAGTATAATTTTTAAAATTATATTTTCCTTGTTTTTGTTTTTTGTCCTGTGTTTTCTTTTATGACATGATTAAAATGTAAATATGTTTTATATAATTGCACATGTAAAACCTAGATCAAATTGTATTTTCTCATTTTTCTACTATAATAACCCTATGATGTGGATACTATTAGTATAATCCCTATTTTAGAGAATGGAAAAACTGAAGCTTAATAGAAGTTGAATCAATTGCCCAGTGTCACAGAACTATTACCAAAAGTAAGATTTAATTGTTTTGCTCAGCAAATTTATAACAGAACCATTTGGCTTAGTTTAGTGACTTCTAGCTTTGTTCTGCTGCATGTACAGAACAAGAGTCTTTAAAGTTTACAAAATATTTTCCTCCAAAGAAACCTCTAAGGTCAGTGTAATGAGTATTGGACCTAGAGTCAGAAAACCTGTTTTAAAATCACACTTTTATAATTTACAAGTTGAACTTTATTGTCACGAATTGGTAGGCTCAGCCAGTTAAATCTTGAATAGCTGGAAAATGAATCTTTCCCCTCTTTTTTTCCACTGAATATGATGTTGACTTGACTGATAGTACAGATCAAATGATTCTAAGCTTCTCTGCCCTACTTCAGGGATATATAGTGGCAGAGAATGTGTATTGGATTCAAGATCCTCAAACAAGAAAAAATAGATTTGAGATGTGGCCTCTTTAATGGTGGAGCTTCTTTCTTTGCTTTCTACTTTATTCCTTAAAGGTCTTATAGATCACAAGGTCTGCTCTAGGCTGCTATAACCCTACTTATTGTCATGCCAGAAAATGCCAAATGATCATTGGTCATTGAGGGTAATGCCAGGAAAAGCATCAAATTGGAAGAATAAGTGTTAAAAGTTACAGGACAGAACTTGATCCTTTGTATATAATCTGGACATTTTCTCTGATCTCTACAACCTCTCAAATTTCTCCAAAACAGAAATTATACACCAAAGATAAAACAACTTTAGCTGTCTCCATGGTCTGGGACATTCAGAATCCAAAAGGTTAAAAAAAAAGCCATGAATTAATGCTTATTGATCTTAACCTCACTTAGCACCCCTTCCAATTTCCCATACTACTGGCAAGGAGGCTGTATATAGGGTTCACAATGGACAATATTGTATAAATGGAAATTTTGAACCTTGGACTTCATCCCCTATAAGTCCTTTAGATTCCCAAAATTCTCTTTAATCTCTTCTGAATCTCCACATTTGCTGGTCACGTTATTGTTTTATATTTGGCTGTAACTTCTCCCTCTTTCTCTTTTGTTACTGAGATCAGGCTGGTTAGTAACCTTTTAGTTAGGTCTCTGTTAGTTTACTATTAATAAAATATTCATAAATATAATATTTAGTATTTTGCATATTAATTTTAATCTCCACAATTTTGGTTAACCACAATGGGATAGAATCCTCAAATATTTTTTTTAAAAATAGATTTTTAGTATAGTTAGTAAGTTTGCCCAAGAGCTGAGAGCTGGGGTTTTCCTTTCTCGCCCTATGCTCCTATGGTTTTTTTTCTTCACCTGCCACCCAGCCTGCCTGCTTTCGCCCCATCTCGGCTACTGCAGACTCCTACTGCCAGCCACCTGCTTTCACTGCCACTGTCTTTTCACACCCATCTGCCTGAGCCAGCATTCCTCACTGTTCCCTGCCCAGCCTGCAGCCTAGCCACTTTTTTTCAAATGGACTGGTGAGAACTCCAATCCCTTCCCCCATCCCACAAGGGTTTTTCAGCCTGTGCTAGCCATTTTTAAACCAGTCTTAAGCTGATCCTGGACTCCTGGCTGAGAGAGACTTGCAATTCAGGATTTTTTTTTCCTACAAGGGGACTTCTCTGCCTTTTCTTTTGAGAGGAGAGAGACTAAATCAGTAGACTGAAGTATAAGTTTTATGGGATTTTTGTCTCTACCCTTTGGTCAGCTCTCTCATATGCAAATACCCTATATAGTTCTCTCTATTCTTTCTCTTTTGTTCTTGGGATTCATGTTGGTTAGTAACCTTTTAGTTAGGTCTCTGTTAGTTTATTATTAATAAAATATTCATAAATATAATATTTAGTATTTTGCATATTAATTTTAATCTCCACTATATACACATGAGAAAAATGAAATTGTCACACTGGATCTTATGGCCCAAGTGAGGAATCAGGAAAAAACAAGATATTATTGCAAAAGCATTTTCTTCTTGTGACAATATCAGAAAACCTCATGAGTTAATGATTCCATTAACAAATTCCTGATTTTCTACCTTATAAGAAAGAATTGGTGGACACCCCAAATTCTCCAAAGTTTATATTTTGGAAAAACTTTGGATAGTCTTAGATGGGAATTCCATTCTTGCAGTACTGGCTGAATGAACAACTGACCTACTTCTAGCTCTAAAGGTTTTTATATTAGCATTGAGATAAGTTCTTAGCAAGAGAGGAAGCTTCCCCAAACTCTCTGGGCTCCTCCTATTTTACATATCAGACATCCTTAACATCAATAGGATCTCACAAGTTAGATACTTCCACAGAATTGAGGAACAGGATGGTCGATATCCCCAGACTCCAAGGTACCTCACCATGTCCCCTGGATTTGTTCTTAGTGATCTTCCCCCACCCCTATCCTCCTTATCCCTAATCACATAGCCATGAATGTGTGAGCTTTACCTGTAATGAACATCTGGCAAACCTATGTTTAATTCAAACTTTGTATCTTAAAAGTATTCCTTTGAAGTAGCTATCTGTATTGTTTCCCCCATCTGCCACCGATACCCATCCATTATATATCAATGTATAATGATTTCCCTAATAAATACCTCAAGCTAGAGTATCAGCAGCAGCACTCTGCTCAAACCTTCCATTTGCTCTCTGCTTCATTCTTTCATGCCAGTTGTCTCTCCTGGTCAAAAAACTCTGCCTTGGCTTGACTATGTGGACCACACAACACTGTACTAGCAGATTCAAGGATATGGTACTCATTTACAACAAACTCCACCCCACAACCATCCCAGTTCCATCTGAAAAGTCATCTAATGAATCATTAATTGCCTAGCATGAAAGAAAGCTGAGATACTCTGAGGATCTGGCCACCAAGAAAACCTCTATGTGAGGGGAATGAGTGAGAGACTTAAAAGGAGAGTGAAAGGGGAAAACACAAGAGGAAAAAGACTGAAATTACCAAAGATCTTTCAAAGAAGAAAACTCCAAGACCTTGAACATAAACCCTTTTGAACCACTTAGAACTGTGTTGTGGTTCCATGGTCTCATATTCCACAGGGTCTTCTCTCTCATCAAGGGTTGGATTGTTTTCCAGGATTTATTTGAAGTAGACAAAAATCTGCAATCCCAGGCTTCCCCTGGAAGCCTGCAGGGCCTCCCCAGGGAGCCTTAAAGACAGGCTCAAAATAGCCCATGGTTAAATTTATGACAGTAGGAAATGCCTTCACTGATAACAATGATGTGTACCCCATCCTGCAGTAATGCTAAGAGCATAAATATCTGCTTCTGTGAGATATTGCTTGCTTGCTTCTGCCAAACCCTATAAGGAAATATACATGTATGAATTTGTTTGAATCTACCAATGCTTTCTTTTGGCATGTGAGCCAAAGGAAGATTTCCTGTCAGTCTGTATTCCTATAAAACCTGTGAATACCCATTGTTCAGGGTGACTCTCACTTAGGAGGGCGTCCTGGCCACTAATTAAAAGGTTCCTCTAATTTGAACTTCTGGGTGTCTTTATGTTTTTTTGCACGAAGTGCTCCACCTTCATATTCACAGATGCCCTGACTTGCTAAACTATATCTTGAGTCCATATTTCTTTTTGTTGTTAATTACTTCTGTGTGATTTCTGTTTTGTGCCTTGCCTAAAACCAAGCTTCCACAGCCTGGAGACAGGCATATTCCTACTTTCATTGAAAAGTCACTAAAGATCTCCCATATATAATTTTAAAAAACCCCAAAACCTTTACCTTCTATCTTAGATTGGTTCTAAGGCAGAAGAGTGGTAAGGGCTAGGCAATGGGGGTTAAGTGACTTGCCCAGGGTCACACAGCTAGGAAGTGTCTGAGGTCAGATTTGAACCTGTTTCTAGGCCTGGCCACCCAGCTGCCCCTTTCCATATATAACTTTCCCAAAATTATATTCAGATCCTTATTTTTTCTTTTTGTTACATTCGTCCAGGTATGAAATAGACTATTTGAAATCCCTAATGCAATTTTGTAATTTATTTCTCCCAGCAATTATATTAACTTTTCTTTTAAGTACTTAAGTTCTAGGTTATTCAGTCTATATATTAAATATTAATATTTCATTTTCTATTTTCTATGATGACTTCAATATAGTGCCATTTGCTTGCTTACCTCTTTTACCATATTGATTTTTACTGTTGTGTTCTCTGTGATGATTTTTACCCTGCATTTTTTATGAATAATAAATATTTTTCTCTGGTTCTTTATTTTAATTGTGTGAGCCTTAGTTTCAAGTATTTCTTGTAAACAAAATATGGTTAGATTTTGTTTTCTAATCCTTTCTGCACTCTCTTTTGCTTTATGGGTAAACATCCTATTTGTCTTCACTCTATGATATATCTATTTATATGTATATTTTTTCGTTCTTTCCCAGATTCCTTAAGAAGGGAGTAAAAGAAATTTGATAAGCACTAGAAATCTCTAATTGTGAATGGTATGCTTCTACATCTCTGTCCTTCCTTTATCCTCAGGTTCTTATATTTTTGCTTTTTAATACCTGTATGATCAATCCTTAAAATTTTATATTTGCCTGTAAATATTCCCTTCCTGACTACTTTCTTAATACCTCTCTCCCCGATTTCTGCCTTTGTCTGAATCCATACTGAATTTAATGATTATGTATATGTGTTTCACCTGGGAGATTTGTGATTATATATTGTAAGTTATGTGTATCTACACAGATTTGTCTAAATGTGACTTCTCAGGGTGGCAATAATAATTATCTCTAGGATCTTCTTTTTCTATCCTTTTCCAGTGGAGACTGGTTCTTGCTAAAAGGGAAAGCAGGAAGTTGGGGCCTTTTCTCCTCGAAAAGACAGATTACTATTGTTGGACATATCTATCTGCTCCCTTATAGTTATTCTAGGGGAAAATTTTTTTAGGTTCAAACTGTGGTCCTAATTACTATCCCTTAATGTGGAAAGAGTGCCCCAAGATATATATCTATTTCTATAAGTAGATGTAGATGTATAGATACATATACAAATCAGAGAAGGTATACATATGCCAGACAATACAGAATAAATGAGCTTTTCCATTTGGAACAAGATAACTCAGCTCAACTGAGGGAGCTTCAGGCCTGACCTAAGGAAATTCCCTGATATCTTCTATTGTAATAACCTGGAGATAGGGACATGATTAAGGGGCTAAGTTTTCTACATGTAACGTTCTTCTCAGAATCTCTTTCCCTTCAGAGATCTGAAGAGAATCTGGAACCATGTTTTCTTTCTTGAAGATGGAAGCTAGATGGGCAGAAAAAAATCTCTTTACTCTCCTATTCTGCCTTCTCATACAGGTATGGAAAATTGAGTAATCATTCTCTGTCCATGAAGTCTTATACAAATGGACTTTAAGGCACAAGTTATATCTTATTTGGTCCTCACAGATACTATTCTTCCTATTTTACGGATGAGTAAAAAGAGGCTAAGATATTAAGTGACTTGCCCAGGGAAATGAAAACAAAAGGCAATTCATCTCCAAAAACAATACATATATAATACTGTATTCACAGGATTAAATAAATTCAATGAATCTATGGAATAGAGGGAAAGGAGGATTCTAGAAAGAAGACTGTCAGATATATAAAGAAGAGTTGACATTGAGACTAATGAGAAAACCTGCCTATATATGACAAACCAATTAAATTTTTGTAACATACTAGCACTATTATAAACTCTCCTTTAATCTTCTTATAGCCTTAGAAACACATTCTTAGATTCACAAAGAATGTTTTCTTGGCCCTACTGAATTTATTCTTCAAAATAAAGAATTCTTTTTTTCTTGTTTGTGTTTTGAGCTCGCTCTGTAGGTAAGA
This sequence comes from Gracilinanus agilis, assembly GCF_016433145.1. Classification (NCBI taxonomy): domain Eukaryota; kingdom Metazoa; phylum Chordata; class Mammalia; order Didelphimorphia; family Didelphidae; genus Gracilinanus; species Gracilinanus agilis. Next base: position 299,660,704 of record NC_058133.1, on the reverse strand, counting down.
AATTTACCTTACTTTCACTAGTTTTGAATTAGAGAACATATCTCACCCTCTCCACCAGAAAGCAGACAAAAGACGGTCTTACCTGCTGTTATACACTTCTGCTGTTATACACCTCTGCCTGCTGAATTCCTTTTTTGGAGGCTCAGTTCAAGTAACATCATCTTTGTGAAGCCTTCTCCGACTCCTCCAGTTTAGTGTTCCTTCTCCTTGAATCCCTCATGCTTTCTCTTTGACCATTCCTGTAAACTTAGTGCTTTTCTAAATTTACTAAAATCATTTATGTGTGTGTGTGCGTGTGTATGTATGTATGTGTGTGTGTGTAACGTATGAATAAGAGAATAGCATTTTTGTTTTTGTCTGGTCTTGTGATTTCACAGATGTGGAGGAACTTTCTGTGAAGAAAAATTCTCTATACAAATGCATACTGTTAACTATTTTGCGGTTTAGAATATTAGAGCTATGCTTAGGGGAACTAAAGAGTGAAATGATTTGCCCAAGGTCATTGTTATGTGTCACATTTGAACCAAGGTTTTCTTGACTTTTGAGCCCTTATATCTTTCCATTAAACCATACTGCTTCTCAGGTCACATTTTATATCAAACGTAATCAGAAATTATTCGAGGGGAAAGATTTTCATTAAAAAAAATTCTTTGTGTCCCTAGCACTTGTATTATAATGATTTTATTTAGAAATTAACCAATGTAAATTGATTTTTACAACTAGGAGATCAAAGGAACCCAGAAGACACACACCTTGAGTTAAAAGCATATGACATAGCTGCCAGGTGGAAAGATAAAGGCAACATAGAGTAAAAACTTATCTGTAAAATAAGGATAGACAAATATGAGTGGTATCATTTCATAAATCAGAGAGTAATAAGCAGGTAAAATCATATTAAACAATCTGGAACTAGCTAAGAAATAGAGTGGTGGATCAACGGAATAGATTAGATAATCATCATATGGTAGTTATTATCCATAGCAACTTGAGTGTTTGATAAATCCAAATATCCAAGCTTTTGGGGGTGTAATAATTAACATTAAACTATGAGGCTGCTAGTAGCTTTAGTAGCTTTATTACAACAAAGTACTGATAGTAAAGAGAGGGAAATGTAGGAAAGAGGTAAAGAGTTGATTAGCTTAGTACCCTACACACCATTTGATGGTTTGAAGCTCACAATGGACAGGGGGTTCTTTCAGGTTCCAGGCTTCAGCCAGAAGAGCTTGAGAGAAAAGAGCCTTGGTCTCGCCTTATAAGCAGTTTTCTCCACCCACTAGTTCTCCCAAGTCACATCTCACCATGTACCAGAATAAAGTGAAAATGGGTACCTGGTGCAGAAATAAAGGGTGATTCCACATATACAAATTAGAGGATCACAGAAAAGTTTACCTGTCAGAATTATAGATATGGGAAGAATTTATGACCAAATAAGACAAGGAAAACATTACTAAAAATGAAATAAAATCAATACAACCAAGATTAGAAGGGAAACAACAAATTTGGGGAAAAAATGTTATAGTGTCTCTGACAGAAGCCTAGTTTCTCAAATATATAGAGAAGTCAAATATATATACAAAGTATACCCTAATCAAAAAATGGTCAGAGGATACGAACAGGCAGTTCTAAAAGGAAGAAACTAAAACTACCCAAATCACCACTGATGAAAGAAATGCAAATTAAAACAACTCTGAGGTACCAGCTCACATTGATCATATTGGCTAACATGACCAAAATGAAAAACAAATGTTGCATGGGGTGGGGGGGATGTGGGAAAATTGGGACACTAATACACTATTGGTGGAACTGGGAACTGATACTGACATTCTGGAGAGCAGTATAGAGGCTCAAAGGGCCACAAAACTATGCATAACTTTTGATAGTCCTGAGTCTGTATCCCAAAGAGGTCAGAGATCATGGAAAATGACCTAACTATACCAAAATATTTTTAGGAACTCTCTTTGTAGTGGCAAAGAATTGGAAACTGAGGGGTTGTCCACTTGGGGAATGGATGAACAAGTTGTAGTACAAAATAGTAATAGAATACTATTGCATCATAACAATAAACAGGATGAGTTCAGAAAAACCTGGCAAGACTTATATGAACTGATGCAAAGTGAAGTGAGCAGAACCAGGAGAACAATGTATACAGTAACAGAAATATTATACAATGATCAACTGTGAAGGAAGAAACTATTATCAGCAAAGCAAGTCTTCAAGATAACCAACAAGGGACTTGTGATGAAAATGATATCAACAGCCAAAAAAAGAACTCCTGGAATTTGAGTGCAGATCAAAGCATGCCATCTGCTACTATATTTCCTTCATGAGATTTCAAGTTTGTGATTGTCTTCTATCGTGACACGAGCAATATGGAATATGTATTAAATGGAAGTATGAGTACAACCTATATCAGACTATTTACCCCCTCAGGGTGAGAAGGATAAGGAGAAAGAAAATTTGAATTTAAAATGTCAAAAATTATTTCTATGTGTAACTTAAAATAAAATGAATTTTTAAAAAATTGAGCTGATGTGAGGTGAAGCATCATAGGTGGAAAAAAAAGGCCAATTTAGTAGAATCAGAGAGAAGGGCGTATATATAATAAGTTTGAAAAGTACATTAAGTACAGATTGTGAAAGAGTTTAAAAGCTAAACAGAAAAGTTTATATTTGATTCTACAGACAATAATAATCAATTGGAGTTTATTGAAGGAGGAAAAATATTATATGATGGACTAAACCACTATCAGCAAAACAAGGGGCTCACGATGAAAATCATAGCCATAGCCAAAGAAGGAACTATGGAAATCTGAGTGCAGATCAAAGTATGCTGCCTTCCACTGTATTTTCTTCATGAAATTTCTATTGTATGTGTGATATGTCTTCTATCATAACATGAGCAATATGGAATATTTATTATATGGAAATATGGGTATAACTACCCATATTTACTACCTCAGGGAGAGGGTTTGGGGGAGGAGAAAACCTGAATTTTGAAATATCAAAAAACATCTGTCAAAAAATTGTTTCTACATGTAACTGAAAACAAATAAAAATATAAAGAAAAGAAAACTCAGATATCCATTTAAAATCATCCAAAGGGGGGGCAGCTGGGTAGCTCAGTGGACTGAGAGCCAGGCCTAGAGACAGGAGGTCCTAGGTTCAAATCTGGCCTCAGCCACTTCCCAGCTATGTGACCCTGGGCAAGTTACTTGACTCCCATTGCCCACCCTTACCACTCTTCCACCTAGGAGCCAATACACAGAAGTTAAGGATTTAAAAAAAAAAATAAAGTCATCCAATGGAAACTTTCAAGGATGCAAATGGAAGGATGACCACAAATTTAAAAAAAGTTAAAAAGTTTTCAAAAATCATTATAATAGGGGATAGCTGGGTGGCTCAGTGGATTGAGAGTCAAACCTAGAGATGGGAGATCCTGGGTTCAAACCTGGTCTCAAGAAACTTCCTAGCTGTGTGATCCTGAGCAAGTCCCTTAACCCCCTCCATTGACTAGCCCTTATTGCTCTTTAGCCTTAGAACCAATACACAGTATTGATTCTAAGATGGAAGGCAAGGGTTTAAAAAAATCATAATAAACTATTTTCTTCATCAAGGGCAGTGGAATCACCATACCTGACCTTCTAACACCAGGGTCACAAATATACTCACACAAGAGGTAGAAATGTCACTGACAAGATGAGAAAAGCTCCTAGAATGAAGCAACTGTATATAGAAATCTGTTATGGAGCCAGCAGAGTTGTGAAGGTGCTGAGAGAATGATTATTATAAGTCATCTGAAGGAGAAGACAGCAGTGATGTAGGAGAAAAAAAATGAGAATATGACTAATTATGGATCTGTATGCTTATTTTTTCCATCTACACAAAAACTTTATGAGTTACCTAGATACAAATTTAGGGCATCCTTGATAAAAGTATTAGTAGGGAACAAGAAGGCTTTCCCCCTAAGTATTTCATGAACTAGATCTTTATAATTTCTGAATTAACTAAGACATAGTGAATACAAGATCCCATTGTACTTATCTGTATCATGAAAAATAATTGAAATTGAACAAAATGCTACCTTCTAGGTTCTTTTAGAATAAGAAACTTGGGGCAGAGTTAGGTAACACAGTGGACAGAGAGCCAGGTCTGGAGTTGGGAAGACCTAGGTTCAAATCTTGCCTCAGACATATTCCAGATGTCTGACCCTGGGTAAGTCACTTAATCTCCGTTACTTAGCTCTTGCCACTCCTGTGTCTTGGAACTGATAGTAAGACAGAAAGTCAGGGTTAAAAAAAATAAGTTGTCTCCCCATCCATACCTTTAAGATTCATGGGAAGAAAACAATAACATAACCTTGTTGAATGATACTCTGATAATAAGCATGTAAGGCATTAAACATATGTATGCTCACCAAAGGAGGTATAACACTTCATAAATCTGGGACACCAATATGGGCCCAGAATTGAATGAGTTGTGGGTTTCAGAGGAGGGAAGATGTTTGAATTGCCTTCAAGCAACTGCAAAATTTTTTTTTTGACTCCATGTTTTTCACGAAAGCAAGTCCAAAAAAAGCAAAAACTCATAAATAAGCAAGCTCACATGGCAAAAGCAAGGGATGATAGGTAGACTTGTGCTCTACTGTTTTCCTTGTGATGTGAACAAAAATTAAAGTCTAGCAAGTTGGGTGGATTGTTCTATGGTGAACTTATGGGAAGGCCTGGACAATAATCATACAGAACAGGGAGGAACAGATGGGTTTCATTCTGCATTATTGGAAGGAACTTCAAAACTGATGAAATCATAAATTGAGTATTCCTAGTCTTAACAAAGTGCCTTGGCACACAGTGGACAACTAATATGTTGTAGAATCAAAATGAATTACATTGCAGCCAAAAATAACAACAAAAACCAAGAGCTTGTGGCCACTGCAAACTAAGGAACTGTAGAGAAAAATTCTCCTGGTAAATACAAGGTTTTTCATCTCTAAGAGTCATTACTTTTAACTTGACTTTTCCCTTTCTATTGTTTCAAAAAATGATTGTGCTAGCTTGTAGGCAAAACAGAATCATTCAAAAGGAATGTCTAAAACTGAATTTCAAGTCATCCCCATAATTGTCATAGTTATCCTACTTTTCAGTGCCAATGCCAATTTCCTTTGTTTCTTCCAATTTCCTAAGGGAACATACCAATAATGTATTTTAGAGTTTTTCAAGGTATTCTAGTTTCAAAACAAATAAGATAAAATATAAAAAAATTATAATCCTCTTTTGACTAGTACCAAATAATTTTAATGATTACTGCTTTGGAGTTTGAGACATGACATTACTGGGCTCCCTTCTTTTCCATTTTAAAAAAATCATTTCCCTAGAGACTCTTGATCTTTTGTCCTTGTGAATTTCATTATTTTTCTAGCTCTATATAAAGGTTGCTAGTTTGATTAGAATGACAGTAAGAAAGTTAATTTATGTGGTTGTTTTATTATATCGAGTTCTTACCCATGAGCAATTATCTACTTATGTTTAAGTCTGTCTTTATTTTTGCCCATTTGCTTTGGTAGTTAGATTGGCTGGATATGTCTTAGCAAATAGTATCCCAAAGATTTTATACATTTTGTTGAGTAAATTTCCCTTCTATCCCTTCTTGCTGAATTTTGCAGATAAGCATGAATGCTGAAGATTTTTGTCGATTAATTTTATATCCTGCAAATTCTGCTCTTCCATTTTTAACTGATTTAGTTGTCTCCAAGGAAATAATCTCATCTACAAAAAGTAATTTCTAATGCTTATTCTTCTCAATTTACCTATCTTCTTATAGCTAGCATTTCTAGCACCATTGTGATGATGAGACATTCTTGAGCTACCTTTGATCTTATTGGAAAGGTCTCTATTTCCCATTCCATGTTTTCCTGTGGTTTTAGATATTGTTTACTATATTTAAGCAAAGGTCTATTTTTCCTTATACTTTTCTATTTTTAAACCTGTATCTTCCATCTTAGAATCAGTACCATGTATTGGCTCCAAGGCAAAATAGTGGTAAGGGCTAGGTAATGGGGGTCAAGTGACTTGCCCAGGGTCACACAGCTGGGAAGTGTCTGAGGCCAGATTTGAACCTAGGACCTCCCATCTCTAGGCCTGAGTCTCAATCCACTCTAGGCCTGAGACTCAATCTACCCAGCTGCCCCTACTTTTCTATTTTAAAAAAACAAAAAACAGAAACAAGTTTTGGATTTTGTCAAAAAGTTTTTCAGCATCCATTAATATAACCATGTAGTTTTCACTCCTGATTTAAATTCAATCTTATCTTACTTTATAACTTCTGTATTATGTTGCTATAGTCCAGTGATGGGCAAACTACAGCCTGAGGGCCAGATGCAGCCTCTTTAAATGTTCTATCCTGCTTAGCAACACTATTCCTAATCTGATGAATACAATGAGTAGGATAGAATACAATGAAACTTCAAAAGAGTTGCCTTAGAAACAGACTGACAGATGAGCATTTCCTTTCCTTTGGTCCCCTCCTTAAAAAATTTGCCCATCACTGCTCTAGTCTTTGCTGATATTTTATTTAAATTTTGAAAAAATTGTTCATTACGAATATTGGTCAATAGATGTCTTTCCTTGCTTTGTCTCTTCCTGGTTTAGATATCAAGACCACATTTTTTTCATAGAAATATATTCTTTTCCAAAGACTTGCAAAATTAACATGATTTTGGAAATGTTCTTTAAATGTGTTAGAATTCTCATCTCTAACTGGTTCTGAGGAGTATGTGCACCTTGTTGAATGTCTTTTTTTGTGAGGGCAGGAGGGAAAGTTTTCTTTTGTTAATGAAAATTAAATATTTACTAATATTATTTCCTTTGTTCCTAATTATTAGTACTTTCATTTTGAGTACTTGGTTTTCCCATTTAAAAAATTGTGATAAGCTAACTACATAATTTAAGTTTTTAATTTTTTCCTATTTTATCCATTTAATAATTTTTGTTTCCAATTAGTCTCTCCTTAGTTACATGCTCAATTTATTTATTCTTTCTTTTGTTGACAAGATAGAATATTTCTCCCAAGGACTGCTTTAGCTGCTTTTGTATGTTATGTTGTCTCATTATTTTCTTTGGTTAAGTTTTTGTTTCTACATTTTATTCTTTGAGGTACTACTTATTAGTTCCAACTTTTTTCTTTCCAATTACTCTTAAATTTTCTTCAAATGCCCTTTATTGAATAATTTTTATTGTAAGTTTTAAGACATGACCAGTGCGAGAATGGTTTTGTGTAGCTAATATGCATGTCATAAACTTTAATTTAAAAAATTACTCAGTATTGGGGGAGATATGGAAAAGATGTTCATAAAAAAGAGCCAATTAGATTTAATTTAATGGTCATGATCATTTCTTAATGAACACAATCCATATTAACTTAGTGTAAAATTAATCGAAATATAGGCAATTCTCAACTTTAACAGTACTGAATAGGAATCAGAAGATATAGGTTCTCCACTAGTTTTCAAGTCCTGGAAAAAAGTTCTTCCACAGGAGGAAGGAAAACATACTAGCTATGTGGTCTTAAACAAGATTTAATTTCTAAGTTTGCTATTTATGCAAGAAATCTAATAATTCCCCTAACCTGCTTCAGTTGTTGAGGATCTAATAAAAGCATAAAAACACAATGATTAAATAAGCCTATACATACTTGCCTTCCCAACCTTTGGGGGAGGGTGGGACACAACCCTGGAGCTTTTAGAAAATCTCTAGGTTCAAAAGTAGAGTAAAATGGAGATGCTGTGAAATGTAGGATAGCTAAGGGGAGAATGAGCCCAAGAGAAGTCAGCCAGAGAAAAAGATTTTGGCCTATTAGTTGCCACACCTTCTCTCTCCACACAAAACACATTTTTTGACTTCTAGGGCATGCCATTTAAAAATGCATTTGAATTGAGACTTCAAAAAATTAAATGTCTTGCATTATTGGACTAGTCATAAACATTAGTTTAAGAATTGTTGGGGCAGATAGATAGCACAATAGATAAAGAGTGCTGGGCCTGAAGTTGGGAGGACTTGTGTTCCTGAGCAAGCCTCTTAACTCCAGTTGACTTAGTCTTGCCATTATTCTCTTAGCATTCATATAACTAAGATAGAAGGGTAAGAAAAAAAATTAGTTGTTTTCTTAGCACCTAAGATACCATGCTGGTAGAATGGTGAGTTTTGGCTATAAAGGCAGATAGAATATCTTGGAATATCTTTAGGTTAAGGACAATTCTGTCTTATGCTGCCTATAGAGTATTATAATGATGAAACTGGATACTTGGTGAAAAGAATACTAAGAGGTGGGAAAAGGAATTCAAAAAGTTAAATGGAAAGATATTAGATACCAGAAAGTAGATCAATTTCAAAATTTTGCCTGCTGCTGCACCCCTCCTCCCCCATTGGATGGAAGTGGTTCTTATGAGAATGGGTTTGGGGGGAGGGGGATTTTACAAGCCCAGGGCTGAAAACATTCATTAGTAATTGAGTAAACTTTGCCTAAAATTGGGGAGAAACCAATGAATATATTCAGTTCTTTGTGGAGATTAGTCTATTACAGTTAGATATATGCAGGCAAATAAAGGTGGAAGAGAAATTAACCATCACAAAGACTGTGGATAGGGAGAGAGGATAATGTTAAATATCACTTTTGTGAAGGAGAAAAGCTTATAAAAAACCACAATAAAAGTGAAGGATGTCTTGGGATCATAACACATGAAAGGGTTTAAGATAAGGCCAGGAAGTGTAGTTGGGACCAGCTTTGGAAGGCATTGAAAAAAATTCCAGCTTGGTGCTATTTTCTTGAACTTTGGCTCTGGCATAGCCTTGAAAAAACTCAGGGTGATGAATTAAAATGACTGAAGCTGGTAACCACCAGCAATTATAAAATCACGAGTCATTTTTTATATTCTAAACATCAAATTATAAGCCAATTTTAATATTGTTTTCTTTAGTTGTAGAGTACCTATAATATTCTAAAACCACCTCTAACTTCTCAAAAACAAATACAAAAAATACCTAAATCTGCATCTAAAGTCTAATTTTAATCCAACATGCATTTACTAGAAGTTCTCACTAATGGTATGTTTGGCTCCCAAGATGTAAAAAAATTTAGATATTTTCAAATCCAGATGTTTGATAAAGTACAGACAAAATGTTTCTTGATTTCTCAGCATAAACACTTGGGCATTGTAGAAACAATACCCTCTCTTAAGAACTAAGGAGAAAATTAAGTTTTGTTTTATCCAGGAAAACCACGAAACTTGTTTATTCACTGTAACCAAATGTTACTTTAATAGTTGCTGCTAATTAGAGAATGTAATGCTATGAAAGAATTTTCATTAAAATTTTAAAGTGAAGATATGGGAATTGGACTAGCCTTTCAACACAAAAGTAATAGATGGCTTTACCTTTGATTAGTTTTTCTAGATATAAAGCATACTGCAGTCAAAAAAAATCATCTCTCAAGTTATTACAACTATAGTCAAGTGGTACATGTGCCTAGTTAATTCGGGGCATTTATTGTACATCTTAAAATTTGAATGTTATCCTGGCAAATGTTTTCAGAATAAATTCAACAGCAGCTCTCATTCTCCCTCAGTTATATCTACAGGCTAGAACATCACACTGGTGTTTATCTTCCATTACTAAAGGGGAATAGGATAATGTTTAATACTTCAAGTAAAAAGACTATAAAATAAGTCATGAATGAAAGCTGCTGTTAAATTTAAACAAAACAATCTCAATAGTGGTAAATATATTTCAGTACTTATTTATTTAGATGTTTAAGCTCTCGCACTAGATTTTACAAGCTGGTGAACACTGGCAAAATTATTTCTCCCACAGAACTATAACCACACATTCCCAAGACAGTATAAATATATGGTTGAACTAACATTAATACACATCACCATTTTATCAATTACATAATAAAACAAATTATCAAGTATCCAAATATTAAGTTACACAGCTCAAAAGGCATACAAAATATTAGAGGTCTGCTCAATTCATAGCAGGAACCCAATTTTTTTCCCCCAGGGGAGGGGGGAAGAGAAGAATGGGGAAAGAAAAAAAATCACTGTCAACAAAAGCAATAGTTGGTAAACAACTTTCAATAGGTACAAGTAAAAGAATTTACAAGATTTTCAGAAATTTTATGATTAAGAATTGCTTTAGCTACAATAACAAAGCATCTCTACCTTTTTAAAAAATATTTACTAAAGTAAAGGGCATATTCTATACTTCCTGCACAAGACAAAGGCAACATTTTACTAGAAATATTTAATAGCCCCCTCCCATCCTTTTCAGGCCCTCCCTGTCAAGTTGCACCCCATTAGTGCGAACATTAAATTAACTGTAAGGCTTATTGTCTGGAGACATTAAAGACTTTGTGTGCTTCTGTACAATGTGTAGATTTTTACATGGATTTTCAACCAGAGGATTATGATCTTTTTTCAAAATGCAGGTCTTGATAACAGCACAAAATGAGACAAAGGTTTACAGAAAGACATTAAAGTATCACCATAAGACTTAGTAAAATTCAACAAAATGAATGGTTGTGCAAATCCTGATATTCTAGTGCGACTGTGGGAGATGTAAACATACAGTGAGCAGGCAATTACCATATAGGCTCTATCTTCAATATTTGAAATGATTGAAGGAATAAGAACCACATAGGGTTCAGGTTACTGTCTGTAGTTCCCAAGGTGTTAACTCTGTATGATACTGAAAATATGTAAGCATTGTGTTGGGTTTTTGGCACCTAATCTCTCTAAATTTCATATTTGCTGATAAGACTCTGGTATTGGGAAATAAGATTTGAATAAGATTTGTAACTCAATACTGCATGATTTCAGGAAAGTTCAATTGATACAAATGATAAACAAGAAGTTCCAAAGGCTGAACAGCAAGAATCTTTTACTAAGTGTCCGAACAGGTTGTTAGTAACCCAAAGACAGAAGCTGCATTTCTGCCAAGCTTGTAACCTATAAAATTGTTTTTAAAATATTCCTATGGAAGCTTCGTTAAGACTTATTCATCAAGCTATTTGATGGCTAGTATGTATGTAATTTGCCCCAGGTTCTGTTTCCAATTTCTGCTTCCAAGGCAATAATATAGGCAGCTCAGCTTTACTGAATGCTACAGGTGTTTCTGTGACCATTTGAGTCTTTGAAGCGCAGCCGCATTTTAGGACGATACTTCTCCAAGTAAAGAAGTTGCTTGCTGTTAAAGGCTCCACGACGTTTTCTATAAAAAACAAGAACAATTTTTCTCTAACATTTACCTACTGCACATCTTAATCCATTCAATAAAATGTCCTCCCAAATTCACAATCTAAATATATGGTTAGAAATAACCAGCTAAAGAATTAGGGAAAAATTAACGAAAATCCTTATTGAGCTGATTGGTTCCTTGCCATAGATCACTTAAAAGTGTTTTTTTCCCCCCTCAAATATCCAAAATGGATTTAATTTAATATTTCCTTGTTCCTTAAGATCATAGTCTCTTAATGGAACACTTTACATTCTCTTACAAATAGATAGCCCCTAGGAAAAAGCTGATGAATATAGGTGTTTTCTTCTATCCTTACTGCTGTTAGGAACTTTTCCTAAGGCCCAATTCTCATTTTACCTTAAGACCACTTAAAATCATCTTTAGTGACAGAACTGGTGACAGGGTGATATCAATGGGTAATAAGGCAATAAAATTCCTTGGAAGGTCTCTATCTCAGCTTTCTAGAACATAAGCATAGTCTTATTATCAAGAGTGACCTAAACTTATATCCTCCCTTCCACCTCTAGAAGTTTGTTGCTTTTCAATCTAGAACCAGGAAAATGTGATTTTTCTATTAAATGTTAACACTGCTAAAGGGGGGTGGAGGGTGGGGGAAGATTTTCTTCCTTCTCTAAAGCTTTTTCTAAATGGGAAAAAAATTACATATACCTAAATATATAAGAGATGGAATGGGTAGAACTGGACAATTCTTACTAGACAACCCCCCCCTTTTGGTAAAGGTGCAGTAAACACACCCACACACCCCAAACCCTTACTACTAAATTTCAGCAAGACTAATTGTAAAATTTCAACCTAGGCCAGGGAAGGAAAAAGGGAAAAAAAAAAAATGTTGTAGCAGTGAAACCAAGAAGACCAATTCAGAGTGACTGTGGATGCAAAAAACCCAAAATGATAAAGGAGCTAGCTGGCACCAAGAAATGGGAGGATTTGGAGGAGAGCAGCTTTCTCCAACAGATAAAGGAGTTATCATTAGTGGTTTAAAGCTAAAAGTTTAACTCCCACCTCTTAGAAGGTAAGTTTTAGAGGGAGACTTTACAACTTTAAGGAAAGAATGAGAAAAGATTCTAGAATCCCAAGTTAGAATTTCTTGCACAAAAACACTATTATATGTAATTGTGTAACACTTTATAGGTTCAAGTACACTGTGACTTACATCAAGAAACTAAACTTCCACAAATTGAACATGTAAAAAAATAATAACTATTCCTGTCAGTTATACTACCACCACTCATTCAGGCAACAATTTTACTAACACTTGTTGCTACTAACACATCCTATTTGTGGTAATCAATTTTACTCACATTCATACTGTCCTATTCCCCACCCTCTTACTGTCTGTCTCACTTGGATAATACAAATTTTTGCTCTCCCCTCCAATTTGTCCTTCACATTTATATCAGATTAATCTTCCTGATGTGCAAATGTCCCAGCGAAAATCCCAAGTACTACTTTCAGCAAGAAGCCTCTCTCAGTTCTCCTTAATCTTAGTCTCTTCTGATATTACCTCTACTGTATCTGTAGTATGCCTTATTTTTGTTTACTTGTCTTTCTTGGTATGGCTATAAGCTCCTGAGAGGGAAGGATTATTTTTTGCCTTCCACTGTATCCATCCATAGCACTTAGAATGGTGACTGAGAAATTGTAGGTCCTTAATAAATGCTTACTGACTTAGCTCCCTGTCCCTGCCTTTGTTCATGTACTCTACACTTATGTTAACACTAGTTCTTTTGTTATAACACAGATGAAAGATTCTGGGAGAACTGAGGCATAATTGAGTTTAGTTTTTCAGAATAGCTTTAACTAAAAAAACATTACTACTTACTGTCTTATGAACTGCACTGCATCTTCGTACTTCATTCCTCCTTCGATTAGTGCAAGGGCAACGAGCACTGGAGCTCTGGTAGGAGAATAAGTTTTAGTCAATAAATTGATCAAGTTACAAAGCCTGACTCTGCAAAACTCATAGGTCATCTGGAATTTAGTGTATTTGCCAAAGTCAACTATTCTAATTTGTGTTGTTCTGAAGGGAAAGTATGACAATTCATTTATTCCTTTTATTAAAAACTCAGATGGGAGGACAAGAAAAGAGTGTGAGTCAAGGGAGAAACTAACAAGTACATTTATTTATAAAGTCCATACCTTGTCTTAGAAATAATTCCAAGGCAGAAGAGCAGTTAAGAGCTTAGGCAATTAGGTTTTAAATGACTTGTTATGAGTCACATAGCTAAGCATTTGAGAATAAATTTGAATCCAGGATCTCCTGTCTCTGGAACTGGCGCTCTATTTACTAAGCTGCTGTAAAGAGCATTTATTTTTAATATGAATTCCTGAACTGAACCATCTTTTTAAAAAACTACCTCAAAGTCACCATCATGACTGAACACTTTTCCAGTAACGAAGTGAAAAAATAATTGCTTTGAATAAATGAAAGAAGGCACTGTGGTCATTATTTTCCTCTTTTATAGAGATCTTTTCCCTTATTTAAGCAAATGTTTCAGGAATACATGTGGCTGGGATAGCTAAAGAGTAAAGTTGGAGAGTCAAGTGTTTGAAGAATAAGTTCTTCATTTGATGTCATAATCAGATGTCATTTAATGTAATGCCCTTCTCTTCACTGCAATGTAAATAGAGCCTAGAACCATTACCCAAAGCAGGAAGAAACAAGAGAAAGTTATTTGTCCTCTTAAAAGTTATCAAGTAGTCTTACTATGATAGGACACGAACAGGACATGATGATAGTTGTTAAAATTGTATCACATCCTGCAACAAACTTGCTATAGTTCTATTGTATCAAGAATGGAGTCATTGGCCAGGCTTAGGAAATCTTACTTCCACATTTTGAAAATGCTATTTATTTAAAGAACTTGGCCTGCATTAAGTCCCACATATCTCTCAAAATATTTAAAGCAACACTTTGAACAAAGACAAGAAAACAAATTGATGGCCATTCATTGTGGAGTGAATGTGATATGTGAATGTAAAGCAATATACTGTACTATAAAAATGATTAACATGATGAATACAGAAAAGCATGAAAATTCATTAAATGAATGAATACAGAGGAAGTGAGTAGGGCCAAGAAAACATACAAAATGACTACAGAATACAGATGAAAAGAACTACAAAAGTGAATGTTGGGGGCAGCTGGGTAGCTCAGTGGAGTGAAGAGTCAGGCCTAGAGACAGGAGGTCCTAGGTTCAAACCCGGCCTCAGCCACTTCCCAGCTGTGTGATCCTGGGCAAGTCACTTGACCCCCATTGCCCACCCTTACCA
>NC_058133.1:299618553-299645783 GCF_016433145.1 Gracilinanus agilis | reverse complement strand
GGGGGAGAAGAACCACTTTACTTCAACTTGTAACAATTTTCAAATGCATATTACTATGGTAGATTATCCAAATATTTATTCAGAAATACTACTCATCTTATATATTTCTCCCTATTAAATAAAAATACATCAATATTCCCTTGCACTTCATAAGAACCAGATTTCCCAAAAGAATCTCTACTAAATTTGAACTCCTTGAGGAGGGATCCTGGTACCCAACACAGCATAGATCTAAGCACTTGCTAAATTTGATTAAGTTAAATTCTAAAAGAATCCACGTGTTAGTTAAAATTGCCTACATGTGTTAAAACTCATTGTGTACTGCTAAATTAATGTTTCCTTGTGGACTAATCATTGGATAAAACCATGAGCTCATAAAAGGGAGAAATACAATGATAAAAAAAAAGCCATGCTTACATTAGGCTTTTGAATAAATATTATAATTTTACTATGTGCTATTGTTATAACTAGCATATACAAATTAATAGATATAATTAAACTGTCTGCCTCAGCCTATCTGGAAACAGATTTGAAAATTCTATTTACCTCCCAAGACCTGCAACGCAGTGAACAGCAATGCAACCACCAGGTTCTTCACGATATTTAGTTTTCACCAGGTTTAGCCAGTCATCAACAATCTGGTTGGATGGTGGTGCTCCGTCATCAAAAGGCCAATCCTAAAACAAATAAAATCATAAACATTCCAGGTATTGGTTCCTATAAAGGACCTGTAGAGGGAGTATTGAAGGTTTACAGACTACTTGCTATTTTATGTTATAGTATAAAACCATGTGTTAATAAACCATAATAATTCAGCATCTACTCTAACCATCCATCTCCTTGGTTCAACCTTACAGGTGCCATAGCATATCTTCAATCAAGGAAAAAGGGACCTGGGTAGTTACATTACAGGTTGGCACATCTCCTCACTGTATTCTTTGCTTTACTATCAATAAATTATAAACTAGGTCAAGTTCTTGTGAGCCATGCACACTTCCTTAAATCCACAAAGTATTTTTTGGATGAAATTGGCAAGAAACAATACACCTATAAAAACATAAAACCACTTACCAGAACCTGGATGCCTTCTTTTTCCACAAGGGCTGTGTCATAAGTAGCTTCACATACTCTTACAACTGTGGTAACTCCATACTTCTTAAGTTCCTTAAAAAGAAAAAATATGTTAAGTATGTTTGGGTAGTATTTTGCTATTTCAAACCAATAAAAACCACATATAATTTCATACGCATTAACAAATATTTAATAAATAATTAAATGTGGGTTATATGGCCATAACTGTTATGGTCAAAGAGCTGAAACAAGAATTATTTCATAGATTCAAAAGATTTATAACTGGAAGGGACCTTAGAGATCTCATATACTTTTTTTTTTTTTTTAAAAACCCTTGTACTTCGGTATATTGTCTCATAGGTGGAAGATTGGTAAGGGTGGGCAATGGGGGTCAAGTGACTTGCCCAGGATCACACAGCTGGGAAATGGCTGAGGCTGGGTTTGAACGACCTCCAGTCTCTAGGCCTGACTCTCACTCCACTGAGCTACCCAGCTGCCCCTCATATACTTTTAATAATTATTTTTAAAAAGGTTGTTGCTAGCAATATGCATTTGGAAGCATATTTCACCTCCTTTCTGTACCAAAAAAAAAATTTTTTGGCAAAGATACCCTTCTTTTCAAGAAAAACTGGCCATTTCGTTTAGTAAATAATGTACTATTTTATCATTTTTAATGACAAAAAACCCAAATCAAAACTTAAAACTTAGTAAGCAAATGGCTGAGGCAAATTACAACCTAAGATTATGACCTCTGAATTTGAGAACTAAAAAACAAAGGACCGAAAATTTAGTGACAAAGCCCTCCTTGTCTTTTCAGTAGGAGTAATTTACTTGGTTCCTTTCTCTTAGTAAACTGGAGTTGGTTAACTTTTAACTCTGAATTAAAAATAAGCCTTTAGAAAAGCAAGAGGTGATGTCAACAAAAAAGTAGAATGACCAACAAAGATCACTCAGGACTATCAGCAATCTAATGGTTTTTAACTAGTTATTCTTTTACAGCAATCCTACATTCAGAAACTCAAAACTATTTTTTTAATGTATAAAATACCAAGTACATTAAGAAGCCCTCAAGTGTTCACAATTCTCTTAATGAGTTTAATTACCATTATTTTAGTTTAAAACTAAGGTAAAAGGTATGTGGTTCCTTTTTTATTAAACCTGCTTGGAAAGAAAATTTCAGCAGGACATTTAGTTGGTCTGGCAAATCTCCAGGATGGGGTAGGTTTTGTGTGTGTAATTTATATATGATGTGTCATCAGTATATCAAAAAAGTGAAAAATGCAATTGGTTTTGTTTCCTATTCCAAAGAGGGTTGAGTTGGTCATAACAAGCTGACTGGGACTACTATTTTCGGGTGGAGCTTAGTACCTTTAGTTAGTCTTAACCAAAGAGATAAACAGGAAGGTTGTTTATTTGGATGTTAGTATTTTTGACTTACTAAAATTACACACTATCTTAGTCTAATTTAACTGAATCAGATCTGAATTGCAAAATGTACATTTTTTTGAACATTAAAGATGGCTAAGAACCTTATGAAAAACTCAGTGCATTTAACTTTTAGATAATAAATTAACATATATGCTTCTTTATGGAATGGATAAAAATATCTTTTCCTATTTCTGAGGTTAATTTACAAGCCATTCCACTTGTTTATTCTACTTTTTTTCTGGAACTAGTGACTGGAATATATCTTCCTTTGAATATACCATCTGAAGTTTCCTAAAGCATGTAATTGTGTAAACAGATGCAAATTTACAGTTGTTAAACTAAGTTGCTGTTAATCAGCAATTCAATTAACCAAGTAATGTGTCCATACTTACCTCTATAAATTTGTTTAAGGTTACATTGGTTGGATTGTGTGTAATAAGGAACCTCATGTTCTTGTAGGTGATTTCCACAGGAGCTGGGCGGTTCATTCGAGCCATGTCAATTTAGTTAAAAAACACTCAATAAGGTTATGAAAGGATTAAAAATTTGAATACAGAAGTGATGTAAAGAAACTGAAGTCTCCTTCACTATACTCCACTTGAAATTCTCAGTGCTTTAAGTATGAAGTTGAGAGCAATGGGAAATGAAATGAACCTCCTAACAAGAAGCAGCAATTCTTCAATCCAGTAATACTGAGGCAAAAGAAAGGCAGTGCACTGAGGTTTACCCCATCCAGGTCAGAACTCTTGTAAAATGCTCTGCCAATTTCAAATCAACACTTTGTGTCCAGGTTAACCGCTCTTAAGGGGGCTTCTTGGTGGAGTAGTAATGAATTTCTACAGTTCACTTGTCTGCATAGAGGTCGTGCTGTGCCTGGCAATAGTCTCCACTGCCCTTCAGAAACTCCATAAATGTGTGACCAAGAACACCACAGAACTGCTGTAGGAAGGAAAAAGAAAACTTCAGTTATTTCAGTTGGAAAAGAATAGAATAGCATAGGAAAAATTTAAGCTTTTACAGGATCTAACTTAGTCTAATGTATTAAGGGCTTAAGGCAATTTTAATTAATTTCCTGCTTTGTGTTGTCTTTCTCAAGACTTTCCCTTTCCCCCAATACCATCACTTGTAAAAAACTGGTTTGATATAACAGTCTTCCACACCTATAGGTTTAAGTTGGTTTAAATTATTAATAAAGATTTCCTAGTTAGGAAAAGCAATATGCCAATGATACCTGCAAAGATTTTCTAGCCCTAAAGAAATAATTTTTAATCTTTTTATTAAGAACAATTCCCAAGTTTTAACAAATTAAAAGCAAAACCATTATTTCAGCTTCAATGAAAGAAAAGCAATATATACCAAAATTTTAAAAAACAAAGCAAATTCTAAGCCTTTGTGGGTTACCAAGTGAAAATTCAAATGCAAAAATTTCTCTGACTTCTATAATACTAGATGGAAGAAACTGGTATGTCAACCTGACACAAAACATTAAAATTTTACTTTGAAATAAAATGTTTTTGGATTAAAAAACAAACAAACCATGCTGCATTAACTGATATAACTTGGTCCTTTCTAGATATTCTTAAATTCTGGCTTATGTTAAAAGCAGGAATTTTAACCTTTTGTGTTGACAGACCCCTCTGACTGCCTATTGAAACCTATGGACTTGGGAATGTTTTCAAACACATGGGGCCAACAAAGAAAATAAATTTATAAAATTTTTTTAAAAGGGCATGGACCCCAGTTTAAAAGCTTTGGCTTTAAAGCTTATAAAAACATTATCTACTTGTTCTTCAAGTATTCCCATTTCAGAGATGAGGAAATAAAGGCTCAGGGAGGTTGAGACTCATAAAGGCTAAAAAGGATATAAGAGTCAAGATCAGGTTTGCTGACTGCCAACTGAGGTGTTCTTTATTACACAAGGCTGCCTCAATGTACTTACTGTACTAAAAATTAATAATGCATGCCAAGTAACTCAGTAGCACAGACTGAAACATAGTCTGACTGGACTTACTGATGCACTAACCAGATTTGAGGTGAGACTGAAAATAATTGGTGATCAATTTCTAAAATGTTAAAAGACTGAGTTAAGAGGTAAAGTAGGATAAGAGATAAAGAAATCACTAGACAAGTATTTTAAACTTCCTGTCCAATCCTGTTCTTATCACAAACCCTGGTTTAGAGATTTTAAACTGCCCCTGAACACCATGTGAGCTTTGGCAAGTCATTTAACTGACTGCTGCTCCTCAATACTCATCTGCAAATAGGACTGGGTAGGTATAAGACTCCTGGCATCTGTCTAGCTCTTAAAGCTATAAAATTGGAATATTAGGAAAAATTTCAGTAGAACTCCCCCCCCCCCCACTGAAGATCAAATGGTAATATATAATAGTGTTTGCTGAAAGTTTAGTAGTATAGTAGTAGGACTTCTGAATTATTAAAGCATAAAATGTGATATTCACAAGGCTAAGTAAAATTGAAATGCTTTTTGTAGATTTACATGTAAAATACTTGAGAATCATGAGCATTTCAAAAAATTCTACAAATACAAGGAATCAAGTGTATCATAATATGATTTTCTAATCTAATTTTTCAGCAAGAAAAGTTTTTACTCAATGCCCTTCAATCTTGGGTACCTCAGGGATATAAATCAGATTGCTTGCAGCCCAACTTCATTTCCATACTTTCTTTGCTTTACCTTTTTAGGTGGGCCAGTGTTATAAGAAAATCTGGGCTTAGTTTAAAACAAAGAGTGTGTGTGTGTGACCCCTTTCCTCTAATAGCTAACCTGGTGATCTCTTCTGAAATTCTGGCTGACACAAAAAGGGAGAAGAGTCAAGTTTCTTTTCAGGGGTCAAAAAAATGACTAGTTATGACTTCAACTTGGGGGGGGGAATCAATTTCATTTTTACTAAACTAATACTTTTCCAAATTTGCCGTCTATTATTTACAGTTCAAGATGGATAAACTTCCCATTGTATGACACACAAAAACTAATCTAGAAAACCTTTAAAGGTATTACTGAGAGTATGTAAAAGAATGATTTTTTTCTTGATACTCCCCCCTCCTTCGTGTCCCACCCCCACCTTCAATGACAAGGTCAAAATATTTTGATAGCTGCTCCAAAAATTCACATTTAAATGGGTACAAAGTTAATAGATTATGATCAGATGGGGTGTGGGGGACACTAAAAACTAAAACTTTCAGAGTAAAACATGTTCAATTCCTGCAAATTAACTGGAAAGGTAAATCTTTATCTTCTAGTAATCTTGGGAAACTGTAGAAGAAAAAGTACAAATTCATTTGCTAAAGACCTATAAAGGTGATATTGGCAATGTCTTGCAATTTTAAAATTTGATTAAGACCAACAACTGAAAGGCTGTTACTTCAGCTACTTGCAGGTCATTAAGGAAATATAGCCTGACAAGAATCAGGAAATCAAAGTTCAGTTAAGTGAAGTTTGAACAGAATTTTATTACAGCCTAGAAGTGGCCGCCCTGTCAGTGACACAATCTAAGTCAGAGGACACTGCCAAGGGCTGTCAGTATATGTATTTCTAAAAACACATTAAATTAATTTATTTTCCTCCCAAGACTTGTAGTTGCAAGGGCAATCTTTAGGTTGGAACAAAGTCTTTATACTTTTCAAGATATGAAATAAATGAAGTCTTGAATGACTACAAGTTTGGAATAATCACTAATTTCTGAATATCCTAAGAAAATATCTTTGTTCACCAAAAGTTGATGATCAGTACTTAATATGTAGAAATAAGCTAAATCTGTTATTTGATTAATAACTCTTACAATAAATTATGTTGATTACTTTAATATGCACATGACAGCCAGCATCCATTAGGTTGAGTTAGGATGATTACTACAATGAAGTTTATAACCAATTGTTTTTTAGTAATTTAACAAAAACCTGGCACCATTAAAAACTGATTGTTCCACAATTCAATTATTTATCATGTATATTTATTTCTTCAGCTGTCATGTGTCTATATTTGGGAGTGTAAGACAGGAAAGAACATGCTCATTAGAATAGTAACAAAGGAAGGAGTGGGAAAATAGGTGAGAAGTGATTTCTATTCTCAGGCTATTTTTTCCTACAATTCTGTCATGATTTTTGCTAGAAGGGTTTTTGCTCATCAGGCAAAGAAAGGTTCAGAAATAACAAAAGAAAAAAACCCCAGAACAAAAAACTACCTGGCCAACTCTTCTCAGTGGAGCCATCTTGTGGCTGGGCGGGAAGTAAAAAGGGAAAGAAGGGGCAGAAATTAGGGCTGCAAGGTCTATTTCCCTCCACCAAGGGAGAAGGGGTTTAGAATAGAAGAGAAAGATCTGGACTGAATTCTGCCATTTATCCACGGTACTTCCTAAACCTGCTTCCTCTTCGGTAAAAGGGCAACAATAACCTAGCACTATCTAATATATAGTGAAAATGCAGGAATACATCTAAGAACAAATTACAAAACAGAGAAAACTGCTAGTCCCTTCAACAATTCAGATTCAAACTCAGTATTGATTAACAGTAGCAGTCATCAGTTTATTATCATGAAAATCTATTCCAAATGTACTGTTTTCCAGATAAGCAGGGTATGCTCCAGGTCCTACAATGTTTTTTTTGTGTGAGAATACAAAAGGATGTTAACACTAGTTTTTTACTAAGACTTGTCCAACCGGTAAAGGTACCCATTAGTTTCTTCCTACCTACTATTATGGAAGTGATCACACCACTGTTACAAATTGGGGGGAAAAACCCCAAAAAAACCACATTAGAGGTTCATTTATATATGTGAGTTATTATACTAGTATATGCAGGAGATAAAATTGTCTTTAAACTTCTAGAGAGAAAACACTAATGCCACTGGAGTATTTCATTATATAAATTATCTTTTTTACTAGAACTGAAAAACCATCAGTGCTATTAGTTGGCAATCTAGCGTTCCTATTTTTTGATGTCATAATTTCCTTCTCAAATATAACCTTTAGATGACTTGAGCACTATTACTGACAATCGTTGAAAATATCTATATAGATGTGTACATTATCCTGGAGAGTAGGACAAGAATTTCTTCAGAAAGTTTGAACCAGGAATCCACTGATGCTTTCTGCTGCAGTTTTAAGGCTCATTATTTTAGAATGGTAGTCACTACCCCCCCCCCCCAAGCTAACTCAAAATTCTGGCCAAAAACTCTTAAAAGATAGAACTAAAATGACAGAGGACCAAGGGTTTAAAGGAGACATTAAAAATAATTCCAGATTAAGAATGTCTTTAAATCTAGGTCCTCTTCCAAAGGCCAAGAAAACATTGGGATGAGCAAGGAATGACAAGCCTGAGGGGCTTCCTGGCTTCACATGTAACAGAGGTCCGTGGTGGCACTTTTCCACGGTTCTCAAATCTGGACTTCCAACCAACTCCCACAGAGAAAAGACAAGACTCGACTTGTTCCCATTATTCAGAGCCTGAGGTGTGGTGTTAAATCCGGAACAACTCAAATTACAAGGTGGAGACAGGCAGAGGAGAGGGATGGGGGAGTGACTGGGCCCTCCTCACTTGCCCAGGTCCAGCTAGGAGGCAGGACCAGGGAAGGAGGGAATGGGGTGGATCTCTCTGCACTCCGGGATCACCCTGAGATCCCGGAAAGCCCCAGCCCTCTAGCTGAGGCTGTCCGCTGCAATCACGGGTTTGAATTGCCCTTTCCAGAAGGCGCTGAAGCCATTTTGTCTCCAGCGCCCGGGGCCAGGTCAGCCCGGGCGGCTACCTGACTGGGCTCTATTTCCCCGCCGGGCTGACGCCTAGAGCTTGGGGGGGAGGGGGGGAAGGTGGCGGGCCCGGGGGAAACCGTTACCCGCCTCCCGCCGGCCCAACGGGTGTCCCCGGCGCCCGGCTGACAGCCTTCCCTCCCAGTGCCTCGCACTGCCCTCTTTAATTCGGGGCAGGGGGGTGACATGTGCTCCTCGCCCCTTCCCACCCGCCGGTCCGGGGTGGGCGCCAGGGAGGTGGGGACTCTCCCCGCCCCCTTCCCCCGTGGGCCTGACACCCACCGCCTCCAGGACCCTCGGGCGTCCGAGGAGCATTCACACGGCCGGGGGCGGCGGGGCCAGTCGGGCCGCTTTCTTTCTCTCCGGAACAAAGAGGGACCCGGGAAACGGCTCTACGCTCCTCTGGGGGCTCCCCGACGGCCGGGGCGCGCCGGCCCCCAGAGACAAGGGCGGAGGCGGCGGTCACAAAGCGGCTTTTGTGCCGAGCGGCCCGACCCACCCGCCCCCACCGGCCGTCACCCCCCGACCGGGCCCGGCCACACGACCCTCCGCTCGGCCCTCAACTGCTTCGGGTCCCGGGTGGCCAGTGGGGGGGGGGGGGGCCAGGAGCGTAAGCTGGCCTTCCCGCTGCCAACCGCCGCCTGCCGGTAGCGAAAGAGCCCAAGGCAGAGCAGACGTGGCGGGCCGAAGCCTGGCACGATTGGTCGGTTCTTTTTCTTTCCCACATCCCGATCCCACCGGCCCTCCCAGCCACATGGCGACCGCCTGGTCCTGAACCGGCCAGCCAGCCCTCAGAGAGAGGAACGGAACAAAGGTGGCGGCGACAGAGACACCGAGCACCTCAGCCTGGCTCGGGACGCGCGGCGGACACTCACAGGAATATGTTTACTCATTGAAGATTGTGGCCTAATCATACAGCCGGTCCCGAGGCGGAGGCGGCGCAGCAGGCAGTGGTGGCGGCGACTGCAGCGCAGGGGGCGGCGGTGGTCGTCGCGGGGAGGCGGCAGCGGCGGTGGAGGCGGCGGCAGCGGCGGCAGCAGCAGCGGTGGCGGGGGCACTGGGACTCTACCATACAGTGAGCGGCTCTGAAGAGAGCGCGTCGCCGAGCCGGACCCGCACCCGCAGCAACCAATACGCGCGTTGAGCCGCCCTTGCGTCACAAGCCCTCCCTTATGTACACCACGCGACGTGCGAACCCCGGGCCACCAATCGCAGCCCGGGGACAAGGGATGAGAGAAGAAGAGGTTGCGGGAAGAGGGCGGGGGGAGTTAAGGTTGGGGTTGCGGGGGAGAAAGGTCCGCCCCCGCGGCGCTACCACCTCCCGAACGTCACGACGCGGCGGCGGCGGCGGCCGGTGTGAACCGGTTGATGAATAGCAAGTGGCTGAGCCAGGGCATCCGCCGCCGCCCCCTCCCCCCCCCCCCCCGCCCCGTGCGGGGGAGGAAGCCAGGAGAGAGAGGGAGATCGTGCCCTGAAAGAGGCCGGCTGAGGGAAAGCAGGAAAAAGAGCTGGCTAAATAGATGGACAGCATGAGGACAAACGAAGCCCAGTGTGTTTCCTTTAAAATTACTTATTTTAGTTAAACAACATCCTCAAATCTTTTGTTTCTCAGTAGGCAGGAGGGTACATTAAAGTTCGCTGGAAACTTAAAAATTCTATTGGTATTCCCTCTCCCCACTCCTCTTACCTCCCTTCTCCTTACTTCAGTCAGGATTCTCATTTACCAGCTGTTTGTGTTGGTGCAGGCTCAGACGTAGAGTCTCCAGTATCAGTGAATTCGGGTGATTCCCTGCTGAGACGCGTGGATCGGGTTAGAGAAACCGGCTCCAGGCAGCTCATGCCACCTCAGGCCTGCCTTACCTTATAAAAAAGCAGCTGGAGGAGACCTGGTGTCAGAATTTGAAGATCTACTAAGTAGTTTTTGGACTTAAAGCTTCTTAAGTACTGATAACTTAACATTTAATACTTACTTAAACCCTTAGACTTAAACACTATCTGTGATTGCCACAGTTTTGTTATGAGATGCCTCACACACCAGATACTTGGGCCCCTTAGTTTATTGGAGAATAATGAAGGGTGGGATCACTAAAAAGAGAACAATTTTTAAAGTAATTTCTGGGGTTTTGTTAGAGGCTTAGGTCATGCTCTAGCTTTAAAAACAAAACTAAATTCATTTATTAGTTTAATTGTTTTCAGACCTTAAAACTCAGAAATTAGCATTATCTTGATCAGTGCTATAAAAAGGACCACTTTGTTTCACCTACATAGTCTGGGAAACCTTTTTTTTTTTTTTTTTTTTTTTTTTTTTTTTTTCAGTTCCTTGGAAGGAATAAATAGGACCTTTACTAGTTTTAAGAAATCCACTAACTAGTATTTGGTTTACTGTTTTCTCTGCCTGTTAGATGAGGCATTTCAAGATCAAATTTTATCCTCTTTAATGGATCATGACATCTTTTCAATGTTATAGAACCTTACTATATGTTATTAGTATTTTCCTTAGAAGCTCTTCTTGAAAGACATTTTTGCTTACTTATAAAAATATACCTTGTGGATGAAATACTAAAGAAATAAGTTTAGCAAAAGAATTTTCTAGGCGGCTAGGTAGATAGAGCTCCAGGCCTCTAGTTTGGGAGACCTGGCTTTATATTTGACCTCATACACTTCCTAGCTTTAAGACCCTAGGCAAGTCAGTTAACCCACATTGCCTAGGCCTTGCCAGTTTTCTGTCTTAGAATTGATACAAAGACAGAAGGTAAGGGTTTAAAAAAAAAAAAGAATTTGCCATTTAAAAATTATTTAAAAAGCGTGACATTTCTTATTTTGGAAAAATTATTCATCTAATACGCTTGAATTCAAGTAACACACAGAACACTTTTGGATAGAGAAAACACAATATAGTGGTACCTTGACACACGAATTTAATTAGGCAGAACTTGAATCTATGTCTTCTTGAATTCCAGGGCTTGGGTTCTTTTTGCTAAAACCATACTGGCTCCTTTGGATGTATGAGAAAAATTCAAAATAAGACATGCTCTCTGTAAGAATTAACTTGGAACTATCCCTTTTTGAAACACTGTGTTGTAGTTTCATGAAGTTAGAAAAAAAAAGTTGGTAAAAACCCACAGATGGCATTCAGTTTTGGTATTCTTAATTAAGTTTTTAAATTTATTTTTAACACATACACACATACAGCCAGGCACCAAGTAAAGTAGGAATGCAGAATCTTTCAAGGACCCAACCCCCAAAAAAGCCCACATACCATAGGGCCTGTTGGCTGGCTATTGTGTTTTCCACAGACCAAGGTTATGAATGTTTAAAACTAATAATTAAAAAAAAGAACAATGAAGCAGAAGTCATGCAGGACCAGAACTTAACTCTTAATTTGTTAATTTACCAAATCTAAGGATCATGCCAAGAATCAGAAATTATCTTTTAAAAATAAAGCTAAGTTTAAAAAAAATTTAAATCAAAGGAAGGGTAGTTCTGCATACAATATTCAGCCTTCTATTCAGAATAATTGAAGACAATATAAAATACCTGGGAATGAACCTATCAAAACAAACCTGGCAACTGTATGAAAATTTCAAAACACTTTGTACATGAATAAAGTCAGACCTAGACAACTGAAAAGATATTGCTCGTGGGTAGGCCAAACCAATATAGTAAAAGTGGCAGTTCTACTTAAATTAATTTACCTATTCAGTGCCATATAATCAAACCACCAAAAAATTACTTCACGGAACTAGAGAAAAATAACAAAATTTATCTGAAAGAATAAAAGGCCAAGAATATCAAGGGATTAAATGAAAAAAAAATGAACAGAGGCCTAGCTGTACCAGATCTCAAACTGTACTATAAAGCAGTTATCAAAACAGTCTGGTAGTGGATCAAAAAATAGTTTAGATAATCAACACAATAAATGACCATAGTAATCTAGTATTCTATAAACCAGTGGTTCCCAAACTTTTTTGGCCTACCACCTCCTTTCCAGAAAAAATATTACTTAGCCCCCTGGAAATTAATTTTTTTTAAAATTTTTAATAGCAATTAATAGGAAAGATAAATGCAACTATGTCCATCACTGCTCCCCCCTGGATCGCTGCAACACCCACCAGGGGGCAGTAGCGCCCACTTTGGGAATCACTGCTATAAACCAAAAGATCCAAGCTTTTGGGAGAACTTACTATTTGACAAAAACTGCTGAGAAAACTGGAAAATAGTATGGCAGAAAATGGGGCATAGACCAACATCTCATACCATATACCAAGATAAAATCAAAATGGTTACATGACCTAGAAATAAAGATACCCTAAAATAATTTGGGGAAGACAGAATAGTTTACCTGTCAGACTTATGAATAAGAGAAGAATTTATGACCAAGTGAAACATAGAGAATATTACAAGAAGTTAAATGAATAATTTTAATTATAAAATTAAAAGTTTTTTTGTACAAATAAAACCAATGTAATCAAAATTAGAAAGGAAACATTGGGGAAAAAATTTTGTAGGAAGTATCTGTGACACGCCTCATTTTTCAAATATATAAAGAACTGAGGCAAATTTGTAAAGAATATAAGCCATTCTCCCACTGATAAATTGTCAAAACGATATAAACAGGCAGTTCTTAGATGAAGAAATCAAAATCACCTATAGTCATGAAAAAATGCTCCAAATCACTATTGATTAGAGAAATGCAAAGTAAAACAACTTTAAGATTACTATCTCATACCTATCAGATTGACTAATAGGACAAAAAACAGAAAACTATAAATGATGGAATGTGGGGAAATTGGGACACTAATACACTCTTGGTGGAGCTGTGAATTGATATAACTATTCTGCCGAGCAATCTGGTACCATGCCCAAAGGGCCATAAAACTCTGCATACCCTTTGACCCAACAATATCACTACTAGGTCTATATCACAAAGAGATCAAAGATAAGGGAAAAGAACCTACTTGCAAGAAAATGTAGCAGCTCTTTTTATAGAGGCAAAAAATTGGAAACTGAAGGGATGTCCATCAATTAAAGAATAAAGAGCCGAACAAATTGTGGTATATGGAATACTATTATGTCATAAGAAATGATGAACTTGGAAAAATTTGTATGAACTGATACAAAGTGAAGTGAGCAAAATCAGAACAGTGTATATAGTAACAAATATTGTATGATGATCAACTATATTGTGAAGAACTATATTGTTATCAGCAATGCAAGGATCAAGGACAACCCTAAGAGATGCATGATGAAAAATGCTATTCACAGCCATAGAAGGAATTTAGAGTATGAATGCAGATCAAACCATACCATTTCTCATCTTATTTACTTCATGAGTTTTTTCTTGCTTGTGCAATAGATGTTTTCTTTCCTGACATGAGAAATATAGAAATTTGCTTTGCATGACAACACTGGAATAATTCCTAACAGATTGTATACTATCTGTAGAGGAAGGAAGGGAAGAGGAAGGAGGAAAATTTGGAATGTAAAAGTTCAGGAAGTAATTATTTAAAAATTGTTTCCAAAATTGTGGTATCTGTTGGTGATGGAATACTACTGTGCTGAAAGGAATAATGAACTGGAGCAATTCCATGTGAACTGAAAAGACCTCCAGGAATTGATTCAGAGTGAAAGGAGCAGAACCAAGAGAACATTATACACAGAGACTGATACACTGTGTCACAATCAGACATAATGGACTTCTCTACTAGCAGCAATGCAATGACCCAGGACAATTCTGAGGGACTTATGAGAAAAAACGCTATCTACATACAGAGAAAGAACTGTGGGAGTAGAAACACAGAAGAAAAACATGATTGATCACATGGTTTGATGGGGATATGAATGGGGATGTAGACTCTAAACAATCACTCTTTTACAAATATTAATAATTTGGAAATAGGTCTTGATCAACGATACATGTAAAACCCAGTGGAATTATTCGTAAGCTCTGGGAGTGGGGAGGAAAAGAACACGAATCATGTAACCATGGGAAAGTATTCTTAATCAATCAATTAATTAATTAATTGGAATTTTTTTCCACATGTAATTTTAACAAATAAAACTAATTTTTAAAAAGCAGTCTTTTGTGTCCAATTTTTTTAAAACACTTATCTTCCATCTTAGAATCAATACTATGTATTTGTTCTAAGATAGAAGAGTGGTAAGGGCTACATAATGGGGGTTAAGTGACTGGCCCAGGGCCACACATCTAGGTAGTGTCTGAGGTCAAATTTGAACCCAGGACCTCCCATCTCTGGGCCTGGTTCTCAATCCACTGAGCCCCCCACTGGTCCCACTTTGGGCCCAATTTTAAAGAATTTATTGTATCTTAGAGGAAGGAAAAGGAAAGGGGAAAATACTTTGTTTTGTTAGGTCAGATTCTTCATGATCCCATTTGGGGTTTTCTTGGCAAAGAAACTGGAGTGGTTTGTTATTTCCTTCTCCAGTTCATTTTACAGTTGAGGAAGTCAAGACAAACAGCTAGTAAGTATTTGAGGTCAAATTTGAACTCAGATCTTCCTGACTCTGGGTCCTCTATCCATTGTGCTACCTTAAATACTCTCTTTGCAAAATACAAATGCCTACACTGTGAAGAATGCTTTACAAATAATATCTTATTTGATCCTTGTAATAACCCTGGGAGGTAGATGCTATTATTATCCTATTTTTCAGTTGAGGAAACTCAACGAGGCAATAAATTTGAATTCAGCTGTTCCTGGCTTTAAAGCCCAATGATTTACAATTGAAATGTAATCCAGTATATGCTGATCATTTTAGAAACAAGAAAATCATGACTGGAGAAGAGAATTTCTCAGTCACCTATATAGTAAATGGTAAGCAAAGAACTGCACTGAGGTGCTCTACAAACCTCCAAATGTGTATCATCTATCACAATTGGCAGCAATTTAGATGGAAAGTGGAAAAATATGCCTTATTTATAGAAAAAAATATATTTTACTATAGTTCAGGATATATGATAGGGTTCTGATATGAATAAGGCAAGCATAATATTTGCAATCCTAAAGTAAAGATTAAGGTTCTTAAATTAAAAAAATGATTTTCTTGGGAAATAAGAACAAAGGAACTTCAATGAAACCCAAAGAGTCAGGCTTTATTATGTGGGGCAGGAAGGTCTTTCTCTTTGAAAGCTGTCCTTACTTTCTATCTTCAAATCAATACCATGTATTGGTTCTAAAGGCAGAAGAGTAGTTAAAAGACACTCAACAGAGGTTAAGTGTCTCACAACTAAGAAGTTTCTAAGGTAAGATTTGAACACAGGACCTTCTGTCTACAGGCCTGACTCTCTATCTACTGAGCCAACTAGCTGCCTCTGACAGCTATCTTTCTTAACATTTGTTGTGATTTGGTCTCTGGAGAAGCTTACTTTGAATGAAATTCAGATTTTCAGTTAAATTAATCAGAAAATAATCAGCTGAACTTTCTTTTGTTGTGCAAAATGCACTAGGGAGAAGAAAATAGAGAGGAATGTGCATTTTCATAAAATGATATTTTTGTTGAAACTTATCTCCTTAATGTAGAAAGAAACTAAGAGATTTAGTCTGACTAGAAAACCCCAAACTAAAAAATTGAATTCTGCAAGGTACTTTTAAAAAGTCACTTGTAAATGCTACAAAGAACATATGAATGCTACACTTGACAGCCTTCCTTTTGCATGGTTGGCATTTAGGCAACATAAAATCCTGACACTGATCTGAGCAGTATTAGTGGGGCAATCATTATGTAAGGAGGAATGCTCTTGAGTAATTTCCTCAGTGGAGAAACATTTGTTTTTAAAAATTACCTACCCTCATGCAAAGGTTGGGGTTTTTTTTGTTTTATTTTTGTACTTTTTGTAGTTGTTTTACAAATTAATATGCATAGCAAACATTTATTTTGGGACATTTAGCTTCTTGTTTCAATGTATTCTTCCTTTCTCCATTTCCCCAGCTTTTGGTTAGAACTGAAGGAGTGGTTCTTTGTTAAAGATACAGTATTATGAATTAATACATGTGAAAGCACTTAGGAGCATACCATATATAATACTGGTATTCCAGTACTTAGTATATGAACCCTAAGATAATTTTACCATACTAATTTAATTACTATAAAAAAAAAATAACTCGGGGGCAGCTGGGTAGCTCAGTGGAGTGAGAGTCAGGCCTAGAGACAGGAGGTCCTAGGTTCAAACCCGGCCTCAGCCACTTCCCAGCTGTGTGACCCTAGGCAAGTCACTTGACCCCCATTGCCCAACCTTACCACTCTTCCACCTATGAGACAATGCACCGAAGTACAAGGGTTAAAAAAAAAAATAACTCATTCATAGAAAGAGAATTTGCTAGAATGTGTTAACTTTAACTGAAAAGATTATTTTATACTTTTGTATTTAAGTATTAAAAATTATTTGTTTTTCAACTGCTTGATCACATGATTCAATGAGGATATGACTGGGAATATAGACTCTGAATGATCACCCTAGTGCAAACATCAATAATATGGAAATAGGTCTTGATCAATGACACACGTAAAACACAGTGGAATTACACTTTGGCTATGGGAGGGGGGTGGAAGGAGGGGACGAAAAGAACATGAATCATGTAGTCATGTAAAAATATTCTTAATTAATTAAACTTAATTTTTAAAAAATGATTTGTTTTCTAATTAGATCTCTCTACTTCCTGAAAAATTTCCCAACGTCACATTTAGAACCACTGACATAGTTCCAGGGTGTTCAGGATTTAATTTTAGTCCCTACTAAAACCAGCCAACTCCTATCTGTTGGCTCTGTAACATCAATCAATGACACCTAGTAATGTCAGTCAAATTGGCTTACTTTTCCTAAATGAACTTACTGGAACACTGGATAGATTATTCAAAATGTATTTACTCTATGAAATGCCTGATTTAAGAGTTAATTTATTACTCTAATTAATGAAAATGATATTTGAAAACTTCGATTCCTTGACCTCTTCCTATTTTCCTAGTCCTCTTCAGCCTTCATTTGCCTCCTTTTTGGTACTGTACTCTCTAAGGAACAACACTTGGCTGACTGGCCATGATAGCTTATTTTCCAATCCTGATCCTTAAGTTCCTTTTTCTTTTCCACTCTTGCCTATTGCTGTGTATTGCTGGAAAAAAAGTAATGATTTTGTGAAAATTAACCATAACTCCATAAATTCCCTGAGAATAGGAATTGCTTTATTGTCTCATTTGAATCACCAGTGTTTTGCACAGTGCCAGGTACCTACTAAATGTTGAATAAATGCTTGTTGATTGATTGATTGGCTGATTGATACCATGTAGCCTCACTAAGGGTCTTATTTCTGCCAGGCAGTCCTTTTATTTATCTCTTTATTAGTTCCCTGATATGTTGGGAGCTAATTGGAAAAATAGGGTCTTTGATAGGGCCTTTTATCTGGATTCCCATCATGATCAATATGGCTGATGCAGCTTTGTGATTGATTTTGGTAGCCTAAGCCTGAAAGGCTGGGCTACTAACAGGTTGGTTAATCCAAAATAATTGACCCCTCCTGGAGGCTCCTTTTTTGGAAGTCATTGAGAGAAAAAGAGTCTATAATAGATATTTTATCTGGACCCCATTACAAGATCAACAACGGATAATATTGTGTGTTTGATCTTTCTGCCCTGCAAGTCAGGAAGCATTCAGGATGGGTTATCTGTGATAAAAATCTTGACTCCTCTCTTTGATTCTTTTTATGATCCATAACTTTTCTTATTGGAAAGCATTATAATCTGATTTTCTAGGAAGCTTTAAGTTTTTAGTAAACCAGCACTTAATGAGTTAGCAGCCTTTTTTCACCCAGCAGAGTAAAGCTGCAGCTGTGGGTATATCTCTCTGAGTGCTCCAGGCTTCCCAAGGTCATGGAGTGGCATCTTCAGGCAAATTCTACACTCACTTACTCACTCTGGTGCTTTCCAGTGACTCAATTTCTGGACTAGGACCTTGTCTCTTTCTTCATCATCTTCAGCAGTAAATTCTTTGAGGTAATTCTGTGCCTGTGCATCTGTGAAACTTTTGTCCTTTGTGTGAAAAGGTTTTTTTTTTGAATACTGTACAAAATAAATCTCAAGCTCATTGCTGGTCAGAGGATCAGCCATGAGCTGACAGACAGATGATCTCCAGCTTCATTCTTTCTCACCTAAACCATTCCCTTATCAGATTCCTGGAGCTGTTTGGATAGCTTTCAACACTAATAAATGCCTCATAGCAATTCTTTCCAAACTTTTCTACCATTCTTAAAACCCCAGTCTTACCTGCCTGTCTGTGTCTAAGCATAATGATCTCACTTTCTACTTTATTTACTAAGAAAACAGATTTTCTCTTTTACTCCTCAAATTATTCTAGAGATTAGTCTGCAAATGTTGCCCCAGTTCTATATTACCCACTCATTTCTCAGTCCTTTATGGTATGGGCTTGGGTCCCTGTTACTTTTCTGACTTTGTAGTTGGAAGATCTGGGTTAAAATCCTACCTCTTGATACTTACTACCTATGTGATCTTCAACAGCTTACCTAACCTCCACAGGCCTCAGTTTTCTCATCTGTAGAAACGAGGAGATTGGACTAAATGGTATAGGAACCAAAACTACTCTGTCAAGAAATTGAATCTCCAAACCCAGAGGTTAATTCTTTGTCCCTACTTATTTTTTTTTTTTACATTTCATACTGATAAATTTCATTCTCTTCCTTCTTAGAATTCTTTCTTCCTCTGCTGTATATGACATTGAACCACTCTAGTTTTCTGTTTCCTGCATCACTTCTCTTACTTTCCTGTCTATTCTTCTTCTTCCAAGGATCTAAATATGATTGATTCCCCATGGTTCTACCTTTAACCCCTTATTTTTTTCTTTAAAGTCTTTCTCTTAGAGATCTCAACCAATTATGTGATTTGGACTATTATCTCTATAAAAATTAATTCCAAATCTGCATTTCCAAGAAATCTGTAATATTGACTAAATTCTCTCAAGATTTATAACAGTCACTTTATTACTTCCTATCAACCACATTGCCCTAGATATTCTTCCTTCACCTCAAATGACATAAAACTCACTTCTCCCTAGTATACTGACTTTGCTGTTCCTGAATCCACCATTTTATTAGTCAACAGAAATGGGATTTGAAGACAAGGATTACATTACATAACACATGACTGGATGGGGAGTGGGAAGGTATGTAAGATAACATTAATATTTTTAAAATACACATTTGTTATTAACCTTGATTCTGCCTAAGTCTGGGGTGGTTTTGCAGAGGGAGAGTATTGTACTTTTATTTACATGGAGGGAGATATGTCTCCGGATTGGCTGAGAGAATCCTGTGATATTCTATGTACCTGTAGAAAAAAATTGTTTCTTACAGAGACTGCCAAAAAAGAAAGAAAGCTCTAGGGAGGTGGTTAAGAGAAAGAGACTTTTGAATATTCGACTGGGGCCCTCAAAGCCAGGGCCATTTGTGGGAGCTACAGCCCCATCTTGTTACTTGACTACCTACTGAGAAAGGACCTTTTCTAAGGGAAATCTTTCTTCTGGTTTGAATTAAATTCTATTTCACTCCCAGATGAAGAGCTCATTTACTCTTGTTTCTTCTTTGGTATATTCTAAAGTATAGGACTGCTTTGATTTCTATTTGTTATTTTGCTGTGATAAATGGTTTTAGCCTCTATTTGTTCTCTATATAATTAGCATTTGGTAGGAGTGGATTAAGAGAGGGAAGTGGGCCTAGCACTCTGCTCAGGGAAGGGAGTAAAAGCTTGCATTGGGCTACTGGGCAGAGGGTTAGGTAGGTACAGTGGAGAGGAGGAAGGGAGCAACTCTGTCCAAGTTTCTCTGCCTTTCTAGTAACTAACTCTGGCAGATGACAGTTCACATGCTCACAGAGAGGTCTCTGCGTGCCATCTTTGTCATGTGTGCCATAAGTTCATCATCACTGTTATAGTTCAACCTCCTTATATTACAAGTGAAGAAAATATGTCAGAGAAGGTAAGTTACTTATACAATATCACACAGGGTAATAAACTGAAGAGCCTAGATTTGACCATAGGACCTCCAATCCAAAAACCAGATCTTTCTGCCTTCTCTATCGAAATTTTAATCTGCCTTGCAATATAAAGTTCAGCCTCTACTGTGAATAGGAGAACCAATTATCTTGAATTAAGCCTCAAAATAAGGCTGAAACAATTCGTTCCCAGTGAAATCTCCTATCCCCTCCTGCTACCTGCTAAATTC
The DNA here is from genome assembly GCF_016433145.1 of Gracilinanus agilis. Classification (NCBI taxonomy): domain Eukaryota; kingdom Metazoa; phylum Chordata; class Mammalia; order Didelphimorphia; family Didelphidae; genus Gracilinanus; species Gracilinanus agilis. The sequence continues at coordinate 299,625,281 of NC_058133.1, read as the reverse complement.
TCTTGTTTATTCTCTACAACTAGTTTATCACCTGACCATAAGGCTTTTGTCATAGACAAGCCTCATGAAAGCCATTTGCTGGGTCTGAACTTCATTAAAAGAAGCAAAGCAAAGCAAAATAGAATAAAAGAAAACAAATAGATTCTGCATTTGACTGCAGTTGTGGTCATATTTGTGTGGTGGTTTGATCACCTGAAACCAGAATAGTGATTGAAGAAAGATCTGGATTGAAATACTATATAGTGGGCTAATTTCAAAGAAGGTCAAGTTAGAGAAAATTAGAATATTTAACAAATTTCTAAAAAATATTGCTGTCTCTAATGTATGGCACTTTGAGGTTTATAAATCACTTTACATATATTGTCACATTTGATCCTCACAAAGACCTGTGAGGTAAGTACCATTAGTATTCTCCATTTTACAGATTAGGAAATTGAGGTTGAGAGAGATTAAATGATTTGACCAGGGTCACTCAGCTAGTACTTGTCTAGGGCTGGATTTTAATTCAGAGTTTCATTATCTCATAGGAGATAATGGCACTTATCTCACAAGGTTGTTGTGTGAATAAAATGAAATAACATATAGAACACTGCCATATAAATGCAATTTTTTTTAGTCAATTTATATTATTGACTATATGTCCAAGGAAAAAATGTGCATCCAATATCTCTGATATTTCTGATATTTTAGTCTGATGTCCCAAAACATAAAGGGAAAATTTTTAACTAGATAAGAACAAGTTATATTTCCAATGGATAAGTGGTCAAAGGATATAAATAATTGTTCTCAAAAGAAGAATTGAAAATTATTAAACAACCACATTAAAGATAAATTCATTGAGGAAGGAGGCTATGCTTATTCTTCTGTCCTTGGTAACTGAAATTCTCAGGAGGCAGTATTTCTTAATTTTAAATTAATTTATTAATCAACCACTCAAGACAATCTAAACTGACCAGTAGATTCCCTCCACAATCCAAATAGGGACCCAACAAAGCCAGTGGGGCAAAAGAGCAGAGGATAAAGAGAGAGAGAACTCCTCTTGCACAAGTCAATCAATATAGATACTCCTTGTGACCTCGACACTCAGCCTCTCCCTTGGAGATCACAAGACATTTCAGATTAATAAGTAGCCACTGAGGAGATGGACTTAGATATCCTAACTTCTCCCTCATAACTTCATCCAGGAAGAGGCAGTTCTGTTCATAGAAGGAAAGACTCCAACACTAGCTTTCCTATGGTATCTAGAGCTTGCTGACTTTTCTTACCTAAGAGAGTTCTTGTTTATAGAAAAATAAGGAGCAGATCTCCACCCTGCCTCTTACAAAAGCTAGTGAGATACCTCAGGGTCTGGGAGTAAATTACTTTAGCTTGGAAAATGGCTGATCTTTAAAACCCAAGGTTTAAGAAAGGTTTCATATAAAAATTATTATAATTCAATATTAATTTTCCATACCTTCCCGTCTTCTAATCATAAAAGCACTCTGAAATTTCACTTTGCAACAAATTGGCAAAGACGACAAAAGTTGTGATTTGTCAATGTCGTGAAGAAGCACAAGAATACATTGCTGATGGAGTTGTAAAATGGTTCATTCACCCTAGAATACAATTGGGAATCATATGAATATACTGATAAAGTCTTTATATGCTTGATTTGGATTTCATTGCTAATATTTGCTCTAAGGAAGTCAGTCACAGAAAGATCTCATATATACTAAAGTATCTAAACCAGTACTTTTTGTGGTATTAGAGAACTAGAAACAAAGTAGATGCCCAACCATCAAGGAGTGGTTTTAACAAATATTCCTAGATTATCCTTGTCCTTCAATGAGTATTCAGGGGCATGGTAACCATCTTATTCTTTTAAAATCTCAGGGATGCCAATGGAGCTTGCAAGCTATCTTGTAGTCTTCATTTTTGGTATAATACCGGTGTACCTCCTCTTATATATGCTCTTGACAATATCCTTTCTACAACTACTTGCTGATATGATAATATGTTATGTTATGATATGTTATGATAAAATTGGCCAGAGTTTTAATGATTTATTAATAAAATTGAGAAGGTAAGAGATGAGAGTGAGATAGAGGTAGATTTCTCTTAAGGAAGGATTAACCTGAATATGGAATCTCCATTAGCTGGCTGAGGCCTATATGTTCTTTGCAAAACAGTGAAGGGCACCCTTTTATTCAAGAGGCTAAGGAAAGAGAGCTCCGTGCTACCCTTGCTGGCCTTATATACCCTCCTAGCTCCTCCCTCTGTAGCAACTATTTTTATTATACTGGCTTTACCTTCCCATGAGCTATTAATATTTCTCCATACAATGTTCCTCTTCAATGACCTTTGGTTTACTTATAATCTGAGTGTTCCCTGATTTGGAATCACATAGTATTACTAGAATAATATTGATTTCAAAAAATGTCAGTTTTTGTAGCAGAAACTCTTTGGATCACTAAAAGCTATTCAACAACTTATCCAATGGCTTAAAAAAATTTTTTTTTTAAAACAACAATTGCTATTTATTATCTATTATGTTCAAGTCACTGGGGGATATAAAAGCAAAAATGAAACACTTCCAATCCATATGGAGCTTATATACTATTGGAAAGAGACAATATGTTCATAGAGAAGCAGATAATTTCTGGAGGAAAAGAATACTAATAACTAGGGATGGGGTGGAGATTAGGAAATGATTTAAGGCACCTGAGTTGAACTTTGATTGAAGATAAGTATCCTGAGAGGTGGAGAGGAGTAGAGAGAACCTTTCAGGTAAGAGGGATGGCCTATTACAAATGCATGGAGAAGGCATGGAACATCATCATCTGAGAAAATTTACTAGTCTGGTTTGGCTGGAAGGTAGAATTTAGAAAGGGGAGTAATAGTATAAAATAAAATAGGGAAGAGTCAGACTGTAGAAGGCCTTAAATGCTAGGATGAAGGATTTATATTTTGTCCTTGAATTAATGAGAAGCTATTGAAGGCCTAATTGACACATTAAAATCTGTTTATCACTGTTAACTTGGGAAAAACACAGAACTACTAAAGTAGACAGAAAAAGCCAAGCCTTTAATCAGGAGAGGGATAGGTCCAATAATCAGCCACTACACAGAGCTCAGCACCAGAAACTTCATAGGACCTATAGCCTGGGGACTCTGGGAACATATTCCTAGGAGAAGACACTGAGTTAGAGGCTTTCCCCAGAGAACAATAGAACTTGGGGAACTTATATACCTTTTGGGGATAGGGAAGTATGATTAATTGACATTACCATGGTTACAAGGAAATGTGAGGTTCAGCCTATACTGATAGGATACAGACAGGTTTGGGAAAGAAACCTTATCCAGAAACTGGGGTATCAGGGAGATGCTGATGCTTTACAATGGATAGCAAGGGGAAGGGTCCAGTTGAGGGCTGGTCCTCCTGGGAGAGCACTTTGAAACAGTTGGAGAAACCACTAAGACAAAAGGGCACTTAACATTTGATTTAGATCTACTAGCTCCACCCAACTAGGACCACTGAGTACCTTAAAGTCTATTATTCAATCTGAAATAGCTAAATATGAAACTTCCGGGGCCAACTGGGTAGCTCAGTGGATTGAGAGCCAAGCATAGAGATGGGAGGTCCAAGGTTCAAATCTGACCTCAGACACTTCCCAGCTGTGTGACCCTGGGCAAGTCACTTGACCCCCATTGCCTACCCTTACCACTCTTCTGCTTTGGAGCCAATATACAGTATTGACTCCAAGGTTTTAAAAAAAACAAAAAAAAAATGAATTCTCATGGGAACAGGGGCAACCTTGGGGTCTCCAGATTCCAAATTGACATCACATTAACTCTGAAATTGACTTGTTTTCTGTAATCTTTATCCTTGAGGCACCTTCCTCTCTGATTAGAGAGGATAGAGGGTGGACAGTGGAGATTTCCTCCCAGATTTTCCCTTTAAGGAGGTTGGCCAAGGCTACCATTTCATAACTTTCACCTGACTCCGTTCCCCTGGCCTTTATTACCCTTCCCCCAATTCCTTCCTTCCTCCTCTTTTCAGTTTCTTTTAATATGCAATCATATTAAATTATGAGCTCCTTCAGGGCAAGGCGTCTTTCCCCTTTGTTTCCCCTCACTTAACACAATGCCTGGCAGAAATTTAAAAAATCTTTTTTTGAAAGATAGTACTTGAGAAGATTATTTTGTTTTTGTTTTATTAATGTTTTGATTTTTAAATTTTATTGTAATTATTTCTCACTAATATATATATATACATATATATATATACATACATATATTTAAAAACCTTAACTTACATCTTAGAATCAATACTATGTATTGGTTCCCAGGTAGAAAAGTGGTAAAGGCTAGCCAATGGGGATTAAATGACATGTCCAATGTTATATAGCTAGAAGAGTCTGAAGATAAATTAAACCTAGGACTTTCAGTCTCTAGGCCTGGCCCTCAATCCACTAAGCCACCTACCTGCTCCTCATTTCTCAATAACACTGTCTGTGCCATGTTCTGCCACCCCCGCCCTTTCCTCCCAATAACCTTCCCTAGGGAGACTGTTTTTGAAAATGTGTCCATTAAAATAGGAGTTGATCCTTAGATTCTTTTTTTTTTTTAATCTGAAGATGGTTTATTCATATCTTTTGAACATTTATCAATTGGGAAATGCCCTTATTCTTATGAATTTGCCTAAGTTCTCTATATGTGTTAGAGTGGGGAAAACTCAAGAGTTGTTTTAATTTGCATTTCTTTTGTTCTCAGTGGAAGTTAATGTACTTTGCAATTCTTTCAAAAACTCTTCATATCCTTTGACTATTCATCTATTGAGGAACAGCTCTTGATTATTGGCTATTACTTTTTTGGTATCCCTTGAGTGTCAATAGTGCTGGGAACACAATTGGTATTTCATAAATTCTTCCTGTTGACTCGATTCAACAAAAGTTTATGGAAATAATTCTGATATTAAACGACAGAGAAAGAGAAAACTATCAGGGTCAAGTAACTCTTTGAAACTAGGTGGGAAAGTACTAATACCTTTTTGAAATTGGACATTTCTTCTTCTGTCCTCTTTTAAAAAGCAAAATAAATCTTATTTCAAGACTATTCCCTTCCCTTCATCTAGGAAACTGATAGAGTTTGGTAGTATTGTCTATAGAGTCCCAAGTTTCATGCTTATGTGTACTTGGATTCATCAGGTGTCATCTTTCTGAGTTTACCCACGCAGAACAAAATGAGTGTGAGAAACCAGAGACTCCAGCCAATAGCTGCTGCAATCCAACCATCTTCATTCATTCCATGCTTACAGCACTGGGCCATCTGAGAGCAGAAGTCTAGATTAGAGCACTGTGCCTTGATCGCCGAGTCTGAGACAGGAGCATGAAACCTGGACGAGGAATTGTGTGTTTCTGCTAAGCAAGTTGTGTGCCAGGAAGCGGACAGGAGGACAAGGCTGATGGCAATGTAGATCATCACAGAAGTAAACAACTTCATGGTGGAGAGGGGAAGCTCTGGACATAATGCTCTCCAACCACTTGTCCTCTGGAAACCTTGAAAATGCAATCCTTAGATTCTAATAAAATCTATTAGGATTATTTGGATACATATGTAAGGAATGGAAATTGTGGGAACCTTGAAAATTTCAAAATTTACCCACTTTAACCACTTTCTTAAAAATGTGCCTGGGGAAATTAATAACTTAAAATATAATGCTTTATTGGGGAGGGGGTTCACTGCCTCAAGTCTTTGACCCAGGACAAAATATCAAAAATTTCACAGAAAAAATCTCTTATAGAATCCTGATGCAATCAAGTCTCCCAGAAGGGATTATAACAGTTTTACAATAGTTGGAGACAGTGTGGAATAGCTATTCAATGGCTTTACAATGAACACATTCAAGCTAATTAATATCTTCACAAAATGGATACATCTAAGCAAATCAATATTTTAAAGAAATGATTAGGAAGTTGGAGACAGATACAAAAGGGGAGTAGTTTGGGACTGGATTAGCTAGGAGGGGCTGATGAGAGGATCAGTCAAGCCATTGACTCTTCAAGGACATTCAACAGCATAGATTTAGGAGCAGAGAAGACAGATGGTGGGAATGATCTGAGCTGAGAATTGTCAAGATTTAAATGACAGAAGGGCAAGGAATGATAGGAGTCAAAGGTGGAGGATCATGTATGGTTGAATTGATTAACTTTAGGCTCAAAATGGTAAATAGAATAAAATAAAGCCAGAACAAGACTAGTGGATTTAGATAAGAAAGAAGAATACAAGGATTGGAGTTCCTGGTTTGAATTATAGCTTGTTTTCTTACCTCTACCTAATTCTGGGCCCTGTCATTGTTTTTGGTTCAGGATCAAGAGAAATATCTTTCGTTTTTTTCCAGGTTAAGATGGCGGCAGAGTAAAAAGCAGCTCTTAACCTCTCCTGACTATTGAATTAATAAATAAGACTAGAAGCTGGTACTTTGAAAAAACAGATAAAATAGACAAAGTACTGGTCAATCTAATAAAAAAAAAGGAAAGAAGAAAACGAAATTGACAGTATCAAAGATGAAAAGGGAGACCTCACCTCTAATGAAGGGGAAATTAAGGCAATCATTAAAAACTATTTTGCCCAATTATATGGCAATAAATATAACAATTTAGGAGATATGGATGAATATTTACAAAAATATAAACTGCCTAGATTAACAGCAGAAGAAATAGAATACCTAAATAATCCCATATCAGAAAA
>NC_058133.1:299593385-299618171 GCF_016433145.1 Gracilinanus agilis | reverse complement strand
GGCCATGGGGGGGGGGAGTGCGGGGGGTGGAGGGGAAAGTAGGAGCATGAATCATGTAACCATGTTAAAAATGAATATTAATAAATGTTTAAATTTAAAAAAAAGTTGCTTTCAGAGGAAAAAAAAAAGAGAAATATCTTTCTACCCACCCCCTTCTATGTGTGAAAGTAAAAGCCTCCCCCCCCCCCCGCTACATTTCTACTTCTTCATTCACAGTAATGGGTATTATTACACAAATTGTAATTAACTTCATTGTAGTCTGTTTGCTTAGCTCTATAAATTGAGCCGGCTAAATGTCCCATGAAATATTTCATGTTGCTTTTTTGGTGAACAAGAGAATCAATCCTGCCAACTCCTTTTATTTTCCACTGTGAGGATGACCTTTATTCTGTATGAATTCTGTGATTACATTAGAAATTTATGAGGGCAATACTGGCAATGTAAGGAAATGCAGTGCAGGCAGAAGGTTATAGGCATAATCCCAGGCTCCTGGGGGTGAAAACTCTCCATTTTCTCCAAGACAGATGAACAGGAGAAATTATATCTTTCCACATATAACCCTCTGGTTTATCTAATACTGACCTTTGTTTCCTGAACTCATACCTCCTTGAACTTCATTGCATGTTTAGCTGTGAATCGACTTGGTATAATGAAAAGAGTTCTAGATTTGAAGTCAGATAACTTGAATGAAGATAAGATGCTCAGAATTCTACCTAAGATGCTTTTAACCTGTATAAACTTGGTCTAATTACTTGACATTTCTGATTTAAATTTTCCTTACATGAAAAATTAATACTCTTGGTAAAAAATATACATGTAACATAGTGCAAGGATGTGATTCAATTGAGTGGATCAATTGATCTCTCTTAAATCAATCTCCTGGGACCCCTGCTGATCCTTGATACCTGTATAAGTGAGAACATCTCCAGTCAGTCAATAAACATTTTTTAATAAGTACTTACAAAATACCAGGCATTGTTCTAAGTGCTAGGGATAGGGGGAAAAAAGACACATTCTCCCCTGAAGAGGGTTAAGGTCAACACACAGATCAGCTAAGGATATGTGACTGAGTTTTTGGGGTTGTGTGGATCAATTGGCAAAAGAAATAAAGATCAAAAAATCCAAATAAAAGAGAAAAAAATAACTTGTGAATGAAATGTAAAATATCAAAGTCTTATGTGCAAAAATGTAAAGAAAAATAAACATAACAGATCCTTGAATCAAGGCCCAATTAAAGTGATTTAAGCAATTGTGCAATTACCCAATTCAATAGCCAGGACTACAGAAAGTTGCCACACTTATAAGAGAAATAAAAGGACCAAATTTGTGTGCAAGGAAAGTGTCTTTCCTTGGTTTGATTTGCCTTCACTTCTCAAGGATAGGGTGAGCAAGGATGATGGCCAACCTTTGTACTTGACTAGGATGAAACTCAGGGAAGTCTGGCCTCTAACATATGTCAGGAAAGCTGCAACTCTGAATCCCAATCACTAAGTTCAAGTCCTTCAGTATCGGCATGAGAAAGTTCTGTGAATTCTACCTGGATTGGTATGGGCTTTTTTGATCTTGTGCTGCTAGGCACTGTGCAGTTTCTTATCAGTCCCTTTGGGATTGGATGGTCTCCTTGACTATGTGGCTCTTTTGTTTCCTTCTCCTGGAATCAGACAGAATCATTCGTCACAGTCCCATAATATTTAGCAATAATTGGCAGGTTTCCATAGACTAAGGCTTTTGGGGGTATGCATTAATATTATAGTAAATATATATTTACATTAACCTTATATTACTGCAAAATAAAAAAAAGATTAGTATTGATAATATGTACTTTAAGTACAAAAAATGAGAAAAAGGGAAAAAATAAAAAAACTCAAATACTGAATTGCACATAGAAGGGAAAAAATAATAAAAGGATGTTTTAGAATTCAAAAATATATATCTCAACCCAGGCAGGGCTAATTAGTCCTCAGCTGGAGGGACCTCAGCCTTGAGCGGAGGGCCTGGTGATGAATAAAACAAAGGCTTCAGCCACGAAGCCTCTACCAAGAGGGGAGGACTCTCCTGAGGATAGTCCCTTCAGAAAATCCAGGAAAGAGTCAGACTTTTTCACTCACCCAAGTAGTAGTTCAAAAAGAAAGCAATCCAAGGTCCTTAACCAGAGCTCTTCCAGGGTCCAGTTCAAGGCAAAAAAGAGCGTCACAGGAAGTTCTGGTCACTTTTAAAGGCCATTCCTTTCATCGCTTCCTGTACCTTCCTTCCATTTTACATGTACCAATTACAAGCTAAAGCTTTGCTTAGGACTGCCCAAGGGGCAGTCAGACAATTCTGATTCATCACCTACTTTTGTACACATGTGAATTACAGACCTCCCCTACTCAAGTGTAAGTGGGGTGTATATGTTTCTGGTGATTAAATATAAAAATGGGCAGGGTAGAGTTAAGCCCATCTTCACAAGGGTTAAGTCACTGAAGTAAGCTAGTAAGTGTCTGAGGCTAGATTTGAACTCAGGAAGAGTCTTCCTGACTCCAGGCCCTAAATGCTATTCACTGGTCACCTAGACACCTACAGTATTCTCTAAGACTCTTTATTGAATAATAGGAGCCTAACTATATGGTAAAGCAAGTTTCCTTACTGAGAGATTCTCATACTAATGAAACCACAAGTCTATTAAAAAATGGAATTTTTTGAGATTTGAATTGTACTTTGAAGAATGAAAAGGACTAAAATAAGCAAAGAGGGAAGAAGGTATTCTAGGTAGAGAGAAGGGTATGAATAAAGATTTATATCTGAGAATGCAAATGATTTATTCAGGAAATAATGTATAGTTTTGTTAGGTAGAAACGGAGGGTTTGCTTAAGGACAGAGTGGTAGGTAAGGTTGGATAAAGAAGCTTAGAAATATTTTTAATGATAAGGAGTTGTGTATGCAAGAGAGAGATATTAAAAGTTCTCAAAGTCATTTACCACTAGACAAATGGTCAGAGGGTATGAAGGACTCATTCTAAAAAGTAGAAATCCAAGCTATCAAGAGTCTCATTTTAAAATGTTCCCAATCAGTAAAAATTATAATACAAATTAAGACAATGTTGAGGTTCTATAAGGTTCCAGGTATAAATGAACCATGAAGATGTTAAAGATGTATTCGAAAGCTGACTCTTATGAGCAAAATGTTCATGGACCAGACTTATAGATATATTTCTAATATTTCACATGATTGATTTCTGACTCCTTAAATTGGTTGGGTCTCAAATTTTGTGGCACTCAAACCTCTACTATTGTCTGGCAAGCATTTTCAATAGCTTCTTCATAATGTCAAAGACATACATTCTACATCTGAATGAGAAGGTGCCAGTGTTCTGGAGGAAGAAAGACTTTCAAATGTGCTTCTTCTTCTGGGCACTGGCTATGCCATTGTGTTGGTATCTGTTCCTTTATCTTGTAATTGATTGCCAATATTATGCTAATATTTCTTTCATGCCACCTGTTTGATCAACAATCATGCAACCCCCATTCCTTGAAGCCTCAATAAAAATCAGTTCAACTGACTGATTCTTTCTCACCATCTGAGGAGGAGCTGACAGACTGAATGTGACACTGATGATTCCTGTGTCTCCTAGTCCATTTTCTCTACCTATGTCCTTCCTCCCTTAATCTTTAACCCTTCCACCCATATTCACAGAGCCCTAGGCTTCCCTTTTTAGATGCTCAGACCTATGCAAGAAGATCATGGAGGGGCTGGACTGCTTCAGGTGCTACTTCATACTCAGATTGGCAAAGATGACAAAAATGGAAAATGACAATTGTCAGAGAGGCTTTGGGAAAACCTACTATTGATAGAGCTGTAACTCACTGAAGTTCTGTAAAGGAATTTGCCCCCCTAAATCACTAAACTGTTTAATATCTATTGGTCTAGAAACATCACTATTAAGCCTATACTCTAAACATTTTTAAAAAGACTTATTTGTACAAAAATATTTAAAGTGTTTTTTTTTTAAAATTAAAGCAAAGATCTAGAAACATAGTGTTACTCATCAATTAGGAATATTATTGTGTTGTAAGAATTGAGCAGTGACTGAATTATCAAAAGAAGAAAAGAAAAACAGAAAAGAAATGAAAGGTAAAGATAAAAGATAGAGCTGTTCACTGGACTATTTGAAAAAATGTACAGGATAAAACAGAAGAAAGCCGGAAGGAAACAAAGAAGTAGAACATATTTGAAAGTTGTATCTTCAATTTATTATATAATTAAAAGGAAAAACAAGGTATATATAATAGAATTTCATGATTTTACTAAAAATTCCCCTTTACTATTAAATTCAGAATAAAAATAAATTTCAAAAAAAGACATTAAAGTTCCCATGCAGTTCAATGATATGGTTAAAAACTCTTAGTGCACTTGTTTTGACAATTAAAAATATGGTCATCTAAAAATAAAAAATTATAAAATAAAATAAAAAAAAATATGGTCAGAGAGGAATTTCTCATTCTGGTATTAAGGAAAAGACACATTGGATAAAATTAGAGTAAATGTCTAGGACCTAGCATTTGGTAATGTCTCATAGGCATCTAGTTGGCCAGTGGATAGAGTATAAGGCTTAGCATCAGGAAGATTCATTTTCCTGAGTTCAAATCAGGCCTCAGACACTTATTGGCTGTGTGACCCTGGATAAGCCACTTAACCTTATTTTTCTCAGTTTCCTCTTCAATAATCGAGCTGGAGAAGGAAATGGCAAGCCACTCTTGTATCTTTGCCAAGAGAACCCTACATGGAATCAGGAAGAGTAAGACATGACTAAAACAAATGAACAACAACAAAATGTACTCCTGTTACATTCTTGCCCTAAATAGCTCAGGGAAAGAAACAGCTGGGTACAAATTATGAGAAAATTTCATTGTTTAGGTCTAGGAAGAGCTTGGTTCCAATTAAATCTTTGGTAACAAATTTAAAAGTTAAGGCCTTTGTTCTAGCACTAGAAATGTCTTCAAGTATATCATCATCCCTACTGACACACCACAATTAATCCTTTTTTCTGTTTTTGATTTGATTTGATTTTATTTTTTTGGTGGGTGGGTGGGGACCTTCTAGTAATCCTCCTGGGTACTCCTTGGTCTCCTGATACCATAACAATGATGATTAAATCAGGGCCAGTTTCAGACACCTGGGCTATACTCCTGGACTAGATCTTTTAAATTTAGAGATAGACAGAAACAAGACTGAGATTAATCCATAAAGATTTATTAAATACCTGTTATGTACCAGGCACTGTGCTAGAGGCTGGAATTATAGAGAAAGCAGAGTTGGTTGCATGTAGAGACTGGCATTTGCAAAGATCCAAGAAAACTGTTTCATAAATATAAGTTGAATTTAAAGGAACTGGTATTGGACCAAAGTGCCTAGGACACTTGTCCCTCCCTGTTTTGTACCCAGGCATGAGCTTTGACTGGGTTCTCTCCTAGGAGAGCCTTCCTCTAATGAGAGGAAGCACCCTTTTCTCACATTCTTTGGATCATGTAATCTGATTTTTCTTGTTAGGATGATTTTATTTATGGCTGATGTTTATGACCTTTCTCAAAAAAGGGGAATAAAAAAGCACATGATGGGGATGATGTCTGGTACAGGAAATTTATTTCTATATACAAAAGGATGCTAAACACAAAACACTAAACACAAAACAGAAGAACACATTTGTCAAAAAATTTTAAACAATTGAATAATTTTATTATAACTACTATTTCAATCTGCTGGGACATTGTTAAATTTCATCAGAACATAAGGAACTTTTTAGAACTGTGAATAAGACATTTACATTTAACCTTAGCAATACATTTTTCAAACTATTCCAGGTAAAAGTCTTCTTACAAGCTAGGCCAGGACATAGGAAATGAGACAAATTGTGAGTTTGACTTTGAGGATGGTGGTAGCCTCTATAATAATCTGATTTAAAAAAAAAGGTGGAGGGGAAGGACCTACTTGTACACAAATATTTATAGCTGTTCTTTTTGTGGTGGCAAAGAATTGGAAATTAAAGAAATGTCTATCAATTGAAGAGTGGCTGAACAAAATGCAGTTTATGATGGTGATAGAATGATGAATAGGATGATTTCAGAAAGAGTTGGAAAGAACTCATGGACTGATGCAAAATGAAATAAACAGGGAGGTCAGCTAGATGGCTCAAGTGGATTGAGAGCCAGGCCAAGGGATGGGAGATCCTGGGTTCAAATCTGGCTTCAGACACTTTCTAGCTGTGTGACCCTGTGCAAGTCACTTAACCCCCATTGTCCAGCCCTTACTGCTCATCTGTCTTAGAACCAATACACAGTATTGATTCTAAGATGGAAGGTAAGGGTTTTAAAATAAAAAATAAAAATAAGAAACAATGAACAAACAAACAAATAAATAAATTTAAAAAAAAAGAATCAAAACCAGGAAAACACTGCACATAGTAACAGTGAACTATGGAATGATCAGCTGTGATAGATTTAGCTATTATTGGCAATATGACAATCCAGGATAATTCTGAGGGACTTATGACAAAGAATGCTATTCATCTCCAGAGAAAGAACTTTTGGAATAAAAATGCAGAAGAAGACATACAATTTTTCAATTGTTTATTTGGGTTTATGTTTGGGGGTTTGAATTTTATAAGATTACTCACAAAAATGAACAATGTAGAAATGTTTGCATGACAATACATGCATAACCCAGATCAAATCACCTGCCAGCACTGTGAAGGGGAAGGGAAGGGAGGGAGGGAGAAAAGTTCAGTTATATAATTTAGGAAAACTTGTACAGAAATTTATTACATGTAATTGGTAAAAAACAAAAAAATATTATAATCTCTCTATAGTAGCAGGGAAGTTAGGGAGAGGGAAGAGTTTTTGGGGAAAAATAAAACTAAGTTTTGGGGGCAGCTGGGTAGCTCAGTGGATTGAGTCAGGCCTAGAGATGGGAGGTCCTAGGTTCAAATCCGGCCTCAAACACTTCTCAGCTGTGTGACCCTGGGCAAGTCACTTGACCCCCATTGCCCACCCTTACCACTCTTCCACCTAGGAGCCAATACACAGAAGTTAAGGGTTTAAAAACAAAACAAAACGAAGCAAAAAAGGTTGTTGGATATATCAGATATCTCAGGAGAGAGATTAGGACTAGATGAGCAGATCAGGGATTATCTTCCTAAAGATGATAATTGGAACTATGGGAACTGATGAGGCCACTGAATGAAATAGAGGAAGAAAAGAGGACTCAGAATAGAGCCTTCTGGGACTCCTAACTATTAGCAATAATAATATGGATAAAGATCCAGCAAAGGAGACAGAGAAGGACCAGTTAGACAGGTAAATGGAGAATCAGAAGAGTCAGTATCACAAAAACATAGAAAGAAGAGAATATCAAAGAAAAGAGGGTTATTGACAGTATCACAAGCTGTAAATAGGTCAAGTAAGATGAGGATTTTTAAAAAAGGCCATTAGATTCAGCAATTAAGATATCATTAGTAATTTCGGAGAGCAGTTTCAACTGAATGATGAGTGAAAAGCCAGACTACAGAGAGTTAAGAAGAATGAGAGGAAAAGAAGTGGAAGAACCTACCATAAATGACCCTTTCCACTTTAGCCATATAAAGGATGAATATTATAGAATGAAAGTGGGGATGAAGAGATCAAAGGAAGATTTTTGTAGAAGTGAGAGACATAGGCATGTTTGTAGATAGTAAGGAATCAGCCAGCAGGCAGGGAACAATTGAAGATTAATAAAAAAAATGGGGATGTTAGCAGGGTCAATCTTCTGGAGAAGATGAGATACATGGACCACTTGTACATGTAGAGAGATTTGCCTTGATAAGGCTATCTCTTCATATGAACAGGGTATGGTGGCAGAAGGTATATGTGGGATGTGGGATGAGGAACAGGGGAGAAGAGATTGGTGAATGGCTTTAATTTAAAAAAAAAATTGAAACATGAAGTAAGGTTCTCAGTTGAGAGGGTAGGGACAAGAGGAACTGTGTGGTCATTTGAGGAGTGAAAAGCTGCTGTGGTGAATGGGATAATGAGTTGCTTAGGAAAATGTGTTGCTGGGATGTGGTGGAGAAGGAACTGGCCATGAGAAATGACTAAGTTGCAGAACGAGGAGGTTTGAGTATTTGATAGAATATTAATAAGTATATTAAAGTCCCTTAGTGTGGGGGCAGGAATTGAGGAAGAGAGAAAGGCTATAAGATAGCCCCTGAACTCACTGAAGAAGGGAAGAGAGTGTCTTAGAGGTCTGTTAATAATGGCTACCTGAATCTTCCCTGGGTGAAAAATAAGGATTTCATGGACTTCAAAGGAGGAGAGATTACAGAAAGATGATCTTCCAGGGAGAGCCCCTAAGTGGCAGTGGGGAGTGAAGAGTATTCCATCTCCCCACCATAACCACTGAGTCAGAGATATCAGAGGAAAGTACAGAGGAAATGGTGTCAGTGAATATAAAAAGATGGAGAGAGCAGGAAAGGAAAAACAATTTTGATATCTGTGGAGCAGGAATTCCAGAGCACAACTGAAGGATTGGGTAGCGTTAGAGTGAGAGGTTGAGAGGGGGTGGTTTCCACTGGGGGGGACTGGAATAAGGGTGTTGTCAATGGAGGAAGGAGATGGAGATTTGAAAAAATGCAGCCAGCAGTTCAGAATCATTGGGATGGGGGGGTGGGTATGACAGAATAGAAGCATGTTTATATTTGAGGAATGAGTTCAGGTGAGTTATCAGGCATTTGTCCTTGGGGGGAGTTGTCCAAAGGTATCAGGCAAATATCAGTTTTGTGCAGAGTATGGAGGATACCTGGGTTTGAGTAAGACAAGCTATGAAGAGTCATAGGTTAGCCAGAAAAGGTGTCTGGATTGGGAAAAAAAGATACATTCAAAGCAGGCCCTGAAGAGCTGTAGCAAAGGTGCCTGATAAATATTTGTAGATTGATGATACCCAATAATTTTTTTCTTTTCTACTTTTTCTTTGTATATGGTAATGTTAATTTTTAAATATGCATTTATGAGTTTTAGATTAAGCTTTCTTATTTATTTATTTGTTTTTAAATCCTTAACTTCTGTGCATTGGCTCCTAGGCGGAAGAGTGGTAAGGGTGGGCAATGGGGGTCAAGTGACTTGCCCAGGGTCACACAGCTGGGAAGTGTCTGAGGCCAGATTTGAACCTAGGACCTCCCATCTCTAGGCCTGACTCTCAATCCACTGAACTACCCAGTTGCCCCTAAGCTTTCTTTTTTAAAAAAATGAAGAGGACATAAAAACAAAAGATATCAATAAAAATCAAAAATAAAACAAAAATCTAAGAAGAAATAAAGCAATGTCAGTGAGATAAGTTAATAGGATCCAAAGCTATATATAATTGCTATATCAGGCTTGAAAATAGTTTGGTTAAAAAAAATTCAGCTGTCCACATAACCTTTTATTTACCCATAATTTCTACAAGCCCTTCCCCATTCCCACACAGAGCTAGGTACACACAAACACAGTGACCCTATATTTATCTATCCATCTCCTTGGTGGCAGTGGTGTGCAAAGAACAGTTTAATCCTTCCACACTTATAAATCACTCATTCATTAGCTGGGTTTTTAGAACCTAAAATAGTTGTTAGTGGAGAAGAAAGCTCAACCAAAACCATCTCTACTATGGTCAGAAGAATAACAAGCTTGATGGGCCACCAACTTATATTTTATTGACCTATCTTGGCAGGATTTAGTGTGACAACTTTATTTTATGGAACCCCTGAATTTGCCTTTGTCCCTTGGGAACTTGCCTTCTGGGAAGTCCCAGATTGACTTTGTTTTAGGCTGAACAATAAACCTGAAAGTACTCAAAGAAAAGATCTCAACCTAGATAGAATTTGTAGATATAATAAAATCTCAAGTACCCTTTTGTTTTAGAAGTTATCTCCAATGTATCTAAGCCTCTCCCAGATAGTCCAGCCCCTGGCTAGACTCCTCCTTCCCTAGTCTCCATTGTAAACAGATCAATTGTCCTTCCTGTCCTATATTCCCCCAAAGTGTATATAAGACCCCAAGTTCTTCATCTCATTGGAAAATCCTCTTTCAAAGTGCTCCCCACATACAGTCAAGACAGTGTTCCCAGAGTTGCAGAATTTTGTCTCTGTGTGTTATCTTGTGCATGACTCTGTATAGGATTAATATAGCATTATCTTCCCTGTCCTGACTAAAGACTTGGTTCTTTCTTCCTTCCTTCCTTCCTTCCTTCCTTCCTTCCTTCCTTCCTTCCTTCCTTCCTTCCTTCCTTCCTTCCTTCCTTCCTTNACTTGAACCTAGGACCTCCCATCTTAGACTTGGTTCTTTCTAACTACCTTGGTGGTTCTGTGTTTTTCAGTGTTGACAAGTGGATAGATGACTTTGAAGCCAGGAAATCTCGATTTAAGTACCACTTCTGAAATATACTGGCAGTTTCAACCTGGGTAAGTCACTTAACTTGTCAGTGTTTTAGAGAAAAATTTCAGAGAAGGTATTAATCTGCAATGGTAAAGAGAGAAGGAATTGTCTCATCTAAGAGTTCCCTCTACTAATGAAAACAGAGACTTAGTTTCTATTCCTATCATAGATACAATTTATTGTGTACATAGCCTGTTTTACATAGTTATTTTCATATTGTCCTCTCTTACAGGCTTCTCAAGTATATAGATTGACTTTTACCTTTATTTGGATCTCCAAGTGCTAAGCATAGTACCTACTACATAGTAGGTGCTTAATAAATATTTATTGACTAACTGAGGTGGCTTCAGAAAACTGGTCCAAGTCCAGGAGTAAAGTCTTTATACATCATTGCCTCTTGGCTTCTAGACTAAGAAGACAGACCCCAGTCCAGACCCCAGGGAGACTATATATAACCTTACATGCACACAGACTATTTAATTGTCATAGGGTATGGTGTATATGAACTTTTCTGAGGCAAGGTCAAATTTTAGTCACCTTTAATTACTGGAAAACCTGCTGTTTTGACTGTGATGCATGCTATATTTAATTTATTCAATAGTAAATTGTCAGTGAAGGACAACATTTTGCCACTCAGGGTTAGGGGGGCAGGTATATTGGAAGACAAAAATCAGTCATCTATAAAATGCAATGTTTTTGACCTCTGGCCTCAAGCTTCGTCTGAGTCAGTGTTGTTATCCCAGCGGGAGAAAATGAGGGGAAAATTCTGATTCACTGAGGATAAAAGCAGCTTGGCCCACTTGGTCTCCCTCCTATTGTTTCTCATATTCTCCCACCAAGGATGTGGTCTGCAACCTGGAACCAAAAACTGCAGGAGTCTGTTGGAAAGAAATTACATATGTAAAGAGGTAATCCAGATAAAGAGGAAGAATTAGAATACAGATAAGGGATAGACCACCTGCATGAACAAATGCGTTTTTTTGTATTTTAACATGAATTTCTAAAACATTACTACACAATGGCATGGGAATGAAATTTTTCTTAAAAACAAATTTTAGTTTTCAAATAAAACATTTTATTCTTTTTAGCAAAGGCACTAGATTTATGTAGATAAAAGAGGTCATTTTACTCTTCCAAACTCCTAGATTCATTAAAATGGGCAGGGTACTTATTGTACCTGTATATGTTATCAGATTTGTTTCCAAAGCAGAGTTTAAATCTAAGGAGACTGCCATCCTGGTCTCACTTTAATCATTTTAAATTGTCTTTTAGTTGATCAGCCTGAAAATTTGTTTTGAGGAATAATAGATCAACTTCTTTCCTAATTTTGAAAGTCTTTTTAGAAATGTATTTTGGTCCACTTAACAAAATGACTTTGAGTTTGTCTATACTCTGTTTTGGGGGAGGTTTTCTTTTCTTTTCTTTTCTTTTTTTTTTTTTACATTTACATTTCTATTGGCATTCGGTTTAAAAAATATTTTGACTTTCAAATTCTCTACCTTTCTCCCATCCCTTCCTCACTCATTGAGAAGGCAAGCAATATGATATCAATTATATACGTGTCGTTTAAAGCATTTCCATATTGTCTATGTTGCAAAAATAAATAAATAAAAGCAAGAAACAAAGTGAAAAAAATGCTTCAATTTGCACTTAAGAGTTCATCAGTTCTTTCTTTCTTTCTTTCTTTCTTTCTTTCTTTCTTTCTTTCTTTCTTTCTTTCTTTCTTCCTTCCTTCCTTCCTTCCTTTCTTTCTACCCTTAACTTCTGTGTATTGGCTCCTAGGTGGAAGAGTGGTAAGGGTGGGCAATGGGGGTCAAGTGACTTGCCCAGGGTCACACAGCTGGGAAGTATCTGAGGCCAGATTTGAACCTAGGACCTCCAGTCTCTAGGCCTGAATCTCAATCCACTGAACTACCCAGCTGCCCCTTCATCAGTTGTTTCACTGGAGGTGGATAGCATTTTTCATCATAGGTTCTTTGGAATTGTCTGGAAGGATCATTATATTGATCAAAGTAGCTAAATCTTTCACATTTGATTATTGTTACAATATTGGTGTTACTGTATATGTATATGTACAGTGTTCTCCAGGTTCTGCTTGCTTTACTTTTCATCAGTTCAAATAAGTCTTCAAATAAAGTTCTAAGCAAAGCTTTACTAGCAAATGAGAAGTCATCAAATTGATGAGTTTAGAGGGGGTGGTGGGATGGGAGGCAACTCTAGACCAACCTTTTTATTTATTTATTTGTTTGTTTATTTGTTTATTTTTATTTTTATTTTTGCTGAATATTTGGCAACTTTATGATCCTAAAAATGTTACATATTGAATAAGATTTGCTTTATGAAAAAATTATTCTTTTTGATTTCTTATATGCACAAGAATGATAACTTCAGAAATTCATTTCTTTTCCCATTGATTAGGGGGAGTACAGAAAGGGAAGGTTTACTGAAAGGCAAGAGATTTTTTTTCATCCTTGATTTTTTAAAAGGACCATTGGTATCACAGGATGATGTCTTGATTTGTAAATGAATTGGATGTAAGTGAGGCATAGACCAACTTTTTAAATATGCGTGTGTATGTATATATGATATAATGTATAATTATATATATATATGTATGTATGTATTTATATTAAACCCTTGCCTTAGAATCAATTCTGGATATTGGTTCTAAGACAGAAGACTTGGCAAGGGTTAGGCCATGGAGGTCAAGTGACTTGCCCAGGCTCACACAATTAGGAAGTATCCAAGGTCTCATTTGAATCCAGAACCTCTCATCTCCAGGCTTGGCTCCCTATCCAATGAGCCACTGAGCTGCTTTCCTATTTATAGTTTTTGCTTCTCAATTAAAATTGCTTCCTACTTTCATAGGTAAATTCTCATTTAAAAAGTAATCATTTGGGGTTAGTTTTATTGCCAAGTTTACTTAGAGGGCAAATAAAAGTTTCCTTATCTAAAGTTCTGTTCCAATGCCTCATCATGGAATGAAGGTCATTCTGGATCCTTCAGTACATTGGCTGTGCATAAACTCTGGAAGAACTTAGCCAAACTGGAACAATTTGCAAGTACAGGTTTGGGAACAGATTCTGATGACTAGCTTAGCTCAATTTTGAGAGGCTTGTTTCCCACCAGGGGATGATTTGGGGGTTGTTTTTGACCACAGAAATTTCTAGAAGATCGTTTTCTCTACTATACCCCAGGAAGCTCATTCATGTAATGGATTATTACACCTCATTTTTCACCTAGCTGCTCTACTTTTGAAACTCTCTTACAGACTTTGAAACTCATTATTGTGTTTACCTCATCGTCCTGTAAGATCTCATCAGACTTTGATACTCTACCTCTCTGATTAGAGTGGGGTTCTGAACTCCATACCTTCATTTAAGGAAAGAGCTCAGCTCAGACATTTCATTTCTCATCTGACTATAGTATTTTGTAATTTATTTGAACTAACTTCTCTATTATCTACCTGCTCTCTACCTCCCCACCACCTCGTTGGGTACCTTTTCCTTCTCCCTTTCCCTATTTTCAGCTTCCTTTTGTAAGTAGTTTTCCCCCTTAGATTATAAACAATTTGAGAGCAAGGGCTACTTTTTTTTTTTCACTCTAGTACAGTGCCCCAGAACAAAGTAGGTGTTTAATAAATGATTGACTATTTCATAAACTTCATTAACGAATGGAGTATTCAAACCTGAATATTTGGATCTTTGAAATACTTGAAGTAAGAGTTCATAGAATCATAAATTCACATCTGGTAGGAACCTTAGAAAATAATTTAATTTTTTCCCTTCATTTTTCAGATTATTATGAGGAAATTATTATGGGATCATACATCTTGAACTAGAAGGAACATGAGAGGTCATCTGAGCAAATTCCCTTATTATGACAGAATCGTCCATAGATATAAATCTGAGAGGGGTCTCATATCAACTATTTCAACCCCTCATCTTACAATTGAGGAAACTGACGTTCAAGGAGGTTAAGTAGAATTTGAATTCACGTCATTTGACTATAGAACCAGTACTCTAAGCAGTAGAGCCAAGGTTTAGACCCAGCTATGTTTCCATATTCAACATTCTTACCAATATACTATAAGTGGAGAATATTTAGAATCAATTCTTTTAGGGACCTTTTTGGGTTATAAGGCAGAAGAGTGGTAAGGGTAGGCAATGGGGGTCAAGTGACTTGCCCAGGGTCACACAGCTGGGAAGTGTCTGAGGTCAGATTTGAACCTAGGACCTCCTGTCTCTAGGCCTGGCTCTCAATCCACTGAGCTACCCAGCTGCCCCATAGGGACCTTTTTGAATGGACAATGTAATGAAAAGAATTAAAGTGAATCTGATGAGATTGTAATTTTCTTTATCCTCACCTTTAGTCTTAGAATCAAAAATACACAAATACTGTGTATTGGTTCCAGACAGAAGGGCAGTAAGGACTAGGCAATGGAGGTTAAGTGACTTGCCCAGAGTCACATAGCTAGAAAGTGTCTGAAATCAGATTTGAACCTGGGACCTTCTGTCTCTAGGCCTGCCCATGAGATTGTGATTTCCTATATACATGATAAAAAAATAAACCTGAGTATAATTGACATAATAGAAATTCAAGGATGTGCCAGATCCTAATAAATTTATATGAGATTTTGGTGTCATTGATATTTTAGGTCCTAATAAAATTCATTCAATAGTTTTCTAACTCAACCCCCCTTATACTTGTATTATCCAGTGACATTGACCTCTGTACTATTCCTCAAACAAGAAGGAAAGAAACAAATTAGTATGTGCTTGCCCCTATGCTAAAGTGCTTTACAAATATCTTATTTGGTCCTCACAATAACCTTGAGAGATAGGTGCTATTATTATCCCCATTTTATAGCTGAAGAAATTAAGGGTAGATATTAAATGACTTATTCAGGAGTCACACAATTACTGTGTCCAAGGCGAGATTTGAACTTAGGTCTTCTTTATTCCAGCCCTAAAATTTATCCACCTTGACCCCTAGTTATCTCTGACACACTATCTCTTTTTTAAAATTTTTATTTAATTTATTAATTAAGAATATTTTTCCATGGTTACATGATTCAAGTTCTTTCCCTCCCCTCCTCCCACCCCCTCCCAAGCAATTCCACTGGGTTTTACATGTGTCATTGATCAGGACCTATTTCCATATTATTGATATTTGCATGAGGGTGTTCATTTTGAGCCAATAATCCCTAATTATATCCCCATCCACCATTTATAATCAGGCAGTTGTTTTTCTTTTGTGTTTCTACTTCCACAGTTCTTCCTCTGAATGTGAATAGTGTTCTTTCTCATAATTCCCTCAGAATTGTCCTGGATCATTGCATTGTTGCTAGTAGAGAAGTCCATTACATTCAGTTTTACCACAGTGTATCCCTCTCTGTGACACTTTTACTCTTGACTCAAAGTATTTTCACCAGCTCTACCCCATTGCTCATAACTCTTTTCTCTCTCTATCCCCTGACTTCCTTCAGGTCTCAGCTAAAGTTCTGCCTTCTGCAAGAAGCCTTTTCTAGTCCTGCTTAATTTTAGTGAATTCCCTTTGAGACTACTGAAGTAATGGGGGGGAAAACAGTTAGGGGTTTTAACTTATACTAATTAATTAAATTAACTGGGTTCTGTGGAAGGGTGTGTAAGAGGCAGGAAGGACCGATAAATTCTGGGATTAGCTAAACAAATTAGGAAAAACCATTAGAATGTGTTTGGCAGTTGGAGGCTCAACTGCCAACCCAGATCCAACTAGCCAGGGATAAACACAGAGTTTAACAAATATACACACTATGATAACTTTAAGATATGAAGAAAACAAACAGGGAAAACAATTTAATTGTAATTTGAAAAGGAGAGGGGGTGAGGTGGAACTATGTCTAACTGACCAGGACTGGAGTCAAAAGGGTAAGTTCCTTAGCCAGCCTAGCTTCTGCCAGGTTGACAGCTTGGCTGAGGAAGAGGGCTTGGGTTTGGGTTCTCACAACTGATCCAGAGATGTCTTCAGGATACCAGGAACCAACTCCTCCACAGCCGATGATCCAAGAGTAACCAGGTAGGGAAAGATGTCTGCAAACTGTCCACTAGATCACAGGCCTCTCCCCTACTCAGAGTTGACTTGCAGGATGATGTCTTCAGCCTTTGCAACCTTCACCACTCTCCAAGATCCCAGGTCACATAGGGACTGCTGATTGCACTTCTGCTCCAAACCCCTCTTAAAACAGCAATGTCTGTTGCTTCCTCTCTCCTCTCTACCCACTGCATTCCAATCAGAATGTCCATGACTTCCAGCAAAGGTTTTTCCTAATATGCTTGGAAAACCCTAAATAACTAATCCCAATCAATCTTATTAATTTATATCTCATAACACTACCCCTAAATTATCTGCTTTCGGCATAATTGCATGTTGTCTTCCCCATTAAACTATGAGCTCCTTGATAGCAGGGGCTGTTTTTTGCCTTTCTTTGTATCTCTAGTGCCAGGCATAGTGCCTAGTACATAGTAGATGTTTAATAAATACCACCTGATAGACAAACATTTATTAAATATCTACTTATACTAGATATGCCCCGAGGATACAAGGAAAGGCAAAAACAGTCTGTTTTCTAGGAGTTCACATTCTAAAGGGGAAAACAATATGTAAGTAATTTGGCATTTATATATACAGAGTAAATGGAAGATAATCTCAGAGAGAAAAGCATAGCAGTTGGAGAGACTGAGAAAGATCTACTGCACAAAATGAGATTGAGTTTAAATTGACAGTTTCTGTTTTAGAAGATAGAAGTTGCTAATAAAGTCATGAGTTTAAATAAATCTATTGGCATAAGTAAGACATTGCTTTGCATGGTCATAAAAGAAAAGAGAGGGAGAAATGTTAGGGAGTAGCTTTGTTATACTAATGAAAAATCAGTTAAATTAATTTATTTCAAAAATTTATTTATTTAAGTATTTTTCCATGTTTACATGATTCATTTTCTTTCCCTCCCCTTTTTCTCTCCCCACTCCCAGAGCCGACAAGCAATTCCACTGGGTTGTACAAATGTTATCACTTGATACCCATTGCCATATTACTCATTTTTGCTATAGAGTGAAAATCAGTTAAATTTAAAAAAATTGTTAGACAATATTGAAAATAAATTAGCTTCAATGAGTGATGACATTTTATCTTATTTTTAAATATTTATTTATTACCAATTGCATGTTATAACACATTTCCACATGTTTCCCTAAATTATATGATCCAAATTTTCTACTCCCACTCTTTCTTTCCCCTTCCCAGTGCAAGCAGGAAATCTGTGTTAAACATGTATTGTCATGTAAAACATATTTCCATGTTGTTCACTTTTGTAAGCAAGAAATCTTATGAAACCCCAAATAAACAAGTGAAAAATCATATGCTTTGCTCTGCATTCTGACTCTAGCAGTTCTTTTTCTGGAGGAGGATAGCTCTCTTTGTCATAAGTCCCTCAGAATTGTCCTGGATCATTGTATTGTTGAGAGGAGCTAAGTCTCTCACAGCTGATTATTCCATAATATTGCTGTTACTGAATATAATATTCTCTAGGTTCTGCTTATTTCATTCTGCATCAGTTCATGTAGAGCTTTCTGGCTCTTTCTGAAATCATCCTGTTCATCATTTCTTACAGAGTGATGACATTTTAATTCTTTGCTTGTTTTTTTCCAAGATTGCTATGTGATTCATCCTTCATTTTTGAACCTACAGGGAAAAGCTGAGTTACAGAAAACACAGTTGTATATTAAAAAGAACAATGGTTCTAGAATTAGAGGAAATGAGTTCAAATCCTGGTTCTGCTTTTTAAATCTTGTGTAATATTTGGAAAGTCAATTAGAGGGGCTGGCTCAGTGGATAGAGAGCCAGACCAGGAAATGAGAGATTCTGGGTTCAAATCTGGTTTCAGACATTTCTCAGCTGTGTAACCATTGGCAATCACGTAACCCTGATTACCTAGCCCTTGCCATTCTTCTATTTTAGAACTGATACTAAGTCAGAAAGTAAGATTTTAAAATAAAAGTAAAAGAAATTCAACATATATGAGCTTGAGATTCCTTACATATAAAATGTGGGGGTTGGATTCCAAGATCCCTTCCAATTATAATCCATGATTCTGTGAATTCTGTGGCAGGCAGCTTTTTAACTTTAGGAATAGAAATCAATTAATCCACTTGTCTTCCAAATTTCCCTGTATTTGCTGACAGTACCCTGTTTGTATATAGTCACCCAATTTCCCAATATCAGTGCCATTCTTAATTCCTTACTCTCACTTATTTAATCAGTTGTCACATTTTTTTCTTTTCTCTTTGATTCATCCCCATCTCTTTATTCAGACCACCTAGTTCAGGCCCTCACCACCTCTGATATGGTCTCCATACCTCAAGCTCTTCCTTCTCCAATTGATTCTCCTCTCATCTACTAAGTAATTTTCCTAATGTGCTAGTTTTATTGTTACTTATGTGCTCAGTAATCGCCAGTGGCTCCTTATTAGGCTATAGTTCATAGTTTTAGAACCAGAAGAGATTTCAGAGGCCCTTGGATAAAACCTTTTCATTTATAGATGTGGAAAACAAGGCCCTTGAAGGTTGTAACTTGCCCAAGTATTGGAACCAAGATTTGAAAACAAGTCCTCTGGAGGCAAATCCAATGCACTATCTATCTACTAACCAAACTGTTATTTGAAAGGACCAGATATAAACCTCTCTTTTTAGCATTTTAAGTCTTTCACAACCTGATTCCAACTTACTTTTCCAGCCTCATTCCTCACTACTTACCTGCAGGTACACTATAGATCCAGCCGAATTGGCCTTATGGTTCCTCATACATGTTCCTACATTGCTTGTCTCTATATCTTTGTATTTGTTCTTCATGGCTTCTGCCACATATTTCCTCTTGATCCTCACCTTTTAGAATCCAAGTTTCCTTCAAGGCTCAGCTCAAAAGATACTGTTTTTTAGCTCTAATAAACATTTTTATTGTTAATAAGCAATTAATAAACTTTTAAAAACACTTACTATGTGCAGAACACAGTACTAAGCCTGAGTATCCAAAGAAAAGTAAACAGAATCTTCCCAGAAGGAGTTTATAATCTGATGAGGGAGACAATAGGTAAACAACTATGAAGTGATTTGCCTGGGGGAGAGTTGGAATAAGATTCTAGACCCTCAGACACCAAATCCAGGGCTCACAAAAGATACTTTCTAAATCAGTTTCTCAAACTTTTGGTCTCAGGAATCTGATCTCTTTATACTCTTAAAAATTGTTGAGGACATGGCAGGTGGCTCAATGCTAGGTAGAAACCCAGACCTGGAGATAGGAGGTCCTAGGGTCAAATTTGATCTCGGATACTTCCTAGCTATATGACCTTAGACAAGTCACTTAATGCCAATTGCCTAGCCCTTGTGCCTTGGAACCAATTCTTAGTATTGATTCTAAGATAGAAGGTAAGGGTTTAAAAAAATTGTCGAGGATCCCTAAAGACCTTTTGTTTATATGGGCTATACCTAAGCATTTATAATATTAGGGTGACTAAATGACACAATAGAAAGAGCAATGAGACCTGGAGTCAGATCTAACCTCAGATACAGTTCTAGGTTTGGAGCCATCAAGACTTGAATTCAAATCCAGCCTCAGATGCTTTAAGTAAGTAAGACAACTTACTACTGTTTGTGTGAGCCTGTTCAAGTCACTTAACCCTGTTTGCCTCAGATTCCTTATCTGTAAAATGAACTGGAGAAGGAAATGGCAAATTATTCTAGTATCTTTGCCAAGAAAATTCCAAATGGGGTTGCCATGACTGAACAACTGAACAATGACATTTACCATATTAGAAAAAGCCTGAATAGCATGGAAGATTAATAATTGAATTGTAATAAATTTTATAGGAAACCTTTCTTAAATCTTGGGTTCTGAAGGTCCATCCTCTAGTTCAATTTCTCCCGCAGCTATGAAACTGGTTGAGTGCTCCCTTCTTTTGTTAAGATATTTGTTAAGGATAAAAGAATTAAGGGCAGAACTGGGTGCCAGGATGAATTCTGATTAAGAGTGTGCTGTAGCTACTATGTTGGAGTGACCGAGCCATGTGTCAAAGAGGAAAGGACATGTTTGCATCCTTAAGATCTGTCTCTTTCTGTGATGAAGTAATGAGGGAGGAGTTGGAGTCTCTAAGTCCACCTCCTCAGTGGTATTTATGTCAGAGATGTCTTGTGATATTCAAAAGGACTGAGTGATGAGATCCAAGCACTTAGCCCAGTGCCAGATACATAGTTGGTATTTTATAATTACATTGGCTTGATTTCCTTATTTGTAGAGTGAGGGTGATTGAATTAGAGGGATTAAAGTTTCCTTCTGGCTCTAACTCTTATGATCCTAGGATCTCATGATTGGGTTTGCTTACAGGACCAGTGAAATTAGGTCATCAAGGGTTCAATTTATACTTTTGAAGGAAATAATATATGTGCTTTTTTTGTTAGCAGTTATTAAGTGCAGCTATTTTGCTTGAAGTCTAATGATTTTGAGCTAGAAATGTTTTTTAAGTACAAACAAAAAATTAAAAATTCTGGTCTTCTAACATATTTTTGTAAAAAGAAAAAAAGTTAATACTTTTGAAGAAGGAAGTGATAAACATTTTAGTCACTGTGACCTAGAAAACATAAAAGGCCAACATTGTTAACAAAAAAACCAGGTGTCTTTAGGCAGTTTTGACATGTTTAATTTTTTTTTCAAGCCTGTTAGTGAATTCACAGAACAAAGAAGAATGAGGGAAATTCTGTTGTGTTTTTAGAAAAGACATTGAAAATGAAAAAGTTGTAAGGAAAAAACATGAGGAAATGTTGCTCTTGCTATTTGGAGGATTGATTTGTTATCATGCATATAAAATACTGCCCCATATAATAGATATTTTTGTTTGAAAGGGGTACAAAAGATCCTTTGTATAAGGAAAACTGATCAAGTCAATGTAAGAAGAAACACAACTTTTCAGGTAAAATGTTGCGCAGAGACACAGGCTATTCTGAGGACCCGAATCAATCAATCAAGCAATTAACAACCTACTATGCACCATACTCTTCTAGGTACTGGGGCATGCAAGTACAAAGGATGAAGTAATAACTTCCTTCGAGGAGTTAAAATTCCAATGGGGAGACAAGTACAAATATAAAACATATATAGCATAAAGTTAATAAATGTTGTTGATTTTCCTTTGTTTTCAAAGAAGACAAATGACATCATCATGAGTAATGTCTTGACTTGTGAAAAATTGCCAATCTTATTTTCTCTTACCAAGTCATCAAAGTTTGGTGGCAAGACAAAAGTCAGGATGACTGATGACTGCTCAAGATGCAGTGGAGGACCTAGACATTTTTTTTTTTTTTACCAAGCTCTAAGCACTACACAGTGCCTACTTCTGCTGCCTTAATGGTAGTTGGAACAAATTGTTTTCTTCTGCCCATTCCTCTGGGCATTCTTCACATGCTTGGGGTAGACATCCTTCTAGATCACCACTAGGTTTAACCTGTGTCTATTGGTGTTTTCTAGGTCACAGTGGTCCTGTCTTCAGAGATAGTTTTCAAGGTATGACATGTGCTATGGCTTTTTGGAGCTACAGATTAGATTTGGGTGTCAGGTGGATAACAAAGCCCTCTCACCAGAAGTACTCCCCAAATACTCCATATACCCCAGAGTTGATAAATATAAACAAAGTAGTTAAATAAAAGGTGATTTGGAAGGGAGAGTGCTAGTGTTTGAGGAACACCAGGAAATGTTTCATGGAGGAAATGCTACTTGAACTAGGTCCTAATGGAAGAGTAGGAATCTATGAGGCAGAGTTAAGGTAGAAACAAAATCCAGAAGTAGGGATAGACAATGTAAAGGCATTGAGATAGGAAATGGAGTATAGTGGATGAGAAACAAAAAGCCAGTTTGGTTGTATTACAGTGTAAAGATTGGGCTGGAGAGTAGAGTGAAGTGTGATAGTAGTGGAGGGAAAGTAATGTCCAATGAGGGTAACGCTTTTCTGGCCATATTTTGAAGGGCTTTAAAAGCTAAACAAAGGCACTTATATATGTATATATTTTTTCCCCTAGAGTCAATAATAGAGTCACAAGAGTTTATTAAATAGGGGAATGACATAGTTAGATCTATGCTTTAGAGAAATCACTTTTTTTTTAAAACCCTTACCTTCCGTCTTAGAGTCAATACTGTGTATTGGCTCCAAGGCAGAAGAGTAGTAAGGGTAGGCAATGGGGGTCAAGTGACTTGCCCAGGGTCACACAGTTAGAAAGTGTCTGAGACCAGATTTGAACCTAGGACCTCCCATCTCTAGGTCTGGAGAGAAATCACTTTTGAAGTGATATGTGGATTGAATTGGAGCAGGGACTTCAGGTAGGAAGCCCAATTAGGAGCCTTTACAATCTAGTTGAGAGGTGATGAGGGCATGAACTAAGGTGATAATTGTATCAGTGGAGAAAAAGGGGTCAGATGCAAGAAATAGGAGATGCAAGGTTTGTCAACAAATTGAATATGTAGGGTGAAGGAAAATAAGGAGGCAAAGGTAATTTCAAGATTATCAAACCTGGAAGTTGGTTAGGATGGCAGTGCCTTAAACAGAAATAAGGAAGCCTAGAAGAGGGGAAGATTTTGTAGGAAAGAAAATTAGTTATTTTGGACATATTGAATTTGAAATGTCCAGTTGAGGTCTTGGATTCTAAGACAGAAGATAAGGATTTAAAATAAAATGTTGAATAAGCAGTTGATTACTGAAGCTTCAGAAAGATACATACATACACACACATCAACAACATGAAAATGATAGTTAAAACCATGGAAGCTGATGAAGTTATCAAGAGTATAAGGGAGGATGGTCCACTGTTGGACTTTGGGGAACATCCACAGTTAGGGGCATCATAATGTTAATGAGTTAGCAAAGGAGATAGAGAAGAAGTCAAACAGGTTGGAAGAGAATGAGAAAAGTATCATGAGAACACAGAAAGGAAAGAGTATCTTGGAGAAACAAGTAAAATAGTGTCAAATATAGCAAAGAGTTTGAAAGGGATGAAGACTAAGAAATGATTGTCAACTTTGGCAATAAAAAGATCACTGACAACTTTGAAG
Organism: Gracilinanus agilis; assembly: GCF_016433145.1. Taxonomy (NCBI): domain Eukaryota; kingdom Metazoa; phylum Chordata; class Mammalia; order Didelphimorphia; family Didelphidae; genus Gracilinanus; species Gracilinanus agilis. Next base: position 299,594,628 of record NC_058133.1, on the reverse strand, counting down.
AGAGTAGCATCAGTAGAGGGACCAGGTTGGAAGCCAGGTTGCAAAGGGCTGAGGAATGAGAAGAGAGTAAGTAGAGATAGCAAGTGTAGATAGTTTTGTTTTTGTTTTTTTAAGGAGTTTGACTGAGAAAGGGAGGAGAAACATAGAATGATAGACTGAGGGGATGATAGATTCTAGGGAAGGTTTTTTTTTTTTTTTTAATGATAGGAAGGATGTGGGCAGTGTGAAGGCAGTAGGGAAGGAAGCAGTAGATAGGGAGAAACTGAAAGTAGGGAATGATTGAGGATAAAATAGAGGAGAAGACAAAGGGGAACTGAATAAGTACACACACAAAAGGGTTGACTTTGACAAGGAGAAGGGCTACCTCTTTGTCACAGATGGGGGAAAGTGAGAGAGAGTGAGATGATGTCAAAGGATTTTGAGATGAAAAGAGTGGGAAAAGAGGGAACTCATATCAAATAATCTCACTTTTATGAGTAATATATAAGGCCTTTAGCTGAGAGAGGGTCAAGGAGGAGGAATGCGACTCTTGAGAAGGGAAGGAAATATTTGGCATTGTGTAATTACAATTTGAACCCTAAAACTACAATTCCCAGCACCCTACTTTCCTTCTCAAGTTACTTGCTGATGTGGGGAGGATATAAACTTTGTGTAACCCTGCCTCTGGCTCTCTTCCTGAGATCAGGTTTGATGGAAGTGGCATGAGGTGAGAGTCAGGAGAGATTTGCTCATGTGAACTTAATCTTATTAGATAATTCGTTTTTTTTTTTAAACTTCTATTTCCTTCTACTTCAAGTGATTATTAATAAACTTTATAAAATATAATTCTTGGAGTATTGGATATTAATTTAAATCTTACATTGATGCTGAGCAGAAGTCTGGAATTTAGGACTCTTACTAAGTGAGTAGATTAATTTGAAAAAACCACATTTCTCTCCTGCTGCAGTCTTCCCGCTCTCCCCCCACCCAATCTGGGGAACTCCAACTGCTACTACTACTTCTGTTCCTGCTACTGCTGCTTCTGCCTCCCTTGCTAATTGCCTGGGGTCCTTGCCTCTTGCCACTTCCCATCACTTTCTCCCACTGCTTCCTTCCACTGTTGATTGCCTGCCGGAGAGTCATTTGAAGTGGAAGGGTGAGATCTAAATCCCATTTTCTCCTCTTAAACAAAGCAGGTGTGTGTGTGTGTGTGTGTGTGTGTGTGTGTGTGTGTGTGTGTGTGTGTGTGTGTGTGTGTATGTGT
>NC_058133.1:299568591-299593013 GCF_016433145.1 Gracilinanus agilis | reverse complement strand
CTGTACCAACCCCTCCTTCCTCTCCCTGACCTGCCCCCTCCCCTGTCCCATCTCCTTCCTCTGCTACCCAACCCACTGCCTCCCCTCCCCTCCCTCAAACCTCACCCCATTCCTCCTGCCCTGCCTCCCCATACCCAGACTAACCCTTCCTTCTTAGCTCACCTATTCTTCCCCCTTCCTTCACCTGCTCCATAGCAACCAAACATCCAGCCAAGAGGCATTCCCCTTAAAAGAAGTACCCACCTTCAATAAAACTGGAGATGTGGTGCTCTTAAGACATATACCCTTCACCACTACCCCCAGATATTGAGAGATTCAAGCAAAATACTCCGTCCTTTGAAGATGATCCTACTGTAGTTATTAAAAAGCTTGAAAATATCTGTCAGATAAATGATCTTGCATGGCAGAACATGGAAAATTTACTCCAAGCCTTCTTGACAGAAAGAGAGAAAAATAAAATCATCTCTCTTGCTAATGAGGTCCAAGGAAGGAGAGCAGCTCATTGGCCATGGGAGGATCCTAAATGGAATTTGAATGCAGAGGAAGATTACTTAAAATTATGCTAGGCTAGAGAGGCATTACTTACAGCAATGAGAGCTTGCTCTGATAGGTCTGGTACATGGGCATAATTTGAGAACATTAGTTAAAAACAAGAAGAAAATCCCTCCCAGTTTATGGATAGACTTATTGAGCTGGGAGGTAGACTTGGATCTGTCCAGAGAAAGGGATGTTAGACAAATACATAGACAATTCGTTAAAAATTGTTGTAAAGTTGTTAGAGGCTATTTTAAGACTGATTGCCTGAATTGGGACTCTATGGATCTTGAGAATTGAGGAGGGTAATGGTCTTATGTTTTTAAGGGCCATGAATGGAAAAATGAGGAGAACAATGACTTAGTGGAGAACTTAAGGAAAGAGATAAAACTTTTAAAAGAGGAAATTAAAAAAGAAAAAGAAAATCATGGAGTGGTCATAGACCCTTTGTAGGAATCCACAGATCAATCATTAACATGTTACTTCTGTGGAAAAAGGGGTCATGTAATGATGATCTGCAAAAAGTGGAATTAGGCAAATGGAAATAATTACAATTACAGAAATAATACTCCAATTGAAGCAAATGATAATACACAACAAAATACCCAACAGAAAAGAGCTCAAGGTTATACCAGTTACATAAAAGTTGGCACACAAAACGTATTTCTACATATAGATTAAACCTAGTCTAACCAGTCTTCAAGGCTACCAAAACCTTACTTTATCTAAGTTTTATTTTAATAAAAAGAACATTCAACATATTTCAACAGATAGAGTTAAGTGTAAGAATGTTTGGGTTCATGGGGTTAAATTCAGTGTGAGAAAGCCATCCAGCAAGGGTATTTTATTTTGAAATACCATGCTGTGTCCTTCAGACTCTTGAGACAGAGAAAGAGAAAGATTAAAGCAGCTTCCGCTATTTTACTGAGGGTATGAGCTACTAACTTAATTTAAGGTTAAATAGATAAATGGAGTATGGGTGTCATCTGAAGGAAAACCCTTGCTCCCTAGAAGATTTTATTACCAAATTTGCCAATCTATTCACAAAAATGGTCACTTTGGTACCCAGGGCATTGTGGACTCTGTTAAAAGAGTATGGATAGCTCCTGACATAACTTGGCAAATTGTTCAGGGAGACTCATTTTTAAAAGTCTGAAATTCTCCCTCTGGCCCTGTTTTATCTTAGAAGCAGACCCAGAGATCTCACTATATGAGAAGATTTTTTGGACATCCCTCTATGTAGGATAAGCCTTTCTCTCCTGCATATACATCATTGCTAGGGGGAGACACTTCTATTGCCTCATATATACAGATTTGCAAATCAAATTGTGAGAACTCCATGAATCTGGAGCTGCTATACAAGTAGGTCCTATAGACTTCTCGCTCCATGATCTATACCCAGGAGACAAGATATACACAAAGAACTTCCAGTGCACTGGGGCAATCCAGCCTGCCTGGTAAGGTCCATTTCAAGTTCTGTTAACCACTCCAACAGGTAACAAAATTGGAGAAAAGGACTCTTGGATTCATTGATCTCATGTAAAGAGAGTACCTTCTACTAACACTGAGTGACTGTATCCTGTCACATATATTGTATTTGCTAATTGTTTGTTTTAAGATTTAATTTTATTTAAGTTTATATATTGATCTACTCTAATATTCTGTTACACTATGTCATTTTAAGTTACTGTGTTTTGGCTATTAGCTATATGTTCTGTTACACTGTTTTTATTTGCACAATCCTACTATCTTTATTTGTACTGTCCTATACCTGGACTGGAGATAAGCTATTTTCTTAGTGAAAATCATTTGTACTCACACTGTGGATCATGGCCAAGTTAAAAAGGAAATGGATCTCATTTTTGGGTGAGAAACCTTTGTTTTATACCTCTCCTTGGCAAACACAGTGTGTCACTGATTGTGAACTATATATTTTATTTTTTTCCATGCACTAATCACTTTAATAAAGTATGAATGTTTTTTTCTGTTTATTTTTTAAAACATTTATTAATATTCATTTTTAACATGGTTACCTGATTCATGCTCCTACTTTCCCCTTCACCCCCCCGCACTCCCCCCATCCATGGCTGATGCACATTTCCACTGGTTTTAACATGTGTCATTGATCAAACCTATTTCCAAATTGTTGTTAGTTGCTTTGGTGTGGTAGTTTTGAGTCTACATCCCCAATCATGTCCACCTCAACCCATGCATTCAAGCAATTGTTTTTCTTATATGTTTCCTCTCCTGCAATCCTTCCTCTGAATGTGGGTAGCATTCTTTACCATAAATCCCTCAGAGCTGTCCTGTGTCATTGCATTGCTGCTGGTACAGAAGTCCATTGCATTCGATTTTACCATAGTATATCAGTCTCTGTATACAGTGTTCTTCTGGCTCTGCTCCTTTTGCTCTGCATCAATTCCTGGAGGTCTTTCCAGTTCACCTGGAATTCCTCTAGTATATTATTCCTTTGAGCACAATAGTATTCCATCACCAGCATATACCACAATTTGTTCAGCCATTCCCCAATTGAAGGACATACCCTCCTTTTCCAGTTTGTTGCCACCACAAAAAGCGCAGCTATAAATATTTTCATACAAGTCTGTTTATCTATGATCTCTTTGTGGTACAAACCCAACAATGGTATGGCTGAATCAAAGGGCAGGCATTCTTTTATATCCCTTTGAGCATAGTTCCAAATTGCCAGCCAGAATGGTTGGATCAGTTCACAACTCCACCAGAATGCATTAATGTCCCAATTTTGCCATATCCCCTCCAGCATTCATTACTCTCCCCTTCTTTCATTTTAGCCAATCTGCTAGGTGTGAGGTGATACCTCAGAGTTTGAACTATATATTTTAAAAAATTATCATTGTTTTTCCTTGTTTGTGCAATAAAGTATTTGAATTTTCTTTCTTCTCTCATTTTTTTTTACTTGAAGCACATGTTGCCAGTATTAATGTTTTTTTTTATTTTGCACTAATATAAGTTTACCATATCCATTAGACCTAATATTAATGCAGACACAAAAGCTTTAGACTATGGAAACCTGCCATTGATTATTAAATATTATGGGACTTTGATTAATGATTGTGTCTGATTCCAGGAGAAAGAATCACAAAAGAGCCATTATATAGTGCCAAGAAGTACAAGGTCAAGGAGACCAACACATCCTGGTGGGATTGATGAGAATCTGCACCAAGACAGAGGATTTGTTTTGAGGTTCAAGGAAGTGGCTGTTTGACAACGTCAGATGCAGGATTTCCCTGTGCTAGACTCCGACAAAGTACCTTGGTTTAATGGCCATTATGGCTTCCCTATCCCTGAAAGCAAAGGTAAAATCAGACCAGAGAATGATATTTCCCATTTGCTACTAAAATCTAGTCCCTTTTACTGCCTTTCATAAGTGTGGCAATTTTCTGTAGTCCTGGCTGCTGATTATGTAAGTGCATATTGCTGCAATGGTCCTATAGCCATGTGGGACATAAATCACTTTATTGGGCCCTGATTCTAGGACCTACTATGGCTTATTTTTGCTTACTCAGAATTATTATATACTATTTAATTTTGATTTTTTCTTTTCTTATATATTTTTTTATGTTTTTAACTTCCTTTTTTAACAATTGATTCACATACCTCATAACTCAGCCATGCATCTCTGGGTGATCCGTGTGTTTGTCAACACCCTCCTCAGGGAGGATTACATAATCTTCATAAATTCTAGATTTATAAACATTTATTTGTTTGAGAGTAATTTTAGGATAAGAAACTTACTACTTTGCTGAATCTAGAAAGCAAACTATTTGGAGAAGTCACCATGGAGATGTCTGCAGAAACCTCACACTGCACCAAAAGATCCAGAATGAACTTTGGGATGTAGTGATTGAACTGTGGGGGTCGAACACATTTATTTTGAATGTGAACTTTTATGCCAAAGGGGACTGCCCCCTAATTGGCTTTTTGTCAATGTGCCTAGCAATCATTAGTTTTTTTCTCTTTTTCTCTTATTTCTTTCTTATCCCCAAATTATTGTAATTTCCCCTTAGAAAGTGCAATATTGTATGTGCCTAGGTGTTTATGTGTACTGATTCCATAGGGAAACTAGGCATGTAAATCTGGGAGATTTCTATATGCTTATTTCCCATGGGAATCAGAGGGGGGATTGTGTAATTGCAATTTGAACCCTAGAATTGCAATTCCCAGCATCCCACTTTACTTCTCACAGTAGGTGCTGATGTAAGGAGGTCATAGATTTTGTATAACCCTGTCTCTGGATCTCTTCCTGTGATTGGATTTGGTGGAGGTGGTGTAAGGTGAGAGCCAGGGGAGTTTTGATCATGTAGTCTTAATTTTGTTAGATAATTAGTTTTTTTTTACTTCTATTTCATTTTTATTCCTTCTACTTCAAGTGATTATTAATAAACTTACAGAGTAGTTTCTATGTAAAGTGAGATAGAGAATTGATTAGAGAGAAATGAAAGGCCAGACTTGCCTATATGAAATCTCAGATGAAGTTGGATAACATGGCATTTGGAATGTATCTATCAGCATAGTTCTTAGATATCCTCTAGCTGTATTCAGCAGCTTGTAAGGAGGAAGAGGAGGCAGATAATAGAAATAATTCAGGATTGAGGTTTGGCACGAAATGGGCAATGGTAAGGACAAGGAGGCAAGAGAGACGAGAGCAGAGGATAGTATAGAATTGAAACAGTTAACTACTGGGTTGAAATTAGAGAGGTAGGAGAGTGAAGTAGGTGTTCCTCCCATCAACTGCAGCTTAGGAGATCATAGGCAGATACACATTATTATACATCTCAATTACAGAAGAAGTAATAATCTGAGAAAGTGACAAGTAGATGGATTGTGGAAGATACAGTGCAGAAGTTTCAGTGAAGTAAAGCAAAACTACACAGGGATAGCAATTAACAAAACTTTATTACTACTCAAAAAAAGGAGTAGGAGAATAAATGCTGACAGGGAATACTTTTGATATGAGAATACTTTTGATGTGAGGTCTCCATTTGTTCTTGGCTGAGGGTAGCACACAGTAGGGTTGCTTCCAGATGTGGAATCATGCAACTATTTTTGTACACTAGTCAAAATCTCAAGCTCATGTAGGTTGAATTTCTTTTTCTTTTATTTTAAACTCTTATTTTCTGTCTTAGTATTAGTTCTAAAACAGAAGAATGGCAAGGGCTAGGCAATCAGGGTTAAGTGACTTGCCAATGGTTACATAGCTGAGAAATGTCTGAATGAATGAACATTGATTTGACATACTCTTAGAAAATGTGAACCAGTGTTGAAATTCTCAAGATGGTCGTTAAAGAAATAATGGGTAGAGATTGAGATGTATAATGATGGTGATGATGTGTATCTGCCTCCTATGATCTCCTAAGCTGCAGTTGATGGGAGGAACACCTACTCCTATCACCCTGGCTGCTGCTGTAAGTCATCCCCTTCTCTCTAACAGGTTTGGTTGATAACCTGTTAGAATTCCTTTAACAGCTGCCCAAGCAAGAACCCTTGAGAGGTTAGATAGATGGTTAACTTTTCTAGGCCGAACTTGGGGTTGGATAAATTGATATTGGGCTATTAATCAGTCTTGGATAACATTCAGGATCTGACTGCATTTGACTCCCTTCCCAAGGGCCGTGATAGAAAGACCACTCAGGAAGGTACTTGTTGTTGAACACTCTTCATCTATAAGCAGCGAAAGGATAAGGTCAAGGATTGGGGATTGAAAACCCTACTGATCTATTATCTATTAGATTAATTAACAATCAGGACTGGAGGCTACTGATCTGGTGGAGGCTTGAGATTTCACCTCTCCTTCTGTCCCTGGCTGGACCTGGCCACAGCTGAGCCAGAGGATAGAGAAGGCTATTGCTGCAGATATATTGATGGTCTTTATTCTCTCAGCTCTCTCACTGCTAGTGTTGATGATTCACTAGCTGTCACAGTCCAGCAGGAAATAGAGTCAGACTTATTCCTATCCTCTTCTTCTTCTACCTCCCGGAAACCCTTCACCACCCTTCAACCACCCTTCAACCACCCTTCAGTCAGCCACCCACTGCCCAGATTGAACCACAGAGGTTTACAGAGATCTGTGATCTCCAGTTCTCAGCCTCTGAGTCCAGAGACCTCCTTCAATGTAGCTGTGAGGGGGTATATATAGGGTGAGGCCAACTAACATTTGCCCCGGCTCATGGCATCTGGGAACATTCTGAGTCTCTCAACTGCCATCCCTGTCAGTCAAGGTGGCATCCATCTCTTCCCAGATTATTGAATATAACATGCGTAAAACTTGACAACAAAATGAAGTCACATGCAAATGTAAGGGTGGTGCATCAATATTTCTTGTAGAAATAAAATATGAAGTTGGTAGAAGTGATTTCATAGTATGCCCAACAGTAATAAAAATATTTCACGGGATACTTGCTCATCTCATCTTGTAATGCTGATAACAAGCAGGAGCCAAAAGAGAATAATGAATCAATATCTACTTTAGAGAACAAAGAAGTCTGTGAAGAAGTTGACAAGGTTCCCTAAAGCAAGTGAACATATAGATCAATACTTGGTAATTCAATGGGAAAGTGGCCTCAGGGGAGGAGATTGAAAAATCTGATTAAATTTAAGAAATGAGAGAAGCCAATGGCTTGAAGATTATTCAGAAATCTCATATTTATTTATCACAAAAACTTTCTTCAAGAAGAGAGTTGGGTGGGCAGCTGGGTGGATCAGTAGATTGAGAGCCAGGTCTAGAGATGGGAGGAGGTCCTTAGGTTCAAATCTGGCCTCAGACACTTCCTAGCTGTGTAATCCTGGGCAACCCCCATTGCCTAGCCCTTACCTCTCTTCTGTCTTAGAACCAATAAGACTAGGGTAAAAGTTTAAAAAAAAAAAGAGTTAGAAAGTACTCATATAATGAATTCTGAATTATATCACACACACCACACATGTTTATGCACACACATACGCAGAAATTGGAAACCAGTACTGGTTCCTGAAGTAGGAGTCATATGAGGATCCTATGTCTATGTGAGCCATTCACTAATCATAGCAAAGGTCACAAGTAGCATAAAATTTTTAAAAAGGAGAGTGATGGGGAAAAGCCATTGTAGAACTAACTATAAAACAAAAACAAAAACAAATCTCCCTGTATAATGTAAATACTTTGAGGGCAAATAGTTTTGTCTTTGTATCTCCAGCACTGAACCCAGTGAATTGCACATAATAGACATAATAACTGCTTAATAAGTGTTGAAGTGAGTTGAACTTGATCTATTCAAACAAATGAAAAATATCTTGACTAAAACTATTTTCCAATTACATTTTAATCTGGTGTACAGAGTGTTTGACACCTCTGTCCTAACCAATACATTTGAGAACATTGTGGTTTTGTTCTGGCAAAATTTGTTGCCAATAGAAAACCCACGCTTAGTTGGTCAGGTATTTTGAGTGACACCTATCATCAGAAGCATCAATATGTAGATTTAAAATTTTCCATGTTTTAATTCCAACATAAACCTTAATTTTAGAATGTGATTTGTTCATTTAATACATCTGGAGAGGTGCTTATAATAATTTGGCTGTTTGTACTGTACATCTACTTCTAGGTTTGTAGTTCTTTGACTTCACTATTTCAAGAAACAATATTTCATCTCTTGGGCTTATTAGGTTGATGCCATTGTCAATTTGATAAGTGCCATACTCTGAAGCAATGTTATCCATCAATATCTCACAAGTTAAAGTGGTATCATTTTCCAAAAGATTTTTTTCCCCAAGGAAGATATACTAGAAATGGCATTCCTATCAGTCCCCTGGAAGGACAAACCAGCACAGAAAACAGAAACACTCTATACTATATAATCCATCAAGCAGCAGTCTATTGAATCTTAGGAGCTATTCCTGAAACTTCGACTGCTATCTAATAGCAGGTTAAATCTTTTAATAGCTTATATCTCCAGCTGTGGTTGGACAGTATACAGAATGTTAACCACCAGTTTCAAATTTTCCAACCTACTTTACTTTGTTTTAGTTGTAAAGCAAGTCAAGTTGCTACTCTCCATACCATGGTATATTACTATTTCTTCACCACTTCTCTGGGTCAGTTTTATACCCTTTCTTCTCTCATCAGATTTGAATTGCATTCCTGCTAGGGATTCTGATGGTTGCCAGTTAAAATAGTGAAGGAATTTTTCTAAAAGAAAAGAGCTGTCTTACTTCTAAGCTCATATGGTCACAGATCTAGTATTCCTCTGCCAGACTTTGGTAAATATTGTTGGAGACTATAAAAGGAGCCCATTTTTTGTTGTATTTTTGAAGTCAGAATCTGGGACCTAAAGTATATAAAATAATTGGATTTATTTTCTCTGGAAAATTCCTCTATAAAGATCACCATGACATGCAGTAGGTGGGTCTAATCTTTTGTTCCCAAACAAAGAATTATATTCCAGCCCCACAGCCTCTGCCAAAGGTTCCCCTCATCCCCACCCCATATAATAGGACAAGCCTGATATAAGGTGGACTGGTACCTAAGGTTTGAAACTGAGTGAAATAAGGTACTCATAGAATCTAACAGTTAACAAAAGGATGGTTACTTTGCCATAGAAGGGAAATGATATTCATTAAAGCTATAGCATTGATTCAGTTGATGGAAGCTTCCTCATTCTGGTATCTTTCTTGCTGCTGGTCTATCATTCAGAAGCTTGAAGGAGGAGCCCCTCTTGCCCTGAGTTTTGTACTTCAGGCACCAGAAAGTTTAGACCTCTGAGTCAATTAAGCCCTGAGGAGGGTTTTGATACCTCTTAAGCAGAAAAACTAACCTATCCTATGTGGGACAAGACCTGGGGATATTGCTCCTATCATAACTTAAGATATGAAGATGCTGCCAGGTTCTGTCCTAGCCCATTGGCTGGTAAAGAGCCTATACTTTTCTTTTTTCTTTTTCTAATTTCTTTTAAAAATTATATTTTCCCAATTATGTGGTTATACACTTTTTAATAATCATTTTCTAACATTTTGTGATCCATGTCCTCTCCCTCCCTTCCTCCTTTCTCTCCCCACTTCCCAAGACAGCAGGCAATGATGGAAGTTATACATGTGCTATCATGCAATATATATTTACATATTCATCATGTTGTGAAAGAGTCACATATTGCTTATATAAGAAAATCACTCATGAAGGAAATAAAGTGAAAAATAGGTATGCTTCAATCTGCTTTCAGACTCCATCAATTCCTTCTATGTTAGTGGATTTTTTTTTTATCACAAGTCCCTTGAAGTCGTCTTGGATATTTGCATTACTGATAATAGTTTAGTTATTCATGGCTGATCTTTATACACATTATTGCCATTACTGTATGCAATGTTCTCCTCTTTCTTTTCTTTACTTTTTCTTTTTTTTAACTCTTATTTTCCATCTTGGAGTCAATACTGTGACCAAGGCAGAAGAGTAGTAAGGGCTAGGCAATGGGGGTCAAGTGACTTGCCCAGGGTCACACAGCTAGGAAGTGTCTGAGGTCAGATTTGAACCTAGGACCTCCCATCTCTAGGCCTGGCTCTCAATCCACTGAGCCACCCAGCTATCCTTTGCTCTCCTCTTTCTGCTCATTTCACTTTGCCTCACCTCATATAAATCTTTTCTGATTTTCTTTTATAATCATCCTGTTGGTCATTTCTTATGGCATAATAGTATTATTCCATCACAATAATATATGACAGTTTGTTCAACCATTCCCCAATTGATGAATATCCCTTTAGTTTCCAATTCTTTGCCACCACAAAAAGCTGCTATAAATATTTTGTAGACCCTTTTCTTCTATCTTTGATCTCTTTGGGATCTAGACCTAGTAGTATTTTTGCTGGGTATAAAAGGGAAAAAGGGTTTTTTTTGGTTGGATATTAATATTAAAAATTTTTTTTTAAACACTTACCTTCTGTCTTAGAGCCAATACAGTGTATTGGCTCCAAGGCAGAAGAGTAGCAAGGGTAGGCAATGGGGGTCATGTGACCTGCCCAGGGTCACACAGCTAGGAAGTGTCTGAGGCCAGATTTGAACCTAGGACCTCCCATCTCTAGGCCTGGCTCTCAATCCACTGAGCTACCCAGCTGCTTTTGGATATTAATATTTAAAGGCGTGTTCCCCAAGGAACTGAATAAATACCAATTCCTAAAATGATTTTAGTAATTTATTTACAAAATATAAGAGAGAGTGGAAGTAGAGAGATGAAGAGGGTAGAGTAAGAGACCTAACTTAACGAACTAGATTTGTATTCAAGTCTGGGCTTTACTCTGGCAGGACTCCAGAGGCCCAGCCAGAGAGCCTAAAACTCAATTAACAAGGGATTTAGCAGGAGGACTTCTCTCAATCAAGTGAGCCTCCCGGAGGCTAGTACCTCCATTGAAGTTAAGGTAGTCAGTCAGCCTTTTTCACTCACCAAGGTCTCAGGGTCCTAGCCAGAGCTCCTTCAAGTCCAAGCCACAAACAAGAAGAAAGCTGAATTCACTGAACTCTCTTTTAAAGGGGCTTCTTTTGCATCACTTCCTGTGTCTTCTTCTTAGTTTACATGTCTAATCACAGCAGACGCTTTTCTTAGGACTGTCCAGGAGGCAGTCAGTAAATTTTGATTTGTCACTCACTCTAGCACACTTGGGTCACAGACCTCCCAACTTGTGAATTAATTGGTGATGTTCTCACCTTTGGTGATTAGATTAAGGAAGGGTAGGGCAGATTTAATTTCATTATCACATGGGTCAGAAAGCACACACAATTTTATGGTCCTTTGGGCATGGTTTCAAATAGTATATTAGTTTCTAATTTTCCCATAACCACTCCAATGTTTATCATTTTCCCTTTTTGTCATATTGACCAGTCTGATAAGTGTGGGTGATTACCTCGGAATTATTTTAATTTGCATTTGTCTAATTAATAGTTTTTCAGAACACTTTTTCATGTTTTAATTTCTTCATCTGAGAAATGTCTGTTCATATCCTCTGACCATTTATCAATTGGAGAATGACTTATATTCTTATAAATTTGATTCACTTATTTATATATTTGAGGGATGAGGGCATTTCTTAACAAGTAGCATCAAGTCCCTCAGAGAAGAGAAAGAGCACAGGATCAACTCTTTCTCATGATTTTTTAGGAATTCGTGAAAAGTGTGGTCTTGTGACTAATTAATGAGGATATCCAGCTGATTGCATTTAGCAGTGCATTCAGTTAATATAGAAATAGTCACAAAAACTCTGCCTCAGTGATGCTAAATACAACCTTGAGATCTGTCTGATACGTATATTCTATAGACCACAGTATCACTGATTTGATTATAGTACTTAAAGCTACAGGTACAAAGTAGGGAGGGGAGTGCCTCAGAGTTCAGAAAATAGTGTGAATAAGCATGAACCAAGAAGCTCAGAGCTGAATGGCTCAGAACCTCTCATGCATGGTCTCAGGGAGGTCCAGTTTGGAAGATGGAATGTCATCTTGGGCAAATCGGGAAGGAGTAAAAAATTATCCTATCCAACTTATCGCCTTAGGCGATATATTTAAATTTTTTGGTTATGGACAATGTAGGAATTTGTTTTATTTAAATTGCCTACTTGTTATAAATTCCCTTTTTTATTTCCATTGAGGGGAGTAGAGTGGTAGGGAGAAAAAATGAGTATTTGCTCACTGAAATTTTTTTTTTTTAAATTTTAAAAAGGAATGTCATCCCAGGCTTAGAGTTTAGAACTGAGTAGTGAAGCTTCTTCTACACATGATTATGGGAGGACTGATTTGAAGTGTGGAATACCAACAATGGTTGGATAAAAATACTTATTTATTGATTGATCTTAATGCATAAGATTGAAGTATTCTGAATGCAGATTGAACATATAAATTTCCCAGAGGTCTCCACAACAAAGCTGTTATCCTAAACCCAATGATTAGGAACTTCAAATTTAAAAGCCAGAAGTATGTAGCCTGCTTGGGGTAGGAGAGAAGAACAAGCATGTAGGATTCATTCTGTGTAAGGCCTAGTGGTAGAAAAATGTTCTCTTTGTTCTCAGAGCTGGTTGAGTTGAATCATCTGGTCTTCTATTCACTATATATCTTGAAAATTCAATTTTGTGATTATTGTTCAACAAATCTACAGATTTGCCACTTTCTCTTATTTGACCTTGTGGCCCATTTAATGGTGGTTGTAGTGTTGCTAAGATACATTTGTTCAACACTCTCTACAAAGAAGAAAAATAGCAGCAATATTCTCTAATCCAAGCTGAATGTCTTCCCCTTGTTGAGGCTGTACTGTATGGCAGTTATGGAGAATGCTGGAGGGAGCATAGTGGCTTGTGGTGTGACTAGAAGTGGGATTCCAGGAAAGAAAGACTACTAGGTAAAACTGATATTGCTCACTTCTACCTTTGTTGGGGCTAATTCATCTTGAGATGGCCCAGACAAGTCTAAATGTAGGGCAACTCAAATTTGATTATCGTGAGAAATCCTGTGCTGTCCTCTGATCATCTGGTAAAGAAATCTAAGATATTTGATTTATTCCCTATGGGTAGGGTTGAAGATTCCATCTGGTTTTGGAGAAATTGGTTTGCTTTTCACAAGACTTATTCCCCTTCAAATACACTATAGTCTTCTTTTCTGTCTCCATGCCTTTGACCTTGTTTTTTTCCCATGCCAGGAATGTACTCTTCATCTTCATGTTTTAGAATTCTTAGTTTCCTTAACAGTTTATCTCAAGGGGCAGTGTAGCTCAGTGGATTGAGAGTCAGGCCTAGAGACAGGAGGTCCTAGGTTCAAATCTGGCCTCAGGCACTTCCCAGCTGTGTGACCCTGGGCAAGTCACTTGTCCCCCATTGCCCACCCTTACCACTCTTCCACCTAGGAGCCAATACACAGAAGTTAAGGGTTTAAAAAACAAAATAAAAAACAAAAAACAAAAACAAAACAGTTCATCTCAGGCACCAATTTCTATATGAAACTTTTCCATGTTCTTCCTAACTACTATTGCCTTACTCTAAAAGTACCTTGTATCTGGGATGTATGAGTGTTCGAGGAGAACAACCACTCCTTGTGTGGTGTGAGGCTTTGAGATATTTTCATGGCTTCTCGTCTACCTGGCACTCAACTCTTACCTGTGGCTCTGAGAAGCTCTAGCATGCCCATCTGTCACTACCTGATAAATCATCTTGACAGGTAGGCGAAGGCAGGTTGTGTTTGGACATCAAATTTCTGGTCTTTTATTTATGAATGCTTAGAAGTTTTCTATTTTATTAAATGGCCATCCTTTCCCCTGCAAGAATATAGTCAGTTTTGCTGGGGAGTTGATTCTTGGTTGTAGACCCAGTTCCCTTGCTTTCTGAAATATCCTATTCCATGCCTTCCAGTCCTTCAGTGTAGATGAAGCCAGATCCTGTGTTATTCTAACTGTAGTTCCATAGTAACTGAATGACTTCTTTTTAGCAGCTTATAATATTTTTTCCTTGGTCTGGTAGTTCTTGAATTTGGCTATAACATTCCTGGGCATTGTCAATTGAACGTTGGGGCAGTTTTCTTGAATAATTTCCTTTAGAATGATGTCCAGGTTTTTCCTTTTGTCGTGATCTTTCCATAGTCCAATAATTCTTAAATTTTCTCTCCTCGATCTGTTTTCAAGATCTGTCATTTTGTCAATGAGGTGTTTCATATTTTCCTCAACTTTTTCATTCTTTTGATTTTGTTTTATAGATTCTTGCTGCCTTATGAAATAATTTGCTTCTAGTTGTTGGATTCTAATATTTAAAGTCTGAATTTCATCCCTGGCTTTTTGGTCATCCTTCTCCTTCTGGTCTGATTTTCTTTGTAGGTAATCTTTCACTTTCTTTGCCTCGTTTTCAAGCTAGTCAATTTTGGCTTTCAAGACACTATTTTCTTGTTTTAGTTCATGTATTTTCTTTTCCCAATTGTATTCAGCCTCTCTTAATTGTTTTTTGAGTTCTTGAGTTAATTGAATTTTGAGTTCTTCCAAAGCCTGTTTTCTATATTTTTATTTGATGTTCCTTGGTTCTCCTCTGTTCCTTTTGCTCTTTATTCATTACCTGGATAGAAGCTG
Organism: Gracilinanus agilis; assembly: GCF_016433145.1. Lineage (NCBI taxonomy): Eukaryota > Metazoa > Chordata > Mammalia > Didelphimorphia > Didelphidae > Gracilinanus > Gracilinanus agilis. Next base: position 299,578,392 of record NC_058133.1, on the reverse strand, counting down.
TTGATTAATTTTAATATAATTTAATTAATTAATTAATTTTTTCTTTTTCTGTTGTTCATTCATATTTTTCCTTCTTTCCCCCCCATAATTGGCTGTAATCTTGCTCCTCTGATTATTTGCTGGATCTTTGGGTTTGGGCTATTCTGTCCTGAAGGGGTTTCTTCTCTGCTCTGCTGATTGACTAGGTTAGGCTGATGGTTTTAATGAGTCCTAGGTCAGATCTTCCCCAGCTGGCAGCAGAAACTGAAGGTGTAGGTGCTTACAGCTATTTTCAGTGCAGTCTATGGGGGATGGGTGTTGGAGCTTCCTTGCCCTCTGAAGACTTCTTATCTGCCCTATTGATAATATGAAGCCAGGGCAGAGTTGATCTGTAGAGCTGGATGTGCCCTGAGGCCAAAACCTTGAGAAAGTGTGTGTGCAGGGGCAAGATGGAGTGTTTTGGCTGCAACTAGGCTGTGCTCTCTGTGCTTCTCCTCCAGCTGCCTCCCTACCATCTGTGTTTAACACCCTGAGCCTGGCACAGCTGTGCCAGTAGGCACTCCCTCTGGACTAAAGCCCTTGCCTGCCCAGAAATTCCAGGAACCGCTAGAGCAGGGGTCGGCAACCTTTTTGGCCGTGAGAGCCATAAACGCCACATTTTTAAAAATGTAATTTCGTGAGAGCCGTACAGTGCTCACAGTGCGCGCTCCTGTAACAGCGCCTGAAAAAAATTGACTTTATGGCTCCTACAGAAAGAGCCATATCTGGCCGTCAAAGAGCCAGTTATGGCTTGAGAGCCATACATTGCCGACCCCTGTGCTAGAGATTCAGCATAGTAGGTGGGGGAGGGGTGCTGGGATCTTCCTTCTTCCTTTCCCTCAAACTTGAGAGTTCAAGAATTCAGGTTTTTTTGGCGTACCTTTTAAGTTGAGTCCAGCAGGAGGATTCCCCAGCTCTTTCCTGTTTTTAGATTTGGTTTTCTGTCTCCTTGAAGCACTTTGCTTTTGATTGATGTGGAAGGATTTTCAGAGGTCTGGAGTTTTGCTACATCTAAGCTGCCATCTTCCCAGAATCCTCGAGGAGTCATTATTTTGAAAGAGTTGGAGGCATAGCAGTTAGGTATCCAGCAAGGAGCAGGACTATATGGTCTCCAAAAAAGACATGCATATATCTAGGCAGTCATTAGAGGCCAGAAACAGCTTTCAGAAAGCATAACCCATACAGAAGGGAAGGGAAACTGGCTACAGACTCAAGCTAGCACCAGCAATTGGGAATAGGCTAAGGCAGTTTGAAGGTAACCTATGGGCCATAGACCATTTTGATGAGCTGGAGGGGAGGGCAGTTATCTTCCCTAAGCATGTAAAGACTTCCCCTAGTAGAATGGGTAAATGAGAAAAATGTTTTCCAGTGACCATGAAGCAACTGAAGTAGGTGCTGTGGAGTGTTTAGGTATTGGTCAGACATCAAAGATGCCAAGTCCATCCACTCCATTCTGGGTCATCACTAGTAGCCATGAATTTTATCCTGCCACTAGGCTGTGATGATTCTGGAAGAGAGAATGTGACTGATGACTTTGTGCAACTCTGCTTCACTTAAATCTAATTCATTCACGAGTTAAGATCCTGTAATATTAGTTCCATTCAAAAACAAAGGACAAACAACAGCAACAACCTTGAATTAATTTTGTAGTTCTGTTACAAAGGTCTGCTCTGACCCGATGCTCAGTGAGGTAGATGAGTTACATTCTACCCTGCTCCTAGAGTTTTTGACCTTGAAAGAGTTGGGAAGTCTCTCTGTCATTGCCTAGAGTTTGCACTAATTATGTTTCCTCAGTTTTGAGGGTCCATGTACCTCAATTCTATCAAACCACTTAATAGGCAGATTAGTTTTCACAAAAGAATATTTGCTTCCAACATATAGCAAAACCAAATATTTCCCCAATATTTTGAGATACTAATCCTCTTATACTTCAGACTCTAAGGATAGGCAGAGAATTAGGCTAGTGTTCAGCTGTAATAAGGGTAATTGACCCTTATAGATAATTGATATTGGCATTGGTATTTCTAATACCTGTGTCCTGAGTGGACAGGCAGTTGTTTTGACTGTTGAGAAAGATGGCTTCTCTAAACAGTACCTAAAGAATTCTGGCTCAGGTCAGTAATAGAAAAATATATTTATTGTAGGTATAAAAATTTTAGAAGAAAGGATAGTAAAAGGAAAACAGGTAGAAAGGTATTTCTTATAATTATGTAGATCCCTATGCTAATAAATCTTAACTGTAACCTCCCAACCAATCTGGTTCACAAGGACTTTCTTCTCCTTCGACAGAGCAGAAGCTATCCTCTCTTCCTATTCTATCTAAAACCACCAAATCCTTATCTATTCTAATCTAATTATAAAATTATAAACAAGAAGAATAAGTCAGGTTTCTCTTTCCTGCTGCTCCGATGTGATTTCCAGCTGGTCAGAGATTCCACTGCCTTCTCCACTCAACAGGTCAGACTTTGCTGCCACCTTTTGGGGCAAGCACAGGTATTGCACCCAACATTCTCCTTCCTTTGTGGCATGATAAGATGGGTTTTTCAGGATGTGAATTAAGATTTTCCAAACTTGCAGAGCTTCTCTTGGACAACCTTCCTTGAATCAGGTCAGTCCATAGAGTGAGTCATTATCAACTGCCTTTCTCAAAGCTCCTTGAGAAAATTCTCTCCCATTAATCATCCCTGAGATTCCATTCAGATTTAAAGAAACCCAAATTATTAATCTCTTATATATATCAATAAAGTATGCTCCTTAACTCTGTTTCCTAATGAACTCTTAATTAATTAATATTTCTCTACACAACTCAGTTTTTATATAACGTTAGTTCCACCATGTTCCAGCCCAAAGCTCCATTGGCTTAGCAACTTGGAACTCTGATTTTTCAAATGACTAGATGTATTTGAGAATGGATCAATGATTGGACCCAACTGGTAATCCTAAAGCCTAAAATCCTCATGCCTTGAACTCTTGGATTGGAGATTCCACTCTTTGCATCCGGAACTGAAAGGGACAAAGGAAACAGAACAACTAAACCTGAGCCTATTTCTTGGGGCCACATTTCCTAAGGGAAGGAGGAGACCTCAGATCTCTCACTCCCCCTACTACATAGTGTTACCTTCTCAGAGTCAATGAGTCCTTTGTTTAGGAATGTGCTAGAAAGAGGGTAACTGCCAAATCACATTTTAGTGATATAGGTAGTCCTTATTATGTAACCCATGGTTTCCTATTTGGGTGCCTTCATCTTAGGTGGTCTTGGATATATCTCAAATCCCCATTACATCTGTGTTTGTATATTTTGCCTTCATCAGAAAAGTTGCAAGCTCCCTAAGGATAGAAACTATTTTGCTTTTTTCTTGGAATCAATACCATCTAGTACAGTGTCCAAGTTTTATTATTATTCAATTGTATCCTATTCTTCATGATCCAGTGGACCACAACAGACCAATCTTGTCCATGGGATTTTCTTGGCAAAGATTTTGGAATGGCTTGTCATTTTCTTCTCTAGTGGATTAAGGCAAACAGAGCTTAACTTGCTTAGGGTCATATGAGTAGGAAGAATCTGAGACTGGATTTGAACTCAAGTCTTGATTAATTGAAAGTTTCATGACAAGATTTTCAGTATTATTTCCCATTTGTTAATAGAACATTTTTTTCTGGGTCTACAGTTCTATAACTTTCTCCTTGAGTGTCTGGAATATGGATGGGAATTTGTTTTGTTTGTTTAGGAGATAAGACAATACTATCATATCTCACAGATTTTCAGGAAAAAGATCAACAGCCAGTGGGGTATCCAGGATTACTAGGTGATTAACAGACTGAGATAATCAATGAGCCTGGGGGAAAGGGACAGAATTCAAACTGATCTCTTAAGTGAGTAGCCAATAACCAGTCCTGAGGCAAAAATCTAGGAAGACAGACTGGTCCAAAGGGCTAGACAGGAGAATGTGGTTAGAATTTTGGAGTAACAGGTTGAAAACTTTGATAGGGGTGAGAGATCAGGGGTTGGGCCTGAACAATTCAAGTTTAGGCAAACACCATGGAAAGGGGAATTGGCTCCAGATGACTTGCTTCACATGAAATATGTCTATGGCTGTGTTTCTTTAAGGAGGTGGTCAGTAGGTCATGCCCTACTCCTGGTCCAGCTGAAAGCAATGCTGCTGTGGGCTCAGACATTTTTGCAAAGTTGAGATGGAATTATACTATAGCATATGGAAATATAACAGTGCCCAACATGGCAGCCCACAACTATTATCCCTGCTATTGGGAAACTGATGCTCATGGACCTCTTGATTTAGCTGAATTATAGTAGAGTAAGCAGATCAGGTTATCTACACTGATTCTAGCATCAATATAATGATCTTCCAAGAGTAGCAGAGGGCCACCAGGCTAACTGGGAAGAGGCGAACTTGCCCATGTTGGAAATGGAGTAAGTTAAAGCTTCTGTGCTCATCAGTGGGGAGATCAGGCATGTGAGTGGCTGTTGTACTTATACTCTGGGTGAGATAAGGAGACATACAAGAAAGAAAAAACAGAGAGAGGGAGGCAGAGAAGGAGGAAGGGAAATGATTATACTGAGGGAAAAGGGACATGATCCAATCCATATATGATCAAGAGAATAACCCAAATTCTGTACTGGAGTCAAATTAAAGATGTCATTGTTATCAACAAATCTAGGTTCCTAGTCAGGAGACAGGAATGAAATTTAGTCAAGGCAGGAGAGAAGAGGAGGTTCAGCATGGAAGCAAACAATTTACACTATGGAAAAAATAGCACAGAGTGAGAGCAAATACCAGTTTGTCTTATGCAATATCACTGCCCAAAACAAGTGGGTCCTTTCCTTTCTCTGTTGTATTGCCACTCAAATATATCTAGACATACAGTGTCTTTGCTAACTTGTTTGCTGAGACCTAAAAGAACCAATCATATTTTGCAATTAAAGCTATCTTTTAAATCAAATAGAATACCTCATACCATTATCCCTAGCTATTCCTCCTTATTCTAACAAATAGGGGGGCCTGGAGAAATGAAAGAGGTCAGAATGCCATCTCTTTGAAATGCCTCTCCAAACAGCAAGAATCCAATAATGTGCTGCTTGTTCTGTTATGGTCTCATTTGCTTTTTTTTGTAGCGAGGCATCCAACATATGTTTGCAAAGTTCTGACATAGTTATATCTTACTGTAATGAAGAGTTTACTAGTAGCTCCCTAATTTATGGGATTTCTAGTATTCTAGGATTTCTCAAAGACTCAATTCTAATGAAAAGATAAATTATTTTTTTCATTAAAATTTTAGAATAAGAGATCAGTCTGTTAGGTTTTCCACTGCTTATTTATCTATATTTCCACATCTATGTATTTGTAGTCTGCTAAACATCCCCAAAATTTCAAAATATCATTATTCTTTGCAGTTGCTATAGCCTTAAGATGAAACTGGGGACATGCAATCAGTTACTGAAAAATCTGCAGAAGAAATTTTTTACAGTTGGTTTGCTTCCATTAAATTTCTAACTTGTTTTCTCAACAAAAGAAACATAGACCTTTCAGCAATTTAGTCTTCTTTAAAAAATGAAAACACTCAAAGCTTTTCAGACATAATTTGTCTCTTTGGGAAAAAAATAAGATCTTTCTAATTGATCTTTGTAAAGATTTAGTACAATTTAACTACTTTTTCTAATAAAAAATAACTTTTTGTAGTAAGCTAACACATTTCATGCCTTCTATAATGATATATTATTCAAGATGATTCTCAGTTCTTTTCCTTTAACCTTACCAAATCTAGTCCTAGACCTTGAGGAGATACTATAAATAAAATAATAAACTAGATAAAATATCTATATGAAGTTTTTTTTTAAGTTTCTATTTTATAAATTTTGGGATTACTAGTAAACTTTTCATCACAGAAAGATATAACTGTCAGAACTTTGCAAACATATGCTGGATCCTTCACTACAAAAAGAGCATTGAGTTGCTATTTGGAGAGGTATTTCAAGGAGATGGCATTCTGCTCTCTTTTCTTTCTCCAGGCCCCCCTACTTGTCAAAATAAGGGGGAGGGGAAGGAAGGTTACTCTTCCAAATTTCTCAGCTAATTCCTAGCCAATACATACTATGGTAGTACCACCTACAGACAGGAAGTAGAATTGTAAGCATGACCCACTCTATGAAAGAGCAGTGCATTATCAAAGTTTTAGGATGTTTTTTCTTCCTACCATTCCCGGGTGCACTTGTCCTTGCTGTTAGCTCAAGTAATCTCCAGATTCAGAGGGGAATATTCATCTCCTTATACCCCCTTGCCATTTTTGCTTGCCCAGTCTCTGTAACACATCCAATATGAGGTTCATCCACACTATGCTCAGTGCGGGTATGGTGAACCCCAGAAGTGTGATAAAAGGAATCTAGATGGATGATGATACTTGGGAGGGGAAGGACCCTTAGAGAAAAGGACTCTTGAATTCAGTGCCTGTATCCTGTCACATATATTGTATTTGCTGATTGTTTATAACTGTATTTTATTGTTTCAAAGGTTTTTTCCAAAAGTTTGCATTTTGTATTTTGCATTTTGAGTTTCTATAACTGTATGTTTTGCACTTGCATTTGTACAAGTATGTTTTCATTGATTATTATTTCATTGAAATTTTCTTTTTTTTTGTTTTAAGATTTAATTTTGTTTTTTTAAGTTCACATATTGATCTAATCTATAACATTCTGTTATACTATGTCATTTTCACCTACTGTGTTTTGGTCATTTAGCTATATATTCGGTTACATTGTATTTATTTGTACCTCCCATGTTACTGGACTGGAGAAAATACCAAAAACCCATAGTCAAGTTGCATAAACCCTTTTCTGTGGCAAAACAATAGGTCCTTATGGATGGTGTTTGCCACCAGATCCATAGAGGTCACATGCCTATTGGCCTATTGTTCTTTTTTGCTTTTGCTAATAGTCATATTCCATTTTTACAGAATTGTTCACTATATTAGGTTGTGAGCTCCTTGAAGGTAGGAATTATCTTTTGCCTCTTTTTTTGTATCCTTAGTGTTTAGGACAGTGCCTGGTACATCGTAGGTGCTTACTAATTACTTATTAATGGACTGACTCATAATCTAGATTATAAATTCTTTTATGATATTTCATTTAAGTATTTGTTAGGAATTTCATTGGTACCTTTAAAAATTGTTTTAAGAAATGTTTATACTAGCAGGGTTTTTAAAAAAACAAAAACCCTTACCTTACATCTTAGAATCAATTCTATTTATGAGTTCTCTCAGAACAATGGAAAGAGCTAGGCAATTGGGGTTATGTGATTTGCCTGGGGTCACACAGCTAGAAGGTGTCTGAGGTCAGATTTGAACTCAATCCTCATGACTACAGATGTGATTATCTACTGAGCCACCTATGTGCCTCAGCATAGGATTATTACTGGTAGTTAGGTTTTAATTTAAAATCTCCAATTCAGAAAATTTGTGATTGTATTTTGTCTACCACCTGAAATAAACACATTCATTTCACTTTGCTGGCTTTTTAAATTATTTTATTTTATTTTATTTTTTTATGAATGGATAGGATGATTTCTCGAAACCTGTGCTCTTTTGGACTTTCTCAAATCTATAGTTCCATTAGCAAGTAACATAATAGCCACATTTAACAGAATGTAAATCAGAGATAATAAAGTAGCTAATATTTATATATTGTTTACTATGTGCCAGGCACTATGCTAAGCACTTTACAATTATTATCTCATCTGATCCTTACAATAACCCTAGGAGGGAGGAACTATAGCAATTATGAAAATGGTAAAAACACTTTTTAGTGGGTGTCAAAATAAAGCAGTCTGCAATTCTGGGATGAAGATAAATACTGTATTGGATCACCTAGAGAAAGTTATAGTCATTTTAAAAAAGAAAGTAAAATGCATATATAAAGGATTTTTGAAGACAATTCTAAGAAAATAATGTTAGTTTAAGTCTACCACAAGGATCCCTCTATTCAAACTCTCTATTCTTTCCTTTTTTCTAGGTCTTTATATTCATTTGCTTTCTCTCCTTTTCTAAAATGGCTTGCATATTCATATTATTATCACATGCATTGCTACTAGGAGTATCATGACCTCCAAAAATGAAAAGGACAGTGATCCAGACCTTTCTAATGCTAGTGGAAAGTTTATTGACACCTCCATTGAAGATATGCAGCATGTCATTCCATTTTGTTAGTGATTTATTCAAAGACTGGTGAAAAGGAGATAATTAGATCAAAGTCTTTTGTCATTAAGAAATGGGAGCCTTGAGGGTTCAGTGGATTGAGAGCCAGACCTAGAGATTGGAGGTCCTAAGTGTGAATCTGTTCTCTGATACTTCCTACCTCTGTGATCCTGGAAAGTCACTTAATCCTCATTGCCTAGCCCTTACCACTCTTCTGCTTTAGAATCAATAATAGTATTGATTCTAAGACAAAGGTAAGGGTTTAAAAAAAAAAAGGGGGAGCCTTAATCTTCTACACCAGAGAACTGATTGCCCAGAAGTTCCTAGTTGCATCATAATGTAACTCTATTGTTTTCAGGATTTCAGGGATATTTCATCTGTGTCAGTGGTATATAGCAGAAGTGTGAATGATGGAGGGAGTGGACCAGAAAGGAATTGGAGGGGGTCAATTGAGTAATATACAAGGGGGTGAGGGACATGTATCTTCACATGATGAACTTTCTTTTGCTCCTAGGGACTGATACCTGGCAGTAACCTAAACCCAAGGGGATCCAGAGCAGTTTTTTGGTAAACTCTGGCAGTTCCTTTTTGTCTCTGATTAGATATAATGTTTAAAGGATTCATTTACCTCTTCCTTTTCCAGGATTATGTAATTTTTTTGTTTTGTTTTTATTGCTAAATTTCATTGGCATGAAACACACATCTGTCTCACAAAACAATTCCTTGACAACATTTTAGCCACACCACTTAATTGAGTGACTGCAACAGGTAGAATCTGCCATTTTCTAACTGTGTAGTTTACTCTTTTTTACAGAGAGGGAGATTATGTGCTTGAACTGCAATGATTTTGAACCAATATTGTCTGTATAACTTCCCAAAAGTCTTCCTAAATTTCTTTTAATTCCTTATAGACACAATTTCCTCATGGGGTAATTTGCATGTAGCTGATCAAAAGATTTCTCTCATCAAATTGATAGTCTATAAAGGAGGTAAACCTTTAGGATTGGAGTTTATTGGAGGGAATCTTTTTTTAGGAGTTTGGACTGAATATCCCTAAGGAGAATATAAACATATCCTTTAATATGCTCCAGATAATGAATTTTACTGCCATGGGCTATATCCAAGATGAGCCTGCTGGCCCAGAATATTGGAAGAATAGATTCTTTTCAGAGAAACCATTCCTTTTTGCTGGCTTATCAAAGGAAACTCATTGAGTATTTGTATCCGGATCCAGCCGGATACAACCGCGAGAGACCCGTGAGTCAGCCACCTGGAAGAACCATAGGGGGAGAGAAGGGAACCGAGGCGCAATAAAGACAAATCAGTCTTAATTGTGACAAGGCTCGTTTATTGAGTGCAGGGAGTGGGTTTATATGCTTCTAGGACTGGGGTAAGGAATTTTCCAGTGGTCTCGGGCCGTTGGTCTCGCCACGCCTATCCCGGATGAAGCTGGATAAGTTTCTATTCCTAACCTAAGTTTCGTTTCTTGGGAAATCCTTCACTAAGTTTCGTTTCTATGGTCTCCATGGTTTTTAGGTTTCGATCCTTGGTCTCTAAGTTTTGATCCTTGGTCTCTGACAA
>NC_058133.1:299557351-299568581 GCF_016433145.1 Gracilinanus agilis | reverse complement strand
TGCTAATCCCGTCATTGGGTTACCGCCCTGCCGGTGAAACGGAGACGGTCACTGTCAGGCAAGGTGTGTGGCCGTTCAGTGTCTGTTATTTCTATGTGATGGTATTGGACCATAGGGTACTTAGTGAGGGCTGAGTCAATTTTCATTTTAATAAATCCGGTCAGGCGTTGGAAAGCCCAAGGGCCAAAGGTAAGGACTAAAAGGAAGATAAAAAGGGGAGCTAAAACGGTGGGGATCAGGGTGGAAAGCCAGGGGGAACCTTTTAGGAGATTGTTAAACCATCCTTCCCGAGCCTCAGCCTCCCTTTTTCTTAGGGCAAGGCGTTCTCGTAATTTTGCCATAGATTCCCTTACAATGCCAGTGTGGTCTGCGTAAAAACAACATTCTTCTTTCAGGGCTGCGCATAGTCCGCCCTCTTTCAAAAAAAGGAGGTCGAGACCTCGCCTATTCTGCAGAACCACTTCTGACAGAGAAGTGAGGGACTGTTCCAAGGCCGTGACAGACTTCTCCAATGCATCTAAATCAGATGTCATAGCAACATGGAGAGCGGCCAGATGTTGGGCCTTTAGGAGGGCGGTGGTGCCGGTGCCAATGCCCGCGGCGAGACCACCGACTCCTAGGAGGATGGCTAGAGTAACAAAGGGCTCTCTACGCATTCTAGGGGACGGGGAGAGAAGTGACAGGGCAATGTCATCCGTGCGGTAAGAAATGCGGGGCCATAATTGAACAAGGATACAGAATTCAGAAGAGGTATCAAAAACCTGGAGGGCGATACATGGGGTGAGACCAGTGTTGCAGGCCCAAAAAGTATTGTTCCGGGCCTTGAGAAAATGTGCGGAGGGTGAAAGAGGGAGGGTAGAGTAAGGCGATGGGAGGATGTGATGCAGCAGGGAGGATGGCCTAGGAGTGTGTTGGGGTTCAGCGAGATAGCCAAGGCAAAAGGAGCTGTCAGGGCCATCTCCCGCGATTCCTGAAAGAAAGCAGAGAGAAGGTTCTCAGGGACAGGCCCTGGAAAGGAGGGGTTAAGGAGGAGGGCAAGGGGGAGGCGAAGAGCCGGGGGCCTCGATCGTCTTAATCATTCGAGACGGGACCCAGCAGGCGTTGTTTTCAGTAGAATCAAAAACACAAGCGGAGCCTTTACCCCAAGTGAGGACGGGGTCAGGACCATGCCAACGCCCAGTTAGTGGGTCACGCCAAAGGACTTTTGCCAGATTGGATGTGGAATGTGGATGCCAGTGGCGATCAGCAGCGGAACGTCCTTCCGCATCCAGTGTGAGGAAGTTAAGAACCAAAAGGGCATGTGCAAGAAGCAGAGTCTGATTGCCACACAATGGGTAAAGGGTTTCTTGGGACTTGAGTTTAAAAAGGGTGTTCTTAAGGGTTTGATTTGCTCGTTCAACAATGCCTTGTCCTTGTGGGTTGTAGGGGATTCCTGTAACATGCTTTATGCCTAACTGAGGCTTGAAGGCCTGGCTGGTATAGCCGGGGCCATTATCTGTTTTGAGGGAGAGGGGCTTTCCCATCATGGACATGGCAAGGAACATATGCTTGATAACATGCCTGGTGGCTTCGCCAGGCTGTGCAGATGCAAAAAGAAAACCGTTAAACGTGTCGATGGAAACATGGATGTACTTAAGTTTAGCGAAAGAAGGGACGTGGGTGACGTCCATTTGCCATAGGTGGCCGGGGAGAAGGCCGCGGGGGGTTAATCCCTAGATGGGGTTCAGGCAAAAGAGTAACACAAGAAAATTTAGTACAAGAGAAACTGATATTAAACCTTAACATTTGGGTATCTTTGCCAACATACTTCATCTCCAGAAATCATTCTTGGATAAGAATTGATCCTTCTAGGAAGTTTGATTCCTAAGTTGTTTGCAGAGTTGACAAGTGATGTTTCTGTTACAAAATATCCTTTTGCAAAGCTCACATTAATAGGACATCTATAAATACTTGAATTATTATTTTACAAATAAATTTCTTTATCTCCCAGATTCTGGAGGAAATCCAGAAAGTTTTGGGTTATATTTCCAAGCTCAAGATCTAATACTTCAATTGTGGTAAACTAAAGCTGCAAGCTACAAGTCATCTATCACTAACTTCATCTACTTCTCAAAGCATGTTCCCTAACAATTTGATAATTTCCAATTATCTACCTAATAGGTTGTTTGGGGAAATGGAAACTTTAATTGTATAATTTGCCTCATGTGCTGATTATGGGACTTTTCACAAAAAACAAACAGGGAAAACATTTCCTCATATCCCTACAAGACTGATCACTCAGTTATTCTTACATATTTTGGTAATAATTAACATCTCACACTTTAGTCACAAAACCTGAATTAAGGAACAGGAGTGCTGGATTGAGTAGCTTCATAGTAAATATAAAACAGGGCTGTAATAGAATCTCCAGTTTAGTTTCCTTTTACTTTAAAACATTGCTACATAGCTGATCAAATACCATCAAGATTATTCTGATTCATCATTTTTTTGTGTCTATTTTGCACTAGAATTCACACCTATTATTTATTTATCCATTAGAAACTCCATCTTTTGAAAATTACCAAATTCTTAGAACCTGTATTATTAAAACCCATGCATAGATTAACCACTTTAAATACTTCTTGTGTATCATGATTACGTGCTGCTAGTTCTGATAGCACATACATTAAAAGAACATCTCATTTGAAATATCCCAAATTAAATTCTGGAATAAGTTCTCTAACATTACAACTTTTTTTTCTGTTACCACAATAAATAAATTACATTGTACCATATCAAAAATCATTAGCAATCCTCAACCCTTAAAATCAATTCTTACATGAAAAATACTTCTAATTGTGGAGTAAAATCTCCCTTTTGTCTTAAGGCTTAATTTTAAGTTGTCACAGTATATGTTATTTGCTTTATAAATTTCCAAACCATATTTCCTTTGTATTAACTGTCTTTTATTCTCTATAATATCTGCAGTTTCCCTTTTTATTTTAAATTTATGCTCCAATTGTGGTGAATTAGGGAAACCTGAATTTTTGCACAATCATTATTGATGTTATAAAGTTGCTATTAGCTTCTTGTTCATTTTTTCACTTTACAGAGCTAAGCTGGCAAGTCACACTTGATTGGTCACTGTACCTCTCTGAGTCTGTTCACATGAAGCTATTCTACATGTTTATTCTTACCCATAATAATATTTTTTTCTTTAAACAAATTGCATGTTATTCCTTAGATCATGAATTTCTTCTAATACATTGCACATGCTTTTAAAATAATTTTATATCCTAATAAATTACAATGCTGTCCAAATTTTTTATATTCATAATATACTAGATTCCTAATGCAAAAATATTATTTTTGAATTACCAAAATTTGAAACCCTAATGTTAATTATATTTTTACCTATTACTTAATATGATGGTACAGATCTTAGAGTAACAATTTTACATGTTCATATGTTTTCCCTAAATTCAGTTCGATAAGCATTTCTGGTAAGTCTGATCATTCCCACACTGCAAATCCTAATAGATAGCTTTTCAATATAAGTTTTGTGCATTCTTAAATTTAACAGAAATTCCATTTTTAACTAGTAGTCAATGAATTTACACAATACCATCAGTACCTATTCAGTTCCTTAGCAAATATATACTCTAATGGGTAGAGAAAGGTCCATGAGTTTGGGGGAGAATGGGCGACGATTTTTAGCTTCTCATAGCTACTTCCTGCTGAACTGGGGCGGCGTGAATGATTCGCTCTCAACAAATAATTTTCTCATGGACCAGTCTCTGTCTAAAGGGATCTAATTTTGAAATGTAAGCCAATTGCATTGTTCTAATAATCTTTAAGTTAAATTTTTCACTAACATCAGTTTGATTAATGTTAGGTTGAACTCATGGTTGTTTAAAGAAGCTTTTTCACTCTGGGTTAAGCACTGAGCAAGACTGATGGTTTTTATTTATTTTTTGCTAGCTAGGAAAGTTAAGTTGCACTTCTATACTTCTGTACACAACTAAGAATCATTGCTTTCTCTCTCAATAAGTTTTCTTAGATTGCATTTTAGAATCTTTTGTAATTTTCATTAGATATATGTCTCAGTACTTAACCTGTTGATAGAATTTGGTGATGGGATCAAATTTGTCCCTTTTTTTGTCTTTTGATTTCCATGTTCCCTTTCTCATGGCCAGTGAGAAATGGAAGGGGAAATGTTTGACAGATTAGTTTGTTTAACTCTTGCCTTAATAAGAGCAGAGAATAAGATTTCTTTTAACCAATTAAATTATCTTAGAGTTAAAGACATTCAGAAATTACAATGTTATTTTCTGAATTTCTCTAACACCTCCGTCTGTCTTCCCCATTCCTCCGGAATGAATGAAGAAGAAAGAGAGATTTATTTTTCCCAACCTGTAACCCTCCCATTGTGATCACAGACAAACAACATGTAACACACAGACAGATCATGGACACATTTCCCGGGCATATCACACACACTCTGACAAATATAAAACATAAATTATATAAACTAGATTTTTCTTTTCATCCTGGCAAAAGATCAATTGTTACAATTCATATCTCCATGACTAAAGAATTCTGTGAAAAAGAATGAGTCAGAAAAGGGTTAATTCTTAAGAAGGAGCTGGCTGACATATGATGAATTTTGTTTCTTAATTACCTTTCTTCATGCTTCAATAAGTATCCTAAAATAAATACACTTTTGCTTCTTCACTTTTCTGTGAAGTGGGTTTCTGCTACCTGCCTGAATAATTCCAGGTATGCCACATTACTGGAAAGATTGATATAGCTAAGTGAAAATTGCTAAAACTTTTTACATTGTCTGTGGCCATCACCAATTGGGCTCCTTCCAAGGGAGAAAGAAAAAAACTATGACAAAACTGGTTTTTCTAGCTGAAGCAAAGTAGCCAGCCGCTTCTAAAAAGGGGGGCAGAGAGGAAAATTTCTGGTCACTTTTAAATTTGCCGTTTAGTCCTAGAGAAAAATACGCTTTTCCTGGTGTCCTTCTAAGAAGGGCCCAGTGCCCTAATGCTTAATTTTGAGTAGGGGTGGGAGCTTGCTCAGGGCTCCATCCCCTTTTCCCCGAAGTCCTCTCAAAAGGATCCGGTGGTCTTAAACAAATTTTTCTTTTTTACCCTAATGCTTCTCTCCCTGAGGCTATTTTTAAATTCCTTAACAAATAGGGCTTCCTTTGAGAGTGTTTTCCCCATTTTTCATTCACACTGTCGTAACAATCACTTCCCCACATTCTCGCCAATCTCCTCGCGGAGGTATGGAAACGGATAAACAGATCAAGGGAACGATCAGAGTACCGAAACCCTTGTCATACCAGTCACACACACACTCATTCTGGGGTATTCACTCCAAATTCCAGCCTGATTGCCTATGGGGGATGGGACGACTTACCCTGCCTCAAGGCTGTCTGTTCAGCCTCTACCCTGCTTAAGTCCTCGGCCGCGGGATGCCTCTCAGTCGTCAGGTAAGCTGCGTTCGTCGAGCCACGCGTTGGGCGCCAGATATCCGGATCCAGCCGGATACAACCGTGAGAGACCCGTGAGTCAGCCACCTGGAAGAACCATAGGGGGAGAGAAGGGAAACCGAGGCGCAATAAAGACA
This sequence comes from Gracilinanus agilis, assembly GCF_016433145.1. Lineage (NCBI taxonomy): Eukaryota > Metazoa > Chordata > Mammalia > Didelphimorphia > Didelphidae > Gracilinanus > Gracilinanus agilis. Next base: position 299,562,965 of record NC_058133.1, on the reverse strand, counting down.
AATCAGTCTTAATTGTGACAAGGCTCGTTTATTGAGTGCAGGGAGTGGGTTTATATGCTTCTAGGACTGGGGTAAGGAATTTTCCAGTGGTCTCGGGCCGTTGGTCTCGCCACGCCTATCCCGGATGAAGCTGGATAAGTTTCTATTCCTAACCTAAGTTTCGTTTCTTGGGAAATCCTTCACTAAGTTTCGTTTCTATGGTCTCCATGGTTTTTAGGTTTCGATCCTTGGTCTCTAAGTTTTGATCCTTGGTCTCTGACAAGGAAATTTGAAGGGAGGAAGGTTGTCACCAATTCACATTTTTCATTGAGGCTTTTCATATAATCATTTTGACATTGGTGTCCTCTTCTGAGTTTGTGTTTTGATCTTCCCTGCCACCATAGTAACTTTTTATGATCAAGTTCTTTTTTTCTTGCTTACCCATTTTTTTTGCCTGTTTCTTAACTTATAACTTTAGTTATCTGCTCTTGTGTGGAGGGGACATTGTCCCAAGTTTTAGGTTTTACTGGCACTGTTTTCAGAGCTAATTACGGGAGAATTTAGTTTCCAGATCTGAGGAGAGGTTTGGTCACTGTTTTCATGTCGTGTGCTATCATCTATGAGGGACCACAAGTATTTTTTTCCTCCCTGAAACTGTAGTCAGGTTCCTTCCCCCCACCCCCCCATGGGCCTTAAGGACTTGTGCACTAGTACTCCTCCTTGCTCTGGAGCTACAACCTAGAGTTACATATGGACAACACAACAGAGTTCTGCATTCAACACCAGGAAAGGGTCCCCTGTAATTCCTGCTGACCAGTTTTCTGACCCCCTTGCTGTATATAAGATGAGAGCGCTGGAAGTTGCTGCTGCCACTACATAAACCCTCAAAACCTACTGTACTTGGCTTCCTGGAGCAGGTTTCTTCTACACTGTGCTACACTTTTGCCCTGGTGAGGCAAAAAAAATTTTTCCTGACCTTATAATTTGTTTGGGGCTAGAAAATTGTTTCACCCTGACCTTTTGTTGGTCCTTCCTCTTCAGAATTCATTTGAAGGTATTATTATTCTTTGGAGATGAAATTATGAGAAATAAGCCTTTACTCTGCCATCTTGGCCCCACCTTTCCAGACATATATTTTTCAAATAAGAACAATATGTGGCCTTACTTTGTATGACAGGACTTGTTTGATTCAACTGAGGATTTTGTTGTTGTTTATTTTTAATTTAGGGTAGGGAAAAAGATCAAATGATAAGGATGAATATATATTTTTTAATATACAGAAAAGAAGTGTGAAGTTGGAAAGAAGAATAAGCAGGAGAGCTTTGGTAAATGCTGGATTTTTTATATGTCTTTTAAAAAGAGGCAAGCTGTTATAGTACAAATTTGCAATTTCATATGTCATCCTTTTTTATTCCTTAATTTAAATATGAAAACTCATGTCAGTTTGTGGTTTTTAAATATAGAATAACAAAAATAAGTAAATTTTAAAATTAATAAAATGGTACCAAGTTGGCAATGGTGCTTATTCTAGCTCATGAGGTGATTTAGAAAATTTAATTTAAACTTCACTTTTTTTTCCACCAAAATAGATGAGAAGTTGTTAAACATAAGAGAAGATGGGCACCTAACTGGACATAAAAAGGTGTTCCTGTTATGTCAAATAAGGAGGCTCTCATCCTGCCTTAAAACTATTATCTTTGATCCTCTGGCTGGATAAGTCACTTTACTCATCATTTACACAATAGCTTGGGGGGAAAAGAAACAAAACTTGAGGAGTCACAATTTCTCTTGACATCCCATTTCCCATGTCTATGAATTTGTACATTTTTTTTCCAATTCCTATAATGCTTTCCATCCTCAACTCTTATTCTTACAATCCCTGACTTCTTTTAAGACTCAGTTCAGAGGATATCTGCAGAAGAAAGACTTTCCTGGCTGCCCAGAAACTACAGCCTTCCTCTTTAAGCTCACTTTCCATCTATTATTTATATATGTTATGTGTGTGCTGTTTTTTTAGTTCTGCCTCACAGAGTTCCTTTCTTTCATTAAAAAGCAATTTAAGAGGATAGCTAGGTGGCTCAATCGATTGAGAGCCAGAACTAGAGATGGGAGGTCCTGGGTTCAAATTTGGCCTCAGACACTTCCCAGCTGTGTGACCATAGGGAAAGTCACTTAAAAGCACCATTGTCACTCTTTTGCCTTGGAACCAATACATAGTATTGCTTCTAAGCTGGAAGGTAAGGGTATATAAAAAAAGAAGCAATTTAAACATCATTGTCTGAATGAAGCCTTTCCTGCTTCCTCCTCATTTGCTAGCACCCTCCACCAACCTTATATTTAACTATCTATCTATCTATCTATATAGATATATAGATATATAGATATATAGATATGGGTATGTTTGTGTGTCTATACAACTTTAATTATATGATATTTATGTTGAATCTGTGTGTTTATATATTGTCTTCCCTATTACAATGTCAGATCTTTGCAAGTAGGGAATATATTATTCTTTGTATTTGTATATTCAGTATTTAGCATAGTGTCTAGCCCTTAGCAGGGGCTTTAAAAATGATTGATTGATTGATTTACAGATATAGCTATTTATGTGTTATCTTTCACATCAGAATTTAAAATCTTCGAGGGCAGGTACTTTTTTTGTTTTATTTTACCTTTCTTTGTGTCCCCTAAATTTAGCATGTTGCTAATAGTAGGTATTTTTAAATTCCTTGTTGATTTATTGACTGATTAGTTCTTTGATTTACAACCAATTATATCTGGCTAAATTACTTCATTTGGTAAATCCCGTTCTCATGTTAAGAAAATGGCAACTACCATCAGAAGCATGGAAATAGAAATTATATCTTTTCTAAATATGAAATAATTTCCCTCCCCCATATCTAATTCAATGGTCTTTATACATTCAGTGCTTTAAAAGTGTTTAATTAGTTGAATTGCTGAACCATAAGTACAGGCCATACTCCAAAGAACAGTAAAAATGATTTTCCCTGAAGTATAGGTCTCACTATATAATCTCACCTGCTTCCTAAACTCTAGAGGTTCTAATTACTTTCAAAATCAAATAAAAAGTTCTCTTTTTGGCAGTTTAAAAAGCTCTTCAAAAACTGTTCCTTTACTACCTTTCCAGGCTCTTCTTATTTTACTCCCTTCCATGAACTCTATGGTCTAATGCTATTAGCCTACTTATTATTCCTTAGATAAAGTTGGGATTGACAGTCTTGTGAAAGGATGACATGATACAAAGTTAAGATCAGATTATGAATGTTCAGAGAGAATAGAGCAGGTGGGTAGTTGGAGTAAGTAAATGAAAGTTATTGTAGTGTGCCAAGATCCTGGAAGACAATCTTTAAATAAATGAGCTTTCATTAATTCCTTATTATGTGTTAGAGTGTGCAAGCCTTAAAAAAATCTCTTCTCTCAAGGAATTCACATTCTTATGGGAAAGATTATAAGAATAGATAGGAAGCAAGGAGGGGAAGAAGGAAGAAGGAAGGAAACTGGGAAGGAAGGAAGAAGGGAAGAAGGAAGGACTAAAGGGAGGAAAGAAGGACCAAAGAAACAAAGGAATGTAGGAGCCTATTAAGTGCTTACTAGGTGGAAAGTGCCAGATATTGTAGAAGTACTAAGTCTGTAAAATACAAGGAAAAAATAAATTTTCCTACTCTTAAAAGAGATCATATTCTAATAGAGAAATAAAACATACAAAAAAACTCAGAAATGGTTGGGAAAAAATAGGGAGGAGATGAAGGATACCCCATGTGGGGATATAGTTCTTAAGTACAGAAATTCTGGAACTGATCCAGGAGGAGAATGAAGGGGAGGTCAGCCCCTCCACAAAGTAGATGCATGGGAAGGAATTTATCAATGGGAGAAAGGGGACAGACTTTAAAGAGAGATAGTCCAGGGTAAGTGGGCCATAGAAATGGCAGGCTTTTCTGAGGCAAGGAGATCCCAGGTGCTAAGAAAATTCCAGGATGAGACAGCAACAGAAGTATGGTTTTTAGTTCAGAAAGCCAGAAACATGTATAGGAGGGGAAATATAGGTACATGGATATGCATCCATATATAAATACTTTTATGTACACATGTTTATATAGGACTACCCATATATATATATATATATATGTGTGTGTGTGTGTGTGTGTTTATCTGTATATACACATGTAATATTGCATTACATGTATAATATGCATTTTTCTATATGTGTATATGTAAACTTATTGCTTCATTCCTTGTACTTTCACCCTCAAAGACTAGCACACTAACTCATATATAGTAATAACTTACTAAATGCTTAATTATTGAAGGACTATCATCCGGTATCTTTGTATTTTGCAATAACTCTTACTTGCTTACTCTATTTGTTGTCATTTCATTTCAGTCAGGGCAGGCTTTTCATGACCCCATTTGAGGTTTTCTTGCAAAGATATTGGAGTGTTTTATCATGTCCTTCTCCAGCTTCTTTTACAGAAGAGGATGTGAGGTAAATGGGGTTAAGTGACTTGTTCAAGGTCATACACTGTCTGAGGTTGGATTTGAACTCAGATCTTCCTGATTTAGACTCAGCACTTTATCCATTGTGATGCCTCATCCTGATGATGAACTTGAACTATTCTCTCTAGTTTTCTCTGAACATTAGTACTCTGACCCTCGGTACAATGCAATCCTTTTATAAGTTTGGCAATCCCAATCTTATCCAAGGAATAATAAGTAGAGCAATATTACTAGACCATATTTTGTATCTCTCTGTCTCTCTGCCTCTCTCTCTCTCTCTCTCTCTCTCTCTCTCTCTCTCTCTCTCTCTCGCTCCCCTCCTCCCTCCTTTCTTCTCCACCCCCCCCAGACACACACACACACAAACACACACAGAGTTTTCTCTTTTGCATTTGCTTGTCATGTAAAATTGTGTATATTATCTACCTGCTAGAGTGTAAGTTCCATGAGGGCAACAGTCACGCTTTATCTAAAATAAGGATCTTTAACTTGAGGTTCGTGAATTTTTTTTTGACCCTCACTTTCTGTCTTATTAATGACTCTAAGACTGAAGAGTGACAAGGGCTAGGCAAATAAGGTTAAGTGACTTGTCCAGGGTCATATATCTAGGAAGTATCTGAGGTCAAATTTGAACCCAGGACCTCCAATCTCTTGGCCTGGCTCTCAATCCACTGAGCCACCTAGCTGCCCCCAAATTCTGTGATCCTGCCAAGAGAAAAGGAACAAATCAAATAAAATCATGAGATTTAGTCCTGTAACAAACCTTAAAGATCATCTAGACCAACCCTTTCTTTTTACAGATAAAAACTGAGTTGACTCAGTGGGAAGGAGTTTCCCAGAATCACATAGTTGGGAAGTATCTGAGCCTAAATCAGATCTTCCTGATTCCAGGTCCTGAATAGTCTCCTTGTTTTCCTTCCCCACTTTCTCACCTCTCCAAGGTCATGAGTGGGACACCTGGAACTACTTACAATGCTTCTTTGGGAAGAATCATGAGGAAAGCATACTTATGGGAGTCAGAGGTTCTGAATTCAGATTGTACCTCTTTCTGATGCTTATTACTTATGTGACCTAGGATCAGTCTCTCTCTCTCTCTCTCTCTCTCTCTCTCTCTCTCTCT
>NC_058133.1:299540871-299556851 GCF_016433145.1 Gracilinanus agilis | reverse complement strand
TGTGATATGCCCGGGAAATGTGTCCTCGATCAGTCTGTGTGTTATATGTTGTTTGTCCGTGATCACAATGGGAGGGTTACAGGTTGGAAAAAATAAATCTCTCTCTCTTCTTCATTCATTCCAGAGGAATGGAGAAGACAGACAGAAGTGTTAGGGAAATTCAGAAAATAACATCATAATTTCTGAATGTCTTAAACTCTATGATAATTTAATTGGTTAAAAGAAATCTTATTCTCTGCTCTTATTAAGGCAAGAGTTAAACAAACTAATCTGTCAAGCATTTCTCCTTCCATTTCTCACTGGCCATGAGAAAGGGAACATAGAAATCAAAAGACAGAAAAAGGGACAAATTTGATCCCATCACCAAATGTTATCAACAGGTTAAGTACTGAGACATATATCTAATGAAATTTACAAAAGATTCTAAAAATGCAATCTAAGAAAAACTTATTCAGAGAGGAAGCAATGATTCTTAGTTGTGTACAGAAGTACAGAAGTGCAGCTTAACTTTCTTAGCTAGCAAAAAATAAATAAAAACCATCAGTCTTGCTCAGTGCTTAACCAAGAGTGAAAAAGCTTCTTTAAACAACCATGAATTCAACCTAATATTAATTAAACTGATGTTAGTGAAAAATTTAACTTAAAGATTATTAGAACAATGCAATTGGCTTACATTTCAAAATTAGATCCCTTTAGATAGAGACTGGTCCATGAGAAAATTATTTGTTGAGAGCGAATCATCCACGCCGCCCCAGTTCAGCAGGAAGTAGCTATGAGAAGCTAAAAATTGTCGCCCATTCTCCCCCAAACTCATGGACCTTTCTCTACCCATTAGAGTATATATTTGCTAAGGAACTGAATAGGTACTGATGGTATTGTGTAAATTTATTGACTACTAGTTAAAAATGGAATTTCTGTTAAATTTAAGAATGCACAAAACTTATATTGAAAAGCTATCTATTAGGATTTGCAGTGTAGGAATGATCAGACTTACCAAAAATGCTTATTGAACTGAATTTAGAGAAAACATATGAACATGTAAAATTGTTACTCTAAGATCTGTACCATCATATTAAGTAATAGGTAAAAATATAATTAACTTTAGGGTTTCAAATTTTGGTAATTCAAAAATAATATTTTTGCATTAGGAATCTAGTATATTATGAATATAAAAAATTTGGACAGCATTGTAATTTATTAGGATATAAAATTATTTTAAAAGCATGTGTAATGTATGAGAAGAAATTCACGATCTAAGGAATAACATGCAATTTGTTTAAAGAAAAAATATTATTATGGGTAAGAACAAACAGGTAGAATAGCTTCATGTGAACAGACTCAGAGAGGTACAGTGACCAATCAAGCGTGACTTGCCAGTTTAGCTCTGTAAAGTGAAAAAATGAACAGGAAGCTAATAGCAACTTTATAACATCAATAATGATTGTGCAAAAATTCAGGTTTCCCTAATTCACCACAATTGGAGCATAAATTTAAAATAAAAATGGAAACTGCAGATATTATAGAGAATAAAAGATAGTTAATACAAAGGAAATATGGTTTGGAAAATTATAAAAAGCAAATAACATATATTGTGACAACTTAAAACTAAGCCGTAAGACAAAAGGGTTCAGCAAAATTGTCATTGATTTAAGGATTGCTTTTTCTCAATTCCTCTTGATCCCTCCGACAGCCCTCGTTTTGCATTCTCCATTCCCATAGTCAATCACATAGGGCCATGTTCCATTAGACTTCCTTGTCTTCTTGCGTGCATGGTTCCCCTCCCTCCCCCTCGATTTCAGTGAGTCTGCTTACATGCAGGAATGGGTGACTTTAAATTGGCCAAGAGACTGCAAAGAGAGAAGAAAAGAGCAGAGATATGAACAAAGGACAGGCAATGAAAGAATGTTCGTACTTTGAATAGAAGTTGGGCGCCCTTAAACTGAAGAACTGACAAAGATCCAATGCTCCACTATGCCCTTTGATTCTTGCACCTCCCAAAGACTTGAAAGAGTAGACTTCCCAAGGAAAATGTTCTCTCTCATCCATTGAGCAGAGGTTTTATTTTTCTCCTAGATGGCAGGACTTTGGGGCTATTACCCAGTCTATATAATCTATATAACTTTCCAGATTATTAGTGAAGTATTTACTCCTCCCTTTATGGTATGGTTCTGAATTATTTCTGTCTACCAAAGTCTAAGCTTTCTTTCTCTTCAACTCACCTCTTAATCACTTTGTCTACTTCTCTTTTCTTTCTCTGAAGTTTGTCATCCGTTCAAAAATCCTATTTTCCTACACATACCTAGCATCACAAGAGTCTCCTGCAGGGGATTACTCAGACTACCATGGCAAAAGTACTAAATTCAGATTTGGGGAAAAGCTTTGAAAAATATAGATCACTATCCCAAAACAAAATGCTATTGTTTGAACTTCCAACATGACTCCAGAAAACTCCTATAAGCTAAGGTAAACCAACTCCTACTGCATTATTAAAATATTTCAAGGGACTCCCTTAGTCTATTGAAAAACAGTGTGGTTACAATGAAAAGAGCATTAGCTGCAAACTAATAGGACTAGGGTTCAAATTCCTCCTCTCAGACACCTCTCAGGCAGCTTGTATAAACTTGTATAAGCTATTTGGCCTTCTTATGTTCTTATTTCCCTCATTTAAAAAAAATAAGGGAAGTTGGCCTCTAAGATCCCTCCTAACTCTAGGTCTATGATCTTAAAATCTGTAATAATGGAGGGTGGTTATATAAATATATGATTATATTGAGTTAACACTAAAAGAATGGGAGCAGAAATTTCTGAGCAAACCCAGCTACCTCTACCAATATATAGAACACAGCCCCCAAAAATGACAAGTGAAAATCTTAAAGGAAGAAAGTGAATTTAGATAAGGAAATAGGAGAGACAGACAGGGAGGGTAGGAGAGTGGTTGGAGAAGTGGGAAGAGAAAAAGGAGGAGGAGAGAGGGAGAAAAAGGGAGATGAGGAGGGGAAGGAAGGCAGGGTGAGGGAGAAAAGGAAACAGAGAAACAAAGAAAGAAATAGAAGAAAGCTATATTATCAATTGCTCTGTGCTGTTCTAGCTACATACAACCCAACCCCCTCTAAAGGCTGAAGGTTCCCTGGAGGCTAAAGGCTAAGTGTTCCTCAGTGAGGACTGAATGCTGAGATCTGTGTGTGATTGATTTTCGTACATTCTTGTCCTCCTGGTGTCCCAAATTGGAGGACAGAATGAAGAATAAGAACAACACATGGACGTAGTTAGAGCAATTACAGATAGATGTGATGGTGGTATGGGCTGTGTATCTTCTTGGTGGGCACTCCAGGTAGCATTTGGATCACTGCCCTAGTATAAAAAGTCCACATTGGCTTGTGGCCTATTTTAGTGGGTAAAGACAGGGCAGGGAATCATTTTATCAATTGTCAGCATGGGATCATGATTTGTAAACTCGTTCATAATTTAAAAATCATGGGGCTCCCAGAAAAATATGATAGAACAAAAAACGATGAAGATGCCATCTATTAAGGAATTAGAAATGATAACTCTCTATAAGTATTGGTACCTGACAAAATGAAAATCACTAGACTTGTAAATATAGCTTTCCTAGAAAGAAACCCTAAAGATAACATACCCAGAAATTTGATTAAGCTCAGCCATCAGACAGAAGCCTTTGACAAATACATAACAGATGCCCTCTATATGCAACTATAGTCAGTTGGACTTCACCAAGGAAGAAAATAAACATTTATTAAGTATCTGCTCTGTGCTAGGTATTGTGCTAAGTGCTTTACCATTTGATTCTCACAATAACCTTGTGAGGTAGGTGCTATGATAACCCATTTTACAGATGAGGAAACTGAGAAGGAGATTAAATGAGTTGCCAGGGCCACAGAACTACTGTTTAAAGTCAGATTAAATTTATGTCTTCTCACCTCCAGGCCCAGCATTCTACCCACTATGTCACATAGCTATATTAAACCTTCCCCACAAGAACCTAGGTTCTAAATGACTCGAGCAGAGATTCTTAACTAGAATCTATAAACTTGGTCTTAAAATATATTTTATTAATTATTGTTCCAAATTTTACAAAACCAAACAAAACAAGGATTTTCATATAAAAAGGAAAGGATAGTACACAAATGAAATCACAACTCTTCAATATGTTTAGCTTAATTTTCTTTATATCTAATAATAAATCCCATTCACAAATGTCCCAACCTTTCCTCAGCCTCCCCACATCAGAGAAGATGTTATCAGGAAGATCAACATGTACCTATAAATTAAGTCTTTCATGTTTCACCTCTCTGTCCACTTTCTGGAGGTAAGATTCCCAGTTTATTCTTCCAGCATTAAATCTGTGACTTTGCATAACATTTTCCTGGTTCTATTCATTTAACCATTCATTATCTCATGCAGTTCTTTCCACATTTTAAAATCTGTCTGCTCATCATTTCTTATGGCACGATAGTATTCCATCACAATCCCATGCCATTTTTATATGTTTTAATAACTATAGTTCATGGATTCCTTCTTAATATTTTACAGCTTATTTTGTGCATTTAAAAACATAATTCTAAAAAGGGAATCATAAGTTTCACCAGACTACCAAAAAAGTCCAGGACATGAGAGATCCTGAGCAAAATAGAAAAGTATCCCTCATCAACAAAATATAGAAAACTATACAACTCTAATCCCCACTCTACCTCTGGGAAATTTCCTGCTTTCTATCAATTTTATGTACCAATGGTCTTCAAAATTTGAGGGAACATAAAAAATAACCCACTGGAATACAAGACAATATAAGCACTACTTTTATATTTTTTAATTTAAAAGTGAATCTTTAGTACTTAATATGGTGATTGACACTGGCACTCTCACTTAGCCCATTTGTCAGACTGTTTCCTGTGATGATATGTGAGGTATCCTCTGGGAAGACTGGGAGTTCTACAAAAGAGAAGGATTGACAGCAGCACCCTCACTTATTCATGTACTTTCAATGAATCACATTGTATTGTAGTTTACATGTGTTCAGTTAAGTGGATTTATGGATTCAATTATCTAGTTTTAACTAAACTATCTCTTACAAAAATAGATGTGTCTTTGAAAGATTCCTTCAAGGAAACCAGGAGAAATGGCAGAGTTAAGAATCCTGCTGTTACTAGTACAATCTCTTTGTTAGCCACAAGGTATAAACAATGACTGATCATATATGGCAATAAGTCACAGAAATTTGAAATTATCAAGATCGATTGAAACATAGATTTACATCTACTACTATTAGTAATGAATCTCATTTATGTAATGAAGTCATTAAAATTAACAAAATGCTTTAAATCTAAATTTTTAGTGCCAAAATAATGTAAATATATCACCTCTAAAAATTCATATTTATACAATTTTAAAACTTGCCAACAGAATTTAACTGCCTTAAAATTTTTCCCAACCAAGAGTTTCAGTGGGTATTAAATCCATTTTTTAAAAATATAAAACTTCAATACTTTCTAATGAATTAGTAAGGAAATTAACAAACATCAGAGAAGATTAAAATGTATCATATATATTTCAGTAAGAACCTTTGAATAATTAGTGGATAAGACTAAAAAATGAGTCTCATGATTTTGTAAGCCAAAAAGAGTTCTACTTCTTTCACTTTAATAATATGTTTGCAAGAGATCTTTAATACTCATTTTTAGTAGCCATTGAAGCCAAATCTCAAAATAATTTGAACTTTGGATATGACTTTCAAATTCCTTTATCACAAAACATTAAACTAATGCTTTAAAAAAATAATGAAGTATGTACATGTTGTGTTCATTATTTTAATATATTAATAATTAAAATAGCATTAATAAAATTTTGTGATAAGAATGTGCAAATTAAAGATGTACAAAAATATATGAACAAAAGCAAGTTTGCACCATTCATAAAATTTACAATTTTAAATATTACACATTTTTATCACGAATTAATTTTTTAATGACAGAAAGAGTTCTAAAAATATGGAATGTTGCAATGGTATCTGAAAATTATTGTAAGATAAAAACAAAGTGCATCAATAAAACTTGACAAAACTAGAAAAATTAGAGATGATTACTCAGGGGGGAAAAAACTGATCCAGAAAATAGTCGAGCTAATATGGGCTCTCAGAAAACCATGAGTAAACAAACAAAAAACTCCTGGGTATCATTTTAGGAAATCATAAATGATAATTTCCCAGAAGGAACCAAGTACAAGTAGATAGAATCAAAAGATTATCCCCAGAAAGAAATATGATGCACACAACCTAAAATCCAGAAATTTAATGTAAAAAATAATTGAAAGCAGCATACAAAAAAATACAACAAAACCACTGATTTCTCTGTATCCTACTAATAAAACTCAGCCAGAAGAAAATAGAGAAATTTTCTTTAAAATAACTATAATATTTATAAAAAAAAAAATTTTAGTTAGCCTACTAAGCCCCATTCAGGACTTGTATAAATACATTTACATAGTTGTTCATGCCCACTTTCAGAGAAAGAACTGATAAACAGAAATAAGCAAGACATAGTTTTATATACTTTTTGTCAAATTATGCCTTCTCTAATTGGAAGAGGGGATTGAGGAAGGGAGTTACCTGGATATTTTAACGTAACAAATAAATTTTAATTTTAAAAAAATGGGGTCAAGGAAAACCAAAATGAGAGATTGTCATAATTTTTGATTGGGCAGAAAAAATATAATAAAATTTAATTTTATGATGGGGCCATTCTTGATTATCAAACGGGCTTACAAATTGTGTGCTTGCCTACTGGGAATTGAAAGATAGGCCAGTTAATCAACATGTATTTATTAAGGGTATATGATATGCCGGTCACTAAGTTAAGCACTAAGGATACAAAAAAAGGGAAAAGCAAAAACAATCACTCCCTGTCCTAAAGGGTATATATTTTAATGGACAGACAATATACAAAGGGGAAATATCATTTAAGTGCCTACTATGTACCAGATGCTTGTCAAATATTAGCTCATTTAATTCTCGTAATAACCCTAGGAAATAAATGGTATTATTGTCTCCATTTTACAGTTGAGGTAATTGAATCAAATAGAGATTAAGTAAGTATTCAAGACTGGCTTTGAACTCATGTCTTCCTGACTGTACAATCTGGATTTCAACTGAGTCTTAAAGGAAGTCATGGAAACTAAGAGGTAGATGTGAGGGGACAGAGCTTTTAATCATCATGAGGAAACAGTGGAGTATAAGCCAAGATCTTCTGCTTTGGGTTGAGCTACGATTTTTACTAAATGATAAAGAGCTGGGCATCTAGGTGGCACAGTGAACAGAGTGCCAGAGCCAGGGAGAATAATCTTCTTGAGTTCAAATCCAGCCTCAGACCCTTACCAGTTGTGTGACCTGGGCAACTCACTTAATCCTGTTTGCCTCCGTTTCCTAATCTGTAAAATGAGCTGAAAATGGCAAACCACTCCAGTAACTTTGCCAAGAAAGCGCCAAGTGGGGTCATGAAACACTGAACAACAAAAATTCATATGAAAACATTCATATGAAAAATAACTTAGAATATTCAAAACAAGATTTAAGCCCAGGTCTGTCCTAGTCCAGTTCTACATATTAACAGAAGGACAATGAATCCAATGCTGAGGACAATCACAGTCTGTAAAAAATTTGGGGAAAAAAAGTATTTTTAAACAAATTCTAAAAACCAAGTAAATGGAGACCTCAATAAAAAATTTTTTTAAATACTAAGCTATTTAGACTTATAAACTCTGAGTTTACCCAATGAAGCTTCTTTATAATGAAGAATATTCCTATAATTTACCTTCAAAGAGAATTACTGTGTATTGTGTATCAATATTTAACTGTTTCTGACTGACCATGAGCTTAGATCTCAGCAGAGACAGTGACATAGTTCACCATTGTGAGAATCCTTATTTCCAGCATTATTTAATCTATTCTACCATTGAATAAAGTCATTATCCTGGCATGTTTAGGCCCTCATGCTTCTTTTTCAAAGGTGTCTCTGAGGAGAAATAGAAAGATAGAGTTATCCTGAGTCAGAGATGTACTGGGGTTAGCTCCAGTTGTTAAATTATAAATGTAAGCATTAACAACACTTAAACTAAGAAGCCACAAATTAGGGCTTGATTTACTATTTTGTTCAATGACCAAACTTAAAAAAGTGATGGAGAAAATGTTTTAAAGTAGATTAAACTTAAAAATATGTCATTTCTACATTTTTTTTTGGAGAGCTGATTGTTTCTTAGTCAATTGACATTTGTCAAGTCTAAACTGACTATCACTCTAAGCAGGGATCCAGGTGGGAAACAGTGGAAAGAAGAATGAAGGCACAAAACAGATTTAACCACCATGGGGATTCCCTCATTCTATTTTACTTTCCTTTCATCTAGGAGCCAGTCTAACTCTGAACAAATAAATGAAGACAAACTAAAATTTTTAATTTAATTTAAATTTTTAAAAGTTAGGCAGAAAAGAAGAAGGTGGCTATGAAGAAGAAATAGTGCTATAGAATTGTAATGGAATATTTTTGTGCCATAACAAAAGACAAATACAAAGAAATCAGAGAAACTTAAGGCTTGGACTATTATAAGGCAAATAAAGCAACACCAACAGAACAAATTACACAGTAACCATAATAATCTAAATAAAACCATACTAAAAAACATCAGAACTTAGATCAGCCAGTATTGACTTCAGAGGACTGATGATAAGCTTAACTCCAGACAACTCTACAAAAAATGAAATTAATTCTACCTTAACAGACAGCAAACAATAGTCTGCTGGCATGGTGATTTTTTTTAGAATCTGCTATCTGGATGCAGTCAGATCATTCGTTGATTTAGTTAGAACAAGAGTCAAAATCAATACTAAATTAGACAAAAGAATAAAGATGAGGAAACATAGCAGCTTCAGTCCACCTTATTTAAACAAACTTGTCAGTGTCCCCAAAATGAGGAATGGATATCAGTAAAGACACTGACACTATCACCGTTTCTTAGAAAGACTTAATTTATATAAAATAACCAACACACTAAAGAATCTGAAAGAGCCACAGAACTGCCTCAGTCAACAAACAATTGAGTTGCTTGCCAAGCAGAGACATGGGAGCAGCCAAGGGCAATATTAGTTTAGAAGACCACATGCTAGGGAAGAAAGGACATTTCCACAAACTCATTTGTCATATCTCTCCATAATTTTCTACAAGTGTACATATTTTCTTTGAATTATCATTTTAAAAAATAATTGATTATAAGGGCAACGTAGTTGCTCCATGGATAGAGCCAGGCCTGGGAAAGGGAAGCCCTGAGTTCAAATGTGGTTTCTGGTACTTCCTAGCTATGTGACTCTGGGCAAGTCATTTAACACCAGCAGCCTAGCTATTATTGCTCTTCTGCCTAGAAACCAACACCAAGTATGTTTCTAAAACAAAAGGCATGTGTTTTTTTTAATTGCTATATTATCATATTTGAGATATTTTAAATATCTATAGAGAATAATCAGAAATTCCAGCATGAGAGAGAAACATGGAAAGAACTTGATCTCTACGGTAAGTGCCTAGTAGAATCCACTTGAATCATCACAGTAATATGACCTTTGCTTTATAATTTGCTCACTAAACACTTATAACCATCCAAGTATTGAGTGGTAGAGACAAGATGGCTAAAAAGCTACACAGACCCTTCTGATCTCTCCCAAATTGCCCTTCAAAAACTTATAAAATGCCTCAGAATGAATTCTGGAGCAATATAAGCCACACACACACACACAAAAAAAAAAAAAAACAAAAAAAAAAAAAACATGGTGAAGTAATTTTTCAGCCCAACAAAATTATAAAGACTGCATAAAGGATCTAGTACTCTGGATTAAAGGTAGACTGCACAGTGCCAGGGCAGACCACATCACAGAAACTTGCAACAGGTCCTGGATGCAGCTAAATCAGCAGGAAAGACTTCAAGAACTCTGAGTCACAGAACATAAAAGGGGTCAGACAACTTTTCAGAAAGATATTACAGGGATGTTTAGGATGGTTCTGGCTCCATTAGCATTGCTTATATGCAGATCCAAGAAGCAGCCCTAGGGTGTACTCTCAAGGAAAGGAGGAACACTACCACATGTCAGACCTTGTGGGCATAAGAAAGAGCAGAAGACCCTGGTCACAGTCCAAGGAGGAAAAAAGTGCTCGTGAGTATTAAATGTACCTCTCCATACATCATGCCACCTTGGAAAAGCTAAAAGCAAATAGATTCCCAAAGCTTGTGCTGAAAGCAGTTGCACAAAGAACCTGAAATTTAGAATAGTATGTTCTTCACCTCAATTACAGTTACTTTATCAGTTTGTAAAATTAAAATAAAAGAAAAAACTGGAAAATGAGCAAACAAAAAAGTAACTCAAAATGGAAAGTTATTTTGATGACAGGAAAGACCAAAACACAAACTCAGAAGACAACAAAGTCAATATGACTACCTTCAAAGTCTCCAATTAAAAGTATGAATTGCTCTCAAGCCCCCCAAAAAATAATGGAGGAACTTAAAAAGGATTTTAAAAATCAAATAAGATGGATAGAAGAAAAACTAGGAAAAGAAATGAGAGTGATATAGGAAAATAATGGGAAAAGAGTCAATCAACAGCTTGATAAAGGAGCCACAAAAAAAAACACTGAATAAATTAACATCTTAAAAAATAGAATAGGCCAATTGGTAAAGGAGAAACAAAATTCCAATGAAGGTAATAACTTGACTGGCCAATATGGCAGCAAAGGAAAGTGATAAATGTTGGAGGGAATGTGACAAAATTGGGACACTAATACACTGCTTGCGAAGTTGTGAATTAATCCAACCATTCTGGAGGGAATTTGGAATTATGCTCAAAGGGCTTTCAAAGAATGCTTGCCTTTGATGCAGCCATACCACTGCTGGGTTTGTACCCCAAAAAGATAATAAGGAAAAATACTTGTATAAAAATATTTATAGATGCACTCTTTGTGGTGGCAAAAAATTGGAAAATAAGGGGGTGTCCGATTGGGGAATGACAACAAATTGTGGTATCTGATGGTGAAGGAATACTATTATGCTGAAAGGAATGATGAACTGGAGGAATTCTATGTGAACTGGAAAGACTTCCAGGAACTAATGCAGTGTGAAAGGAGCAGAACCAGGAGAACATTGTACACAAAGACTGACACATTATGGCACAACCGAATGTAATAGACATTTCTACTAGCAGCAATGCAATGACCCAGGATAATCCAGAGGAACTTGTGAGAAAGAAAGGTATCCACATCCAAAGAAAGAGCTGTGGGCATAGAAATACAGAAGAAAAACATAGGATGGATCACATGGTTTGATGGGGATGTGATTGTGTTTCAGCATTAAAAGATCATTCTATTACAAATATGAATAACATGCAAATGGGTTTTGAACAATGATACACATATAACCCAGCGGAACTAATTGACAGCTTCAACGGGGGAGGAAAGAGTGAGGTTGGGGAGGAGGGAATCATGAATCATGTAATCATGGATAAATATTCTAAATTTTAAAAAAAGAAAGAAAATAACTCCTTAAAAAAGCAGAATTGGCCAAATTGAGGTTGGGGGGATGTGGGGAAAAGTACAAAAATTTAATGAGGGAAAGAACTCCTTATAAAGTATAATTGGCCCAATGGAAAAGAAAGTACAAAAGTTTACACAAGAAAATCATGTCTTGAAAATTATAACTGGACAACTAGAAGCTAATGACTCCATGAAATACCAAGAAGCAAAGTCAAAAGACTGAAAAAAATAGAAGAAAATGTGAAATCTCATTGGACAAACAAACGACATGGAAAATCAATCCAGGATAAATAATCTAAGAATTATTAGATTACTTGGAAGTCAAGATAAAAACAAAAAGAAAAAGAACTTAGACATTATCTTTCAAGAAATCACCAAGGAAAACTGCTCTGATATTTTAGAACCAAAGGGCAAAATAGAAATTAAAAGAATTCACTGCTCACCCTTGGAAAAAGATCCCAAAAGAATAATTCCCAGGAATATTATAGCCAAATTCCAGAACTCTTGAGTAAAGAAGAAAATGTTGCAAGCAATCAAAAAGAAACAATTCAAATATCATGGATTCTCAGTCAAAATAACTCATGTTTTAGCAATTTCTACATTAAAGGATGAAAGGGCCTGGAATATGATATTACAGAGGGCAAAAGTGCTAATTCTTCAAACAAGAATGACTTACCCAACAAAACTGAACATAGTAGGCAGCTGGATAGGTCAGTGGATTGAGAGTCAGACCTAGAGACGGGAAGTCCTAGGTTCAAATTTGGCCTCAGACACTTCCCAGCTGTGTGATCCTGGGCAAGTCACTTGACTTCCAATGCCCACCCTTACCATTCTTCCACCTAGAAGCCAATACACAGAAGTTAAGGGTTTTAAAAAAAAACTGAACATAATCCTTCAGGAGAAAAAAATGATCTAATCACTCTAGAGAGCAATATAGACCATATACCCAAAGAGCTACAAAATAGTGTATATCATTTACTCAGAAACAATAAAAAGGAAAAAGATCAACATGTACAAAAATGTTTAAAGCAGCTCTTTTTGTGGAGGCAAACATTTAGAAAGTAAAGGGATATCCATCAATCAGGGAATGGTCAAGTTATAGTATCTGACTGTAAAGGAATACTATTATCCTATAAAAAATGATAAGCAGGAGAAGCTCAGAAAAACCTAGAAAGATTTACATAAACAGAGGCAGAGTGGAATAAACAAAACAAGGAGAACATTGTACACAGTGATAGGAATACTATAAAGTGAACAACTGTGAATAACTTAGTTATTCTCAGCAATACAATGATCTAGACAAATATCTCAAAACACTAATGATAAAAAATGTCATCTGCTTCCAGAGAAAAAGAACTAATAGTGTGAAACCATACCAAAGAAAACTTTTTTCACTTTCTTAATTTTTTATTCATTTCCTTTCACAATAGGATAAATATAGAAAATGTTTTATATGATTGCATATGCTTACCATCACAATAGTGAGGGGGGGATGTTGGGGCAAGGAAGGGAGTCTAGGAAAAAGGGAGGAAATTGGGGTAGAGGGAAAGAATTTAATTCTTTGAAAAATGTTGGAAACTTTTTTTACATATAATTGGAAGAAAATAAAATTTAGAAAAGATTTAAGAAAAAATGTTTTTAATTTTAATATACAAGTATTCCTTTAGCATAATATATATTTGCTTAAGCATTTTTAATTGAATATTTTCAGTTGCATTCCCAAATACTTGTTTTTTGTCTGTTACTATACTCTAATGATAGGCTGTTAATCATTGTACTCTTCCTTAATTAACTTATTTCCCAAGAATCTTCAGTATGTTACTAATAAAGCAAAACATTACAAATGTTTACTTTAGTTCTCTTGGAATTAAAATTCTAAAAGAGTTTGAAAAATGGACCAGAACTCAAACTAGAGCCAAACTTGAGAGAGTGTGTTCAGGGAAAGAGTCCTGGCTCTAGAATCAAAGAATCCAAATTAAAATCTTACCATTGATCTTTGCTACCTTTGCAAACTTGGGTAAGTCATGATTCCTTCAGGCTTTAGTTTCTTCATCTGTGATGTGAGGGGGTTGTTCTAGAAAACCTCAGAGGTATCCTCCAGTTTTTCTTGCAATTTGGAGTTGTATTAAGATTTGAAATAAAACCTCCGAAATCCTGAAAAAAAACAAAATATTCATATATGACCTATGTATTACCAGAAAAGGAAATGGGCTGCACATGTAGCAAGAATAAGGAGTAGAAGATAGAAGTTTTCTAAATGTTAAATAATAATGTATTACTTATTGATATTAAATATATTTTGATGGTTTCTTATATTATTAAAATGTGTTTGTTATATTATAAATCATAATATAATATAGTATATCATAAATGTTATATTATAATGACAATATAAATTCAATTATATGAAATATAATTATGTTATAATTTATATTTATATCATGGATGATTATTAATTTTAAAAATTAATATGNATTTCTAGAAAGGTATCAATCCAAATCACCCAGGATGAAACAGTATGATGAGTTAGCAAACTCACCAACAAAATCATTTGACCTAATGAAGTAAGAAATAGATGAATTCATCTCTCTGTGGTAGTTTTCTCATATGTCTGAATGAAGTGGTCAAGCTAAGTTATCTCTAAAGTCCCTTCCATTTCTAAGTCTATGATCATATCAGACAGAACATGAACATAGAAAACAAAACTTTGTCATAATAGACCTGAAAATCACATGAGAAAGAATTATTATAAAATGGGAAGACATTGTTCTGTCATGTCAATTAGAGAAGATTTTTTTTGAGAAACCAGATCAAATTAGTATTTATCACATTAGCTAGCTCAATCAGCAAAGCGCCCCCCCCAAAGTAATTAGAAATTCTGGAAAATCCTTTACTATACACTGACTTGGTCTTTCATAGCCTTATACATCAATTATCAAGCAATGATTAAGCAGGTGCTATGTGCCAAGCATTGTGCTAGGTGCTTGAGATGGAGGTACAAGCACAAAGAATGAAACAATCTCTTCTCCCAATAAACCTACATTCTTGTAAAGAAGACAAGAACATATGCAAATATAATTGTTAATGGGTTATTTCAGTCACATCCAATTCTGTGGCCCCATTTGGGGTTTTCCTGGCAAAGATTCTGGAATGGTTTGCCATTTCCTTTTGCAGCTCATCCTATAGAGGAGGAACTGAAGCAAACGGGGCTAAGTGCCTTGCCCAGAATAACACAAGCTAGAAAGCATTTGAGGCTAGATTTGAACTCAGGAAGATGAGTTTTCCTGATTCCAAGCCAGATGGTATATCTACTGCACCATCCAACATACAGATATAGAATATGAATGTACCATGAATATATAGGTATAGATATAGATGTATGTATAAAAATATGTGTATCCATAGATATATGCATAAATATGTATATACACTCTCATAAATATATTAACTCAAGCATATATATGGTAGTTTGAAAGGAAGGCACCAGTAGTTGGAGAGATTTAACAAAATTAAGGATAAAAGCATTTATGAAGTGCTTAGTAAGGATCAAGCACATTACCAATTTTAACTCACTTGATCCTCCCCAGAAACCTGAGCATTAGGTGTTATAAATATATTATTATTCTCATTTTATAGATAAAGAAACTACAGCAGATAAGAAGTTTGGTGTCTTGTCCAGTGTCACACAGTTTACTAAATGTCTAAGGACAGACTTGAATTGACTCAGAATTAACTCAGAATCTATTCCTCTATCCATTATGCCACCTAGCCACCTTTTAATCAGAAAATAGTGTTTGAGATGCTGCTTAAAGAAAGTGAGAGACTCTGGGGAAGAGGTAAGGAGAGAGCACATTCCTGGTATTTAGCCCTAATGTGGTTAGCACAGGACTTCTTTTCTCAAAGTTCCAGAACAAGTGATGGACTCTAGACTTCAGCCAATCTGTCCCAAACTCCCAAAGAGAAATATCTTATAGTTGGTACATCTATGATTTTTCCTAAATTCTTTTCCATGGCTAGCAGTTGGGTCGGATAAAGCCTGACAAAAGCTAGGGTTTTGTTTGTTTAAAATGCACTGATGGGGGCGGGGGGAGGTGAAGGAAAAATATATGGCTAGAATATCACCTGTTTAAATCTATTGCTCTCAAACTTAAGGATTCTGATCAACACAATGACCAACTGTGATTCTAGAGGACTAAGATGAAAGAATCTACCCACTTCCTGACAAAAAGGAGATGGATATAGTCAGAATGAACTATACATTTTTGGACATGGAGAATGTGGGGATTTATTTTACTTAATGACTCCTCTTTTTCTTTCTTTTCCTCCCCCATCCTCCCTCTCCTTCTCCTTCAGAATTAATAGAGAAGGGGGCAACTGGGTAGCTCAATGGATTGAGAGCCAGGCCTA
>NC_058133.1:299539642-299540371 GCF_016433145.1 Gracilinanus agilis | reverse complement strand
CTTTTGTTATTCCAAATGAAATTTGTTATAGTTTTTCCTAATTCAGTAAAGAAGTTTTTTGGTAATTTGATAGGTATGGCGCTAAATAGGTAACTTAATTTGGGTAGAATTGTCATTTTTATTATGTTAGCTCATCCTATCCATGAACAGTTAATGGCTTTCCAATTGTTGAGGTCCAGTTTTATTTGTTTGGAAAGTGTTTTGTAGTTGTTTTCGTATAATAGCTGTGTTTGTTTTGGTAGATACATTCCCAAGTATTTTATATTGTCAAGGGTGATGTTAAATGGTGTTTCTCTTTCTACCTCTTGCTGTTCTAATGTGTTGGAAATGTATAGAAATGCTGATGATTTATGTGCATTTATTTTGTATCCTGCCACTTTGCTAAAGTTGTTGATTATTTCTACAAGCCCCTTAGTTGATTCTCTAGGATTTTTTAAGTAGACCATCATATCATCTACAAAGAGTGATAGCTTAGTCTCCTCATTGCCTATTTTGATACCTTCAATTTCTTTTTCTTCTCTAATTGCTATTGCTGGTGTTTCTAGTACTATGTTGAATAATAGAGGTGAGAATGGGCATCCTTGTTTCACTCCTGATCTTATTGAGAAGGCTTCTAATTTATCCCCATTGCATATAATGCTTGTTGATGGTTTTAGGTATATATTGTTTATTATTTTTAGGAAGGGTCCTTCTATTCCTATACTTTTCAATGTTTTCAATAGGAATGGA
>NC_058133.1:299523808-299539543 GCF_016433145.1 Gracilinanus agilis | reverse complement strand
TCTTAATTACTTGCTGGAGTCTCTTTGCTAATATTCTATTTAAGATTTTTGCATCTATGTTCATTAGGGAGATTGGTCTATAGTTTTCTTTCTCTGTTTTTGGTCTACCTGGCTTTGGAATCAGTACCATATTTGTGTCATAAAATGAATTTCGTAGGACTCCTTCTTTTCTTATCATATCAAATAATTTGTATAGTATTGGCATTAGTTGCTCATTGAATATCTGATAGAATTCACTTGTGAATCCATCAGGTCCTGGCGATTTTTTCTTAGGGAGTTCTTTAATGGCTTGTTCAATTTCTATTTCTGATATGGGATTATTTAGGTATTCTATTTCTTCTGCTGTTAATCTAGGTAATTTATATTTTTGTAAATATTCATCCATATCTCCTAAATTGTTATATTTGTTGCCATATAATTGGGCGAAATAGTTCTTAATGATTGCCTTAATTTCCCCTTCATTAGAGGTGAGGTCTCCCTTTTCATCTGTAATACTGTCAATTTGGTTTTCTTCTTTCCTTTTTCTTATTAGATTTACTAGTATTTTGTCTATTTTCTCT
The DNA here is from genome assembly GCF_016433145.1 of Gracilinanus agilis. Taxonomy (NCBI): domain Eukaryota; kingdom Metazoa; phylum Chordata; class Mammalia; order Didelphimorphia; family Didelphidae; genus Gracilinanus; species Gracilinanus agilis. Next base: position 299,538,983 of record NC_058133.1, on the reverse strand, counting down.
GTTTTTTCAAAATACTAGCTTCTAGTCTTATTTATTAATTCAATAGTTCTTTTACTTTTGATTTTATTAATTTCTCCCTTAATTTTTAGTATTTCTAATTTAGTTTTCATCTGGGGGTTTTTTATTTGCTCGCTTTCTAATTTTTAGAGTTCCATGCCCAATTCATTAATCTCTGCCCTCCTTAATTTGTTAATATATGCACTCAAGGATATAAATTTCCCCCTGAGTACTGCCTTGGCTGCATCCCACAGAGTTTGGTAGGATGTCTCATCATTGTCATTCTCTTCAATGAAATTGTTGATTTTTTCTATGATTTCTTCTTTGACAATTTGGTTTTGGAGAATCATATTGTTTAATTTCCAATTGGTTTTTGATTTGCCTGTCCAGGTGCCCTTACTGATTATTATTTTTATCGCATTATGATCTGAGAAGGTTACATTTATTATATCTGCTCTTTTGCATTTGTTTGCCATGATTCTATGCCCTATTACATGGTCAATCTTTGTAAATGTACCATGTGCAGCTGAAAAGAAGGTGTATTCCTTTTTGTCCCTATTTATTTTTCTCCACATATCAATTAGATCTAATTTTTCTAGGACTTCATTCATCTCTCTTACCTCTTTCTTATTTATTTTTTGGTTTGATTTATCTAGATCTGAAAGAGGAATATTTAGATCTCCCAATAGTATGGTTTTACTATCTATTTCCTTCTTGAGCTCTGCCAGTTTCTCCTTTATGAATTTGGATGCTATACCACTTGGTGCATACATATTGGGCACTGTTATTTCCTCGTTGTTTATACTGCCTTTAATCAGGATGTAATGACTTTCCCTGTCTTTTTTAATCATATCTATTTTTACTTTGGCTTTGTCAGAGATCATGATAGCCACTCCTGCCTTTTTTTTCTCATTTGATGCCCAAAAGATTTTGCTCATACCCTTAACCTTGAACTTGTGTGTGTCTACCCACCTCATATGCGTTTCTTGTTGACAACCTATGGTAGGATTTTGTTTTATGATCCACTCTGCTATTTGCTTCCGTTTTATGAGCGAGTTCATCCCATTCACATTCAGAGTTACAATTGTTAGTTGTGTATTCACTGACATTTTTGTTTCCTCCCCTAGACCCACTCCTTCTTATTACACTATTTTCTTTTACACCAGTGGTTTGCTTTGAGCCAGTATCCCTTATCCCCTCCCTTGATTGACTTCCCTCTCTGCCCCCTCCCTTGTTGTTCCCCTCTTTTTGTTTTTTAAAGACCAAATGAATTCCCTCCCCCTTCTTCTCCCCTCCCTTTTTTGGCCTCCCCACTCCCCTGCTCCTTTTGGTTTATCCCTTCTGACTTTCTCAGTAGGGTTAGATAGAGTTTTCTATCTGGATGGATAATAAAGCTACTCTTCCTTCTCCAGGTTGATTACACTGAGAGTAAGGTTTGATTATGTTCTCTTCCTCTCCTTCTTATGGTATTATTCATCCCCTCCCCTTCCCATGCCCTCTTTGTGTGTAATAGAATATCTCATTTTTCTTATTTACTAGGATTTTTCTTGGTGTCCCCTACTATTTCCCCCCCTCTTTCCCACCCCCCATGTCTTCTTAGACCATTTAGTATCCTGTCCTCTCCCTATGAATTATTCTTCTGGTTGCTATAATAGTGAATATTATAGTAGTGTATAGAGTTCACTACAGAGAATTATACATAGCATTTCTCCACCTATTAATACAGATAACTAGGTCTTATTTATGCCCTTAAAGAGTCAAGCTTAAAAGACAATGAGTTTTCTTTCTTTTCCCTCTGTTTCTTATTTACCTTTTCATCTTTCTCTTGATATTTGTGGTTGAGTGTCAAACTTTCCATTTATTCCCAGTCTCTTTTGTGCAAAAACTTGGAATTCTTCAATTTTGTTGAATGCCCATACTTTCCCCTGAAAGTATATGGTTAGTTTCGCTGGGTAGTTCATTTGTGGTTGAAGGCCCGGCTCTTTTGCCTTTCTGAATATTGTATTCCAAGCCTTGCGGTCTTTTAGCGTTGAGGCTGCCAGATTCTGTGTGATCCTTATTGGTGCTCCTTGATATTTGAATTGTCTCTTTCTGGCTTCTTGTAAGATTTTTTCTTTAACTTGAAAGCTCTTCAATTTTGCTATTATATTTCTGGGTGTTTTCTTTTCTGGGTCCAGTGTAGAGGGTGATCTATGGATCCTTTCAATGTCTATATTGCCCTCTTGTTGTAGAACTTCAGGGTAATTTTGCTGAATAATTTCTTTAAGTATGGAGTCCAAATTTCTATTAATTTCTGCCTTTTCTGGAAGACCAATGACTCTCAAGTTGTCTCTTCTAGACTGGTTTTCTTGGTCTGTCACTCTCTCATTGAGATATTTCATGTTTCCTTCTATTTTATCAGTCTTTTGACTTTGTTTTATTTGTTCTTGTTGTCTTGAGAGATCATTGGTTTCTAAGTGTTCGATTCTAGCCTTTAAGGACTGGTTTTTGGCTTTAATGTTTTGGTTTTCGGCTTTAATGTTTTGGTTTTCGGCTTTAATGTTTTGGTTTTCGGCTATAATTTTTTGGTTTTCCTTTTCAATCTGGTCATTTTTGGTCTTCAGTTGACTTGTCTCACTTTCCAATTGGGAAATTCTGCCTTTTAAGCTGTTATTTTCTTGCCAGATTTCTTCCATCTTTCTCAGCATTTCATTTTTAAACTCTTCCATAGCTTGTGACCAGCTTTCATTTTTTTGGGGAGGTTTGGATTTTTGTTTTCCCTCCTCTGTTGTCTGGATTTTCTCTGTGTAGAAGTTGTCCATTGTTCCAGAGTTTCTCTTGATAGTCTTTTTCTTCTGGACTTCCTTATTGCTGGCCATTGTTAGCCCCGCCCCTTTTCAGCTTTGTCTTTGCACTCAGGGTCTGCCTGCTCCTTGCAATCTCCCAGGGGCTTAGGTCTCCTTGTCCTCGGGGTCAGGCCTCCTGGTAGTTCCTGGTCTGCCCCTCTGCCAGAGGTTCCTTCAGCAGTCTTTGGGGCTGCTTCCACTGCCGCGCTCTGGTCCACACCGAGTCCTCACTGGAGGTACAAGCCTGGGCTGGAGATAGTTATTCAAGCCTAGGGCACTGCCTTTGCCTGCTCAGATGCTCTTAGGGCACTGCCTTCACCCCCACAGAAGGTAGTAAAAGTCTGTGGGCTGGAGATCTTTATTCACACCTGAGGTGATGCCTTCAGCACTTGGGAAAGGCCTGTTTTAGAGGCCTTTATCCCGGCCCGAGGCGGTGCCTTGACCCATGTGGATGCTTGGGGAAAGTCCCTGCGGGCCCCCAGCCACTTGGGGTCCCTCCTTGCTGCACACAGGTACAAGCCCTGGGGCTGCCAGTGATTATCTGGTTGCCCCAGTCCTGTTTTACACTTGTGCATTGGCGTTGTGTGAGGTGTGCAGTGTGGGGGGTAGGGGAGGGGCTTCTTCCGCTCATGTTTTAGTGAGAGCTGTTTCACCCCTTTATAGCGTGGAAATGCCCCGATTCTGCGTACCTTTAATGCTGCGCCCTGTTGTGGGGTTCCTTCATTCTTCTGGACTCATTTTTATTTCCCCTTGAGGGGTCCTGTATGCTTTGGTCAGGAGAGATTGAGCAGCTGCTCCTTACTCTGCCACCATCTTAACCCTTCTTTAATTTATCCTTTAGAAATTTAGATGCTATACCATTTGGTACATAAATGTTTAGTGATAATATTACTTCATTTTTTATAGTACCTTTTGTATCTTTTAGCAAAATGTAATTTCCTTCCTTATAACTTTTAATCATATCTATGTCTACTTAAGCTTTTGTCTGGTATCATGATTGCTACTCCTGCATTTTTTATTTTAGTTGATGCATAATAAATTCTGCTCCTGCCTTTTACCTTGAAACTGTATGTCACCCTGCCTCAAATGTGTTTCTTTTAAAGAACATATTATAGGATTCTGTTTTTTAATCCACTTTGCTATCAAATTCTGTTTTATGGGTTAGTTCGTTGCATTCACATTCAGTGTTATGTTTACAAACTATGTTTTGCCCTCCATCCTATTATACACTTTAAATAATGCACTTTTCTCTTTCTTTCTGTTCCTCCTCACCAGTATTTTGCTGTTTTTCACACACACCCCAATTCCCCTTCCCTCCAATTGCCTCCTGCTTCCCTTGTCTTATTCCCCTTCTACTTCTCTATTGTGTAAGATAGAATTCTGTACTCCACTGAATATATTTGTTTTACCCTCTCTGTGTCAGTTACAATGATAGTAAGTTTAAGCATTCCTTTTACCACTCTTAGCCTCTCCTCTACATAATCATTTTTTCATGCCTCTTTATGTTATATAATTTACCCCATTCTATCTCTTTCATCCTTTTTCTCTCTGTGGTACCCTCTCTTTCTGCCCTTGATTGATACATTTCATATCATATCATACATATTGTTTTATATCATCACATTTACATATACATCATATCATCATATGTCATCATATACATTATATCATTATAATCAGCCTACTTTTCCAACCTCTTTCTCAGTAAATTCCTTCTCTCTTCTCTACTACTAAGAGTAATTTTTAAGAATTACAGAAATCCTCTTTCTATGTAGAGATATAAACTTTTTGACCTTAATGAGTCCCTTAAATTTTCATTATTATTTACCTTTTTTCGGCTTCACATTTTTTGTTTAGTTCTGGCTTATTGCTCAGGAATGCTTGGAAATCTTCTATCATATTGAATGCTCATTTTTTCCCCTGAAGGAATATGGTCAGTTTTGTTGGATAGTTTACTATGGGTTGTAAATCTAAATTTTTTTTGTCTTCCTGAATAATATTCCATGCCTTTCTGTCCTTTAATTTAGAAGCCACTAGGCCCTGTGTGATCCTGATTGTAGTTCCATGGTATTTGAATGGTTTCCTTCTAGCTGCTTGAAGTATTTATTCCTAGGCTTAGTGGCTCTTCAATTTAGTTATTATATTTCTAGAAGTTGTCATTTTAGAATTTCTTTTAGAAGATGATCTGTGAATTATTTCAATTTCAATTTTATTTTCTAGTTCAAGGACAGTTATCTTTGATAATTTCTTCTAATGAAATACAAGATTTTTTTCTTCATCATAGCTTTCAGGTAATCCAATAAATCTCAAATTGTCTCTCCTAGATCTATTTTCTAGGTCAATTTTTCAATATGATATTTCATGTTTTCTTCTGTATTTTCATTCCTTTGATTCTGCTTTAATATTTCTTGGATTCTCATGAAATCATTAATTTCTATATGGCCAGTCCTGACTTTTAAGGCCTGATTTTCCTGTCAGTTTTTGGTTTTCCTTTTTCAATTGGCTTATTTCTTCTTGAATTACTTTCATTTCTCTTTCCAACTTTTCTTATGCCTCTTTAAATTGGTTTTTGAAATCTTTTGTGAGTTCTTCCAGAATCTGTTTCCAATCCATATTTTGGTTTGGATTTTATATGACTTTCCTTTATTTTCACTGCCCCCTTCTGTGTTTGTACCTTGCTCTTTGTCTCCTCAAAAATTCTTTAGTTAGGTGCTTTTTTTGGTTCTTTGCTCAGTTTTCCTATCTAATTATAGGTAGATTTGGTATGATGATGTGTTGGTCTGATGGCTGAGAGCTCTTAAAGTCTCCTAGCCCTACTGATTCAATTGACCCTTCAGATGCTGATAATTTAAAAACTTCCCTAAGGCCTAGGTGTAAGCTTTTGATCTCACTTTTATCTTGATTGTTTCAGGGGCTGTGTACTTGATCCAGTCAGGCAAACCCTTCATTTTCCTGTCTTGAAGCTCTGCCCTGAGCTTTAGGCAAAAATATCAGTACTTAATACTTAATACTATCATTCACCTTAAAGTGCACATTAAGTCCTTGTCCCAAGTCCAGACTAGAATTTCCTGTATTGAGGCTCTGGACTTCTCCATAAGTTTGAAATTTGAACAGTGGTCTGTTGGACTAGGCAGGATCTAAGGGTCTGGATGTTGGCTTGGGTATAGATTCCCAAACTTTGTACAGCAGAGGTAGAGTCATCAGTAGGTGTGGACTGCTTTTGGCTTGCTCTTCCATCCTTGTTGCAATTTCTTGCTGGATATGCTCTCCTCTCACTTTAATGCCCCAGGTATTCTTTGCCTACATTTTGAGTTTCTCTTTTTAGAAAGTTGTTTCACTTTGTCTTCTTCTTGGTTATTTTACTCGTATTTGTTTTGTGGCAACATTTTAATCTGGGTCAGAGAGGATTCTTATGGTTGCACAAAACTGCTCTGGATTACTTTATCATCTTGGCTCCACCACCAGAATTCCAGGATTTATTATTAATATGTTAAACACATTACAGAACTGATGAGGAATTGTTTGTGTCTTATCTCCTCAGTGAGACCCAGGCTAGGTTTTTGTTGTTGTTGTTGTTGTTTTGTTTTTAAGAATAGATCATTTTATGCCATTGTCTTGTTATCTAGGAAAGGGGCCTTAAATATTTCTGGATATTCAATACCTTTTCATAAATTAGATGAAATATAATCTAAGTGTTGCAGATGTTAGGGGACAGAGGTATCAATAAAAGTTCAATACATCAGGGTAAGTTTTCAAGAGGATTTTAACTTTAACTGAATGGGAACTATTTAAAGTCGTAAAGGGAAGGATGTAATGAGAGGAACAAAGAAACTCCTTGGCTTTTTATGTGTAATAAGAGATCACGCTGACCTTGAAGTTCACAAAAGTTTGGGAAATTGAGCCACTGGAATCTCAAGATCAGAGTCCATATAGTTTCCCAGCCAGCAGAAAATTCATACTTTGAAAAGAAATAATCTTTAGGAATAACATTTGTGACCTTAGCACAGTTTACCTGAGATATTTGTCCATCTATCACGAATCATTTAGGCATGAATTTATTTGAATAAATTTCAAAACCACTTTCCAGGCACTCAAGCGGTCTAGGAGAGCGTATGCTTGGGAGAACCTAGGAAAATGCTTATGTATTTGTTGTTGCTATATCTTCGAAGAAAAAATTCCTTTGCAATACTAATAAATGTTAAATGGAACTGGGATACTAGCTACTGATTAGTGACAATAAGAGGAATATGGTTAGTTGGGGGTCATATATTAAATATGTGTCAGAAATAGAACATACAGATAAACATAACTATACTATACTTTTACATTATAATTTTATCTCTTGTCCCAAGGTACATGCAGATCAGGACAGATTTTCTATTAAAACTTTCTCTGTGGAAGACTTTTTGGGTACTAAAATCTTTATAGATTTTGTGAAAAAGTTAAACTGAAAGCAGGAATGAGCATTACATATGGAAGAGGAAAGTGATTTCCAGAGAGGTGAATGTACTTTCCCATTTCTCATTTACACAATGTGAGCATTTGACATGAGTCTAAATTTTTATTTCTTTGTACCCTAAGATTAGTCTTGAGTTATAAAGGGTATACTTCCTATCAAATTTGAAAATATTCCATTCTCTGAGGTGCTGTTCAAACTCATCCTTCGACTTTAAGAACAATGTGCTTTTCAGTACGAGGAGGATCCATTTGCCTTCTTGGAGGATGCCAGAGACTTTGTAGCTGCCTTGTTTCCTGGGGAATGGCCTCTGATCCAGGCTGAATTTGTCTGCCAAATCAGAGTTGCTCAGAAATGCTATGTCACTAAAGTATAAGTTTGGTTCAGGAAAGGAAGTAGGCCTTCTTTTTGGCTTTGGAATCATGGTGAGAGGAGGTAGCTGGGAGAGTACAAACTTAGGCAAACATTGTTTAGGGAAGGAGGCTTGTGAAGGGAAGAACCAGTCACATGAGGCTGGTGCCCTTTCTCTGACTTGCACTTTTAATGTATTTAATAAATAATTCTAAATGAAGGCATAGTCTCCAGAGAATTTTAGTCTTAACAGTAAAAGAACTAAAATCCCAAACTGGATTGCTTGAAACAAAATCCAGAATTCTTTTTAATAATAGTTGACAATTACATATGATTTAAACTTATCAAATTTTTTATATACAAGAGATCACATTTGAGATTGATGATAACATTTTGAAGCAGAAAATCAATACATTGTGTTTCTTCTCATTTTACAGATGAGATTATTAAGTTAAAGTCATTTGTCACTGCTTACATAGTTTTCAAGCTCTAAATTCTGTTTTCAATGACTTCAAATCTGGCATTCTATCTACTAAACCTCACTTCTTCCTGTGCTGCCATTGTAAACATTTTAAAGTCTGTACCAATTTGCAAATAACACTATAGCACCTCTGCCCAAAGCTTTGAAGTAGTCTGATGATTGTCTCTCTGTTTGTTGAAAAGACTCCTTCATAGTACCTTAAAGGAGAAAGAAGGGGTAAATGAAGGTATTTGGTTTTGTTTTTTTTTTTCATTTTTCATTTATTTGGAGAGAAAGGTGAAGCAAATCTAATAAAATAGAAAATAAATATATTACTGGAGGGATATATTTCTGTGCTTTACAAGTTCATATTTTTTGTTTTGAAATATATATTTAGTTTTAGATGTAGATACCCTACTTGAAATATTTATAACACTGAAGATAGTCACAGGAAACTGCCTGTTAGATAAAATTTGAACATATCAAAATCAGACTTCAAAGAAAAAAATCTTCATTGTTGAAGCAGTAGTTGTTGCCATTTTTGATAGAGATATATAGATAGGCATAGATTCCTATATGCCATATTAAAAAAAGTACTATTTAACATTCCTTCCCAATCTCTTCTCACGACACCTAAAACTTCACATACATAAGACAATCTGGTAGGAAAATGCAAAAGAAAAAAAAAAGGTTGGAAATAGGACTAACCTGGCAACAAAGTAAATTGCAAGCATTTGCTTTTCCTATGTTATTAGAGGCAGCAAAGAACAGAGAATAGAGAGACAGACTTGGACCAAGTTTTTCTAATTTTGCTAGATCTTTGACCATAGACAGGTTATCTAAGCTCTCATTTAGTTTACTTATCTGTAAAGTGGGGATAATAGCTGTAGTACTTAACTCATGGTGTCTTCTTAAAGTTCAATTAAAATAATGTCTGCAACAAATAATATATGTGAAGTGCTTTAATAATGACAGTTAATATTATAATGTAATTCATTCTTTTCTTTGAGGACCAAGTGGTGATAAGTGAGTTTAAGATACTTCTCCAGGATAAGACGACTAGTAGAGGCAGAGGCAGGAGTTGATGTCACATTTTCTTGAGCATTCAAGTGATAAATTATATTTTTCACATACACAAATTGTAGATTTGATTTATAGTTTCAATTTAACAAAATCTATAGAAGTCATAATTAATGTATTTTAGTCTAACTGACAGGAAGGTACCACCCACTAGTAATTGTTATAATTAAAAATGATGAGGGCCGAGATCAAAAGGAAGAATAGTCTTTTAATAAAAGCCATGCTGATAGAGATAACTGACCACAGGCCTGTAAGAAACCTATTCCAACCTCACCTCAGCCATCTCCCTTTCCTCTCTCCTCGAACTCAGCTAGCTAAAGAGGCAGTTCCACGTCACTTCCCTCTATTTTAAAACAGTCCCTCACCTTCAATACATAATCCAAAACAGGAAACCCATTGGACCATGGGAAATGTAGTTTTAAGGACCCCCACAGGTCCACAGAAGTTTGTCAAACACTATATTGAGGTTCAATCCTTCCAAATAGAACCCCAGGTGATTTTAACTAACACATAATGATATTACTCACTAGCTAAAAGGATATCTGAAACATTCCCACCAAAAATCAACTGTGAAAGTTCCAAAGGAAAGGTATTTAAAGGGTTAAATGTAGCAATGAAGGAATTGCAATAATGATTTTTTTCTGGACAAATACTTTGATTTGTATCAAGATTAACATAAAACCACAAAATTTCATAACTATAATTTCCCCTTAGATTATAAATTCCTTAAGAGCAAGGACTCTTTCCTCTCTTTGTCTTGTAGCCCCATAATTTAGCACGAATATCTGGCATCTATTAGGCACTTAGATTTGTTGATGTATTTCCAAGAGCTTAAAATCATTCAAACTGGCATAATTAACTAGATACCTCAAACCATAGTATGCAAGGCAAATAAAGCTGATCCTTTTCAGAGCATTTTCAACAGCAAATATTTCAATTCAATGAACATTTATTAAATATCTACTGTGTACCAAATACCTTCAAGAGATAAGAAAATATTTTGCTAAGATTTAATGCAGTTTTAGGTATAGGAGTTCGGTATTTAGTGAAGGATAATATATCCCTACCAAAAGAGGATTTAAAAAAATTTAATTTTTCCTTCCACTAAAGGAAGGGAAAAAATGAATCCAACAAAAAAATTTAGAGAGTTAATTTTTAGAATTGCCATAGAATTGTAATTCCATTTTGGATCCTTGAGGGGCCAGTTAGGTACATCTTTACCTTTCTTATGATTGGCCCAAGTAATGAGTATAAGAGAATATTCTGGGTTCTGTCCAGTATGCTTTATGCATAGAGAAATATCTTGTTTTTCAACTTTAAGAACTTACTACTGCAAGTGAGTACATGTTTTTCAATATTTTATGTCAGTGGTTCCCAAACATTTTTGGCCTACTGCCCCCTTTCCAGAAAAAAATATTACTTAGAGCCCCCTGGAAATTGTGAAACTATTTATTGAACTCAGAATAGAATGTAATACAAAAAAGTGTGACCATCACCACTCCCCTGGATTGCTACAGCACCCACCAGGGGGTGGTAGCACCCACTTTGGGAATCAGTGTTCTATATAAACATTTATAAAACACCAAAGATCATAGAGTCATGGGGTACCAACTACTGACTCAAACAAAGCAAGTCACTTCCCTTTTTAAAGTGTGCTGGACTCAGAGGCACAATCTGTAAGACTCTCCACATATATCTGCCTGGTATCAGGGGGATCTTAGATTGAGAGCTGATAGCATATTGAAGGATATTCAAGTTAGTACCTTCATTTTATGGATGATGAAACTGAGATCCAGAGAGGTTAAGGACTTAGCATATATACATATTTGATATTGTTTTTGAAGGACTTTAAAAAAAACAAGCATCACAATTGGAATTTGGTCCCATTTCCTTTGATTCCAGGGCCATTGTTATGGACTTCCAATTCCTGTAGCTAAGATAGCAGAATAGAGAATGTTTGCAATTCACCAAATCCACTTCCAGACAACCACAAAAAAATAAAAAATATTTCAAATTGAATCCTGGAGTAGTGAACCAACCCAGGACTGTGACCCAGAACAACATGAAAAAACAGCAAGGGGTATCCATCTCACCAAGACAGGAAAGGAAAACTAGATCCAGCACACATGGGCAGAATTCTGACAAGATACAACACAAACAGTAGTGGGAGGATCCCAGCTAAGTTTAGTCCATCCTCAGCAGGAACAGAATGGAAACTAATGATAAACCTGGGGTTTCATTTCTACTTATGCCAATATGTGTCCAATTCAATTGTAACATTTTTCTCAATATTCTCATTTTGAAAAGAACACTGAAGCTGAGATGAGTATAATTACTTGCATAGAACAGATAGTAAATATTTGCTGTTGTGATTTGAACTCAGGTTGACTTTAAAAAATGTCCCATATCACATTATTTTTATTGGCTTAATGAAATGCTCTATTTCTCTTTTCAATATAGAGCAATGATTTAGAATGTAAAGATATGATGGGTGTGTCCTATATATTTTTTCAAACAATTTATTACCCTCCTTATGACATCTGTCAATTTTTATGAGCATACCATTTTATTGAAGTATAATTGAAGCATGTGCAGAAAGCTAGTCTGATTACTTACAGCTTGCTAAAAGGTTTAGCACTGAAAGCACTTGATGTTTTGCTTTGATACAACAGCCTCTGAGACATTTCTCTGACTTGACAATAGCTAAAGTTGAGTTAAAATGGATTTCTGACATTTAAAAAGAAAACTTCTTATTCTCACTCTTTCTTTGACTTTTTGGGAAGACAGGTTAGTAATTTTGCCAGGAAGGTAGGCAGAGAGGACACTTTTCTCCTCATCAAGACATTATGTTAATTGTTCTTGTATGACATCTTTAGAAGAAGAATAAAGAGAAGGACTCTAATAGATGAGCTCAAATATGGGCCATTGGCTTTTTCTTTGGCTGTGTGTAAATTACCAAATTAAAAGTAATTGAAAATAAAAATTGAGGTGAGCATGCTCAAGTCTGGATGCACATTTATGATTTAAGGAATCTTTGGTATTCCCTGGGCAAATTAAATAAAACTGAATGGCATCTGGTAGTGAGGTAGGAACTATGCTAGGTATAGCAGAGAATTTCACTCATATGGAAAGAGCTCAAATATGTACTGGATTGACATAAGATAGGAACCTAAAGGGAAATGGAAAGCCAAATTTAAAATTGCAGAAATTCTTATTTAGCTGTCCTGCATAATGTTTTATACTTGATGGTTTTAATTATCAACCTCCAAAGAGAGGATAATGATGTAATGTGTAGCTCATTATGTATCAGATCTTTGTTAGTAAATGCTTGTAGGAGCTGTTTTTCTAGGTGGTACACTGAATAAAGCACCAGACCTGATGTAAGAAAGACCCATTTCAAAACTAGGCTCATATATTTTTTAGTTGTGTGATTTGGGCAAGTCACTTAATTCTTATATGCCTAAGTTTTCTCAGCTGTAAAAATAATGATGGTATCAAACTTCATCAGTTGCTTTAAGTTAGAAAGGAGATAATATTTATAAAATATTTAGCACAGTACCTGGCACCTATTTGGCTTTTGATAAATCCTTGTTTCTTTTATTTGTATTATTTGAAACAAATAATAGCCTTACATATCATTCATATTGTTTTGTTGAGTTTCCATCAGTGTCCCCAGCAATTTGATGAAACTATAAACAAGAGTAACACATAAGCTTTAAAGGTACTAAAGAATCTGGAATGGGATATAAAAACTAGCATTGTGTCTTGTCAGAGATCAAGGTCATACAGAAATTAGTCAGATCATCATGTGTTTTCTTAAAGTAAAATAGTTCTGTAGTGGAAAAGGAAATTTCCCATTCCTCTTGCCCCCAAGAACCTAGAAACATTCATATTTGCCAGAAAAACTATCTACCTACTATCCCTGTATCTGTCTCTCTCTCTTTATGTCTGTCAGTCTTTCTGCTATCTTTCTATCTAGTTATTTAGCTACTCGTCTATATAATGTTAACATGTACAAAATATTGCATATGCACACATATACTACACTTGATTATTGTATAAAACTATATACAATACACAAATATACACACATATGTATATAGATATACAAGTCTTTGTACATATTCATATATATGGAGAGTCAGTGATAGAGTTAAGGGCTATGATTTACACAGTGGAGTAATGGACCAACTAGTTTTTACACATGATTATTCTATTGTTTGATATTTATCCACATTTAAGACTAAAAATCTAAAACTAATGTTTCAGTTGACATTTTGAGATGATCAATGGAGGAAAGCCATAGCAAAATCCTGGAGTTACAAGGGAAATGGGTTTAAGTTGCTTACTAAATATGTAATTTTTGTCCAGTCATTTAGGATCCAAGATGTGTTTATTAATCAATCCTATTTTTCTTACCTCTTAGCCAGAGAGGGGTTAATATTGTACTTGCATAAATCAAGAATTTATCTTTTTTGAAGACAACAGCTGGGAAAAGGTAAGGGACATAAGTGTGTTAGGGATAAAACTCCTTTGAATGAACTAAGAGTGAGTAAATGAAAAGAATAGCTCAGAAACAAGGAGTAAACAGATAATAAGAAGAGTAAGATTCTGATCTGACTTTGGGAAAGCAAGATGATATAGAATTTGATATTTCTAGAAGCCAATGACACTAAAAACAGGAAATCTGAATCAGTAGAGGGAATACCTTTATGAAAGGGATCACAGATCGATCAGTTTCAGTATAATGGTACTGATATATGTTTCCTTTCTCACAGCTTTTTTTTCATTAGAAAGAGAGCTGAACTCAGCAAATGACTGAAGGAGATAGCTAGCATGAAATTTGGAAAAACACTGGAAGGGCTCTCTATAGGCCCTCAAGAATAAAGTCACCTTTTTAAATGACCTGTTTGGGGTCAGTTCACCAGATCTTTCAATAAAAAGAAAGCAGAAATGGAATTGAGTGTCAAGTTGTCAAAGGAGTTTTCAAGCCAAAGTTAAGTATTTGGGTGAGAGGATTAAAAAAAGACAACTTCACTGTAGATTGAAGAAAAAACCTGCTTTGGAGATTAATTGTGTTAAAAGCATTCAGCTAAGATAAGTGTTTGAGATTTATTTTTATTGTATATTTTCTATGGAGGGCACAGAAGATATAAAAAGTATAAAACTTAAAAGGAAACTTGGTATAGTTTAGAGAATATGGACTTTCAAATCAGAGGGCATGAGTTTGAATCCCAGATCTCCTGCCTGCAGCATATATAATCTCATCTAAATGATTTTATTTCTCTGGGCCTCAGATTTGTCATGTCATAAAAGGAATTCATACTGGATGACAAGATCACTTCCTAATTTAAATTTACATGACTCATAAAAATCAAAACAGGAGAGAACTTTTCAAGCACCTGATTTAATTCTTTCATTTAAAAGAAAAGGACACTGTCTCAGGGAGGGTAAGTGGCAGAGAAGAATCTTCTTAAGTTAGAGAAGTCAAGTAATAACCTTTATAAGAAAGTTTATACTTATTGGGAGAATGTAAAAGTGTTCAAAGTCAATCTCCATTACTCAATTCTTACCCTTCCATATATAAACTTTATAAACATATAATCTCCTATCAGTCAAATTTGCTATAATATTCTATCTCTGAACAACTTTCTATTCAGACACAAATGCCCAAGTTTCTCTTCTGTGAGAATCAGTAAAAATAAAGAGGTATTTTTGGAATTCTTACCTATACAGTACTCTGACTTACAAAGCAGAAGAATATCTTAGGAGTATAAAAAAACATTGGTGAAAAATAGAGAAACCTCATTCAAAGCCCATATATCTATATATCCACATAATTGTCATTCAACTTATTTCCTTTAAAATTCTTTAAAGATTTTATTTTGCTAAAAATTTTAACAATCATTTTCTAACATTTTGTAATCCATGTTTTCTTTCCCCATTCAACTTCTTCTCCCCACCCCCAAGAGGGCAGGTAAACATATACATTGTGTGTGTATATAT
>NC_058133.1:299495158-299523308 GCF_016433145.1 Gracilinanus agilis | reverse complement strand
ATATATATATATATATATATATATATATATATCCCTGTAATATTGTGTCACATAGCTCTGTATGTTCATGCCATCTTTATGGCAGGGTATGTAATCTTTGAGGCCAGGGATGATGTCTTATTTCAACTTCCTACCTTGCCCAATTCCTAGTTCTATACATAGTATTTGTTTGATGAATACTGTTGTTGGTTGGTATTGTGCCCCTTTATGAATGTGAAATTGAGAAGTATACCCTAATATTTCCCTTCCATGATACTTCCTTTCCATCAAGGCAAACCCTAACTTTTGTTTCTTTTTGATACTCCTCCTTTTTTTTTAATCTAAAGGAATCTAAAGGCAGCATTATTATAGATTCCTATCTGTGCACTTTCTACTCTATAAATCTTCCTTAGTGGAAAAGAGTAGGGACATTCTTCCACACCTAGCAGATTCATTTCATATTAAATGCTTATCATTAATAATTTTAGATATTTCACCTACATCATCTGATTATATTCACATTCTTTGGTAGTTGTTGATTTAACATAAACTGTTCTGTTTTCTTTCTCTGACTTATCAATGGCCATAGAGATCTACACAAAGAGTTTTGTTAAATCAGAAGAAGGCATGCATAGTTCATTTTTGAAAAAAAAAATTAAGATACTAAGGCTTATTTGTTCTCAAAAGAATATAGCATTGTTCAGCTTTAAAATATGTCACTGTTTTATAATTTATGCATTGATTAGAAAACAAAAGTATGAAAACTCCTTCTGTATATAATGTTGATCAACCTAATATGTCATGCAAATGTAAAAGTTTATTATATGTATACTCCATAAGTGAGTCAGATTTTAAACATGTAATACTCTTCATAAGTTTATTTTAAAAGAACTTCTTCAAATGCTTTTCTGACATGTTTGACTAAGTTTATGATACCCTTGCTTCTGAGTTCCAAGCCTACCATATGGATGTGCAAAGGTTCTTTAAGCTCCTTGTACTCCAAACTTAGCTGAGCATCAATCCCTATAAGACAATTTCTTCTTTTGACATTACAACTTATGTAGTAAATATCAGTCAATAAACATTTATTAAATTCTTACTCTAAGCTAGGCTCTTTACTACTTAATAATACAAGTTCAAAACTAAAGTCATTACTACTTTTTGCTAATGGTATCACAATTCATTCAATTCCCCATTTGAAACTTTGAAATTGTCTTTAATTCTTCTTCTCTCTCACTTTTTATATTTAGCTGGTTACAAAGTCTTTCTAGCTATTATCATATCATATTGTCTCTTCTATGTATTCTCCACTTTCTGTTCCCATGGAAATATCCTAGAATATTGGACCTTATCCCTGCTCAAATTACTGTAAGAATTACCTGAGACCTAACAAATTCTACTCTTTCTGTCCTCCAACCCATCCTTTTTACCACTACGAAATTATTTTTCCATTTATGTCTATCTGTTCATATTGTAGAATTGGGCATTTGGTCTTTGCTTTAAAATTTTCAGTGGTATACTACTGATTAAACATACAGAAGATATTCTGCCTAACATTCATAGTCTTTTGGCACCACCCTATTTTTCCTGCCTTATATTACCTGACTCTTCATCACATTACCCTATGTTTTAGTCAGATTATTTTATTCTTAGCCATCCAAACACACTCTGCTCCTTCCCATATCTTTGACTCTGCCCATAATACTTATGCTTGGGTTGAATTTCCTTCTGTTATTTTGTATTTTGAAATTCTACCCATTCTTTATAGCCTAATTAGATGTCACAATCTCCAAGAAGCCTTCCTTGGACCCCCTACAAATGATGATGATATATTATTTCCCAGACCACATATTGGTTTTAATCCAATTCAATAAACAAATCATTTTATGCTATTACATCTTAATTTGTCTTAGGAGACTAGAAAAATAATATATTACTTTTTGTCTGAATTTTTAAAATTCTTATTTTAATGACTATGTTCATTCTGATAAAATATATGATGTAAAATTATTATATAAGACAAATGCAATGTTTTATCAGGTCCAAAAATAGTTTGTTTGTTTTTTTATAATCTTTGTCTCCATGGCCCAAAGAAAACGGAGGGAGGAAGAGGGAAAAACACTGAAGTTGTCTCAATGATCTTAGATGCTTGTATGCTGAGATATCGATGAAAATGTTTTCTTTATTGATTTATACTTTGTTACCAAATGCAGACTACTTGCCCACACCCAAGCTTCTGACAATAAGATATAATGAGAAAAGGAAGAACTTTAAAAGCAGAATGATTGGATCAGTGCTATCCATTCAAACAGAGCAAGATTTTGCTAGATGTTCCCTACTCTTTCTAAGTCCATCTTCCTGTACTTTATTGTCTTACCAAGTCAATTTTAGCTTGAAATATGTAAGGTGTAATTTTGTCTCTTATTCCCCAGGGAAGACTATAGGAATGACAAGCTAGTTCAGGGGATAATATTTTTGTCCAGTTCTCTAATATTTATCCTCTGTCTAAATAAAAAGGATATAAAAATATTCAAGCAGAGACTTGTTCAATCTCTTCCAGTCACACCAGAAGACAAAGTAGGATATACCTCAGGATCAGGGGTTCTTAACCTGGGCTTTAAGATATAAACTTGTGTAGATGATAGATAGCCAGACAAAGAGACAAATAGATAAACGTATTTCAATATATTTGGTTTCCTTTGTAGTCATATATCTTTTATTTCATGAACTAAAAAATGTTATTCTGAGACAAGATCATCAGACTAACAAAACATCCATGACACACAAAAAGTGTGTTACTTCTGTGTCTAAGTCAACTCTTCCTACTGCTGGGATAGATGGATGGCTTCGCTAATAGTAAGAAGGGGAAAAAAGAAGAGGAAAAATCATCTTGGGCAAGACATCCACCACTAAAATGTTATAGTGTATCTTGCATAAGTCATGACAAAATCTACTGTCATCATATCCCTGGGTTACAAGGGAGTCGACACAGGTTATAGGAAGCCTGCTAACTTCCTCATAGAATCCTCAGCCCCTATCTCTTATATAAATAGCACTCTGAAAAATAAAATTCTCAGGTGACAAGATGAAGTATTTTAATGGTAGTAATTTTAATATTATGTAATTAAAATGACCAATCTTAGAAAAAAGAACTAGAAAACTTATACCTTCAATCTTTCATTATAGAGGTGGAGTGGTGAAAAGATGGGGTAGTATGGGAGTAGAATATTTCCTATACATACCTTTGAGATGTGGTGTATGAGTTGGCTGATTTTTTTTATTTTTAATAAGTAAGTTTTTGTTCTTAAAAGAGGTTTGCTGGGAGAGTTGATGAGTACATTGGGAAATGAATATGATTTTAAAATAGAAAGCATCAATAAAACTTAAAAGAGAAAAAGAAAGTGACTCCACAACTTAAGTATGCCCTTTATTGAAATGAGTTCTTCCAGTATTGCCAACTCATAAGCTATCTTGAGGGAGAGGGATCTATAGATGCTATGATGAAGGGGGCAGAATGGCTCATGATAGGCTAGTCTGAAAGGTGACACTGGACATACTGGTCTTTATAATAAATTCCTCATGAGAGAATGATTAGACCAAGATAGAGGCCTAAATTCATTAAATGTTCAATAAGATCTTCAAATGTTCCAAAAGTATGTTAGAAGGACTGTCAGAGCAAAGGAACCAGCAATATGATCCTTCAATTTATGGGCAAGTGTTTTACCAAGGAAGCTATCTTCTTTCCTTCCCAGACCTTCATAGGTCTCTCTCTCCCCATTTTGTCTTTCTTTCCTTTCTTTTTGACCACTTATCTTAATTAAATTTGGGGGCTCAAGTTTTTTTTTTTGTTAGATTGGATAGTCCTGATGGTTTAACCAAAAAGAGACTGTGATAGATAATTAAATTCTTTTCCTGAAAATATGTCTTAATTTTAGAGAGGAGTCTTAGTGTTAAAAAGTATACTGCTCATTTATAGATGTCATTTTCAGATATTTTTCCATGCTTATATTATGCTAGGCATTCCCTCCAAATTTCCTCCAAATTATCTGTTCATATAACTTAGTTTTGGGCTATTTCAAAATAATTCCCTTCTCTTTTGAAATTACTGTATAATACCTAATTAAGCAAACATTATGTTCCTGGAACAAGCTACCACTCTAGGCACTGAGGATATAAAGACAAAACCAAAAGGTAGAACTTGCCTCAGAGAGATTATTTTCTTCTGAAGGGGGGGGGGCACAATGTACACATAAATAGGTAAATGACAATTGATTTTAGAAGGGAGATAAATTATAATAACTACAAAGAATAGTAAAAGTCCTGAGACATTCTTTAAAGCAATCCATAGATTCTCCAAGAAGAAAATAAATGTCTGATATGAAAGGGTATGTAGATGTGTGGCAGTTTGTCAAAGACTAGGAGAAAGCAGAAAGACTTGCATGTCCTCATGTCTAGGAAATGTTGCTATAATTCAGAATGTACATTCAAGAAGATTAATAAAAATTTGCTTTTAAATTGCTAAAAGTCCTTAAGAAAGAAGACTTTCTCATAAAAGCAGTTGGAAAACTCTTCCAAACTATTATTACTATCCATAAACACATGAAAACTTTCCCCTGCAGAATGGGTAAATGTGAACAATTTAGTCCAATAGCTTTGAAGGCTGTAGAAGAAGGCACTGTGAATCACTAAGTCAGACATCAAAAACGCTAAGATCATCAACTGAATTCTAGGATGTCTCCAGCCTTTTGTTCCAGTTTGGACTTCTATGACTTCGCAAGAGAGGGAGGCTGATAACTTAGTTCACCTCTGCCTCTCTTAAATCCAAGGCATGAGAAAGTCAGGACATCACCTCCTCATGGCTTTGGTCCTTTTCAAAAATGAAGGACAAACAATAGTTTTTATAATGTTGATTAAGGATAAAAATGGTTAAATCTGTCCATTAGTAAAATAAATGATGTAGCAATGTCCCTAGACCCTCTCAATCTTAGTACCAGTTTTTGATCAGTAGTTAAAATTGTCATTATCTAGTAAAAACAACTCAAAAAACACACTCGGTATATACTTTTCACTAACTGTGGAGGGGTGGTGGAAAGCTTAGAGGAAGAGATAGCATAGACCATAGGAGAAGTATTTTCTAAAGCAGACCCACATCTAATACATGCTGTTGGCACTTTCCCCAGTGACCTCCTACTTTTCTCTTCTGCCCTCTTTTTTTGTATTAGTTCAATCCTTTAAGGCCCAGTTGCTAAGCTGTTATCATCATTTCCTTTTCTTTAGCTTCTAGGTAGGATGGAAACTACACTTTGAATTAGGCAAACTCATTTACTAAGAAAGCTTTTCCTTGCAGGCATTTCAGGAAGCAACTATTAGCAGGGCAAATGCAAAAACGAGCAATTATCAGTGAATTTGAGGAAGCTAAGAAAGGCTTTTATTTCTACAAGGCAGGTTATGGAGGCTCCCCCCACCCAATTACCCAGATAATGGCCTCAATTCTGCTTCACTTTGCCTGAATAAACACACAGTCCCCTTTACACCTTAAATAAATATCTTCCTATTTGAATATATATCAGCCACCAACCAAAAAGCCTAGTTTTCACAATATATGCTTACCTTATATACCTTAGGCCAAAATACCTGTTACTTCACTCTTGTGTGTAACCTGTCTCAAGACTGGAATAGAATGAAACTATCAATCAGTAGGAGAAATATGTCAATTAGATTACATCCAGAGTTCTAGAGTTCTTTATTTGACATATTGGCATATTCATAGGGGATGTTTGTATACCTTAGAGATCATCTCATCCCACATTTTCATTTTCCAGATGAAGAAACTGAGCCCCAAAGAGGTGGAGTAACTTGTCCAAAGTTACATAGCTAACGAGTAGCATGTCCAAGCCTAGAATATATCTCTGGAATCATGAGGATAATAGAGATTATACCATAGGATGACTAGTTACAAGAAATGGATATATCATTAAGCCAAAAGATTAGAGGACATTGCTAGGGATGGGGGTGGTGATGGGACTCACAGCAGTTATCTTCAAGTATTTGAAGAATTATTCCATTGAGGAGATAGAACTTGTTCCTCTTGGTCTCAAATTAGAAACAGTGGGTGGAAGTTACAGAGAGGCAGACTTAGTCTTGATTTAAGGCTAACCTTCCCAGTAATTAGAGCTATCTAAAATTGGAATGGACTGCTTCAGTGGGGAGTGATTAGTAAACATCTTCAAAGAGAATCTTTATTATTACTCCTTTATTATTACTTTATTACTAATAGTTTCTGACCATTCCTTCATACTCTGAGATTCCATGATTCTGTGAATCTCTGCCACTAAGTCCCACTCCGTTATGCTAGCACTAACTGTCCTTCTTGCCTTCAGGAATACACTTCTTCATTGAATCAAATGATTTTGATTTTCTACTTCAGAAACAAGAGCACTATTATCACCTGATAAATTTGACAGACAAGTCTCTCCAGGTGTTGATGATAGATATACTCTGCAGAAGACTAATGCAACAGAAGATTTCCACACACACACACACACAGAGTCAGAGAGATCACAGGAAACTCTTACCAAATCTAACAAATGGCAACTGGAGTGAAATTGGAGCAGTTACCAATTACACAGGGATATGGGTTTCCCTTTAACCCAATTACCTATTAATAATGCAGGGTAACCAAATTTGGAAGTAGGTTTGAATAGGAGAGGAAGGCCTTTTCGATCCACTACTGGGTTGGGGGTGGGGACAGAGAAGAGGGGTTAAAAATTGTGTTATATGGTTATATGACTAATTTTAAAATATAATGCTTTATTTTCAACTTCACCCAACCCAATTTCATTTAACTGACATTCAGTTATGACAGTGTGGATATACTTAGCAAATAAAGCCCAGAAACAAAGGGTAAAGAAATCAAAATAAGATAAAACTATCAATCAAAAAATCCATGTATTGGAGAAGGAGCCAAGACCATGGCTTAGGATCCCCTAAAGCCATAAACTCTTTGACAAGCCTTCTAAACCAATATTTATATCGTACTTCAAAGAAAAAAGAAATCCAAACCCAAGAAGAAGAATGTCCCATGACTCTCCTACTGAAAACAACCTGAAAGGTAGGTGCACTCCAGCTATTTTCATGGGAAAAGGGAGAGCTAAGCTACCCTACCCCACCCAGCACACTGAGACCCCACAATAAGACCTGGCACTGTGTGAGCCCATCCAGAGACAGGAGCTACAAAGGTTTGCCTCTGACCCACCACACTTGGTCCTCAGAGCTCTGAAAACAGCAGCTGCCAGGGAGGAACTTGGGGAGCCATCAGGTGGGACACTGTCTCCCCCCCCCACTGTGCCAAGACCTGTGAAAAGACCAGGTTGTCTTTGTGAGACCCAAGCAGAGATAGTAGCCACAAGTGTTTACCTCTGACCCACCACATGAGGTCTAGGGCTATAACAAGGATTAATGGGGAGGAGCAGGGTGAGGTCATCTGATTAGACACCCTATGTCTGTCTATAGTGAAAAATTTGTCCCAGGGCACCTCAGCAGGTTAGCTCAACCAGTTGAATCCAGTTTACCAGCAAAGGATTGAAAAAAGAGAAGATTTGGCCTTAGAGCAGAATACCTCAAACACTCTGGTTCAGTTAAGTCAACAAGTCTATATAGTCCATAGAGCAGAAGAAAAAATAGGTATATAAAATGAGTAAACAAGAGAGAATAAAAGCTATAACTGAAAGCTTCTATTGGCGTAAGGACCAAAGAACAGAACCAATGGATGAGGATGAGATCCAGGAAATATCAAGCAAAGCCTCAAAAAACCCAGAGAATTAGATTCAAGCTATGGAGGACCTCAAAAAAGAATTTAAAAATCAAATGAATAAAAATGGCAAAAGGAAAATAGTAGATGGAAAAGCAAAATAGGTCATCTGGAAAGAGAAGCACAGACATTGAAAGCCAGAATTGATCTGCTGGAAAGTGATGCAAAAAAAATCAGAAGAAGAGAAGAATACCTTGAAAGGAAGAATGGACCAAAAGGAAAAGAAGGAAAAAAATTCGTGTATTCACTCTTCATCATCACTGCCTCCATAATGAACTATAACTTGAAGGAAAGGAATATATATATGGATATGTACATATATATTCTTAAATAGTCTCCTATTTTTATTTATTTAAAATTTGTGAACCTTTATGATTGTGAGACATTGCTAAAAGTCACTACTATCAACAGAAATTCAGCAGGAATGATAACAGAGGAGAAACCACTCTTTAGATTTTGTTTTCACTAGAAACTGCAAAAGCAATCAGATATATATATATACCTCTTGCCTGCAAACATCCCAGGACACCATCTCATAATCTATATTATCATGTAACAACCATTTGTGAATAAGAGAATGTCTGATAGATATGTTTGTTTTTAGTATTAAATATTTTATTTTTGTTTAGTCCTGTTATTTCATTAGATAGGGACTTCTAGTTAGAAAAGTTCTAACAAAACACATCTACAACTCTTTGGCAACATATTGTCTGTAAGAGTTGCCTAGGACACTGAGAAATTAATTAACTTGCAAGGCAACTGAGAGAACCAACATGGGTCAGAGGTATATCTTGAACAATCTTCCTGACTGAAGCAAGTTCTTTATCCACGATGCTTTGCTTCTTCTCTTGCATGATTAAGTCAATTCCAACATAAATAATGTTAGTGTTAGTTAAGGCTTCTAGGCACTTAAGAAAACTTTAGGGGCATCTTCAACTCTTCTTTCCCTCACTTATCATATCTAATCACTTGTCAAGTCTCTTCCATTCTATCATGTCATTTTCTCTAGTATAATATCCTTTTTCCTCCCACTGTAACTACTTGAATTTGAGTTTACACCCTCATAATTGCTTGCCTTTATAATTTTAAGGGGCTCCTAAGTGATTTTCTTCCTTTAGAACTCTCCTCTCTCCAATCCATCCTTCACATCTTATCCAAATTATCTTAATGCACCACTGATATGACTTCCTTGTTCAAAAAAATATTTGGCTCTCATCTGAAAACCCAGTTATTGCATTCAAGTCTACTCACAATAAGTCTTTAACCTTTTGTCCAGTATTATGTCAAACAGTATCCCACCTCCTTTTATATTATCTAAGTAATAAGCTAGACTAAATTATAATCACGTTCACATCTTGCCCTTTCCCTTATTCACCTTAGGCTCAGCTTGTACTTTACCTGGAATATCCTCTTTTCTCTCTTCCAGGCTAAACTTTGTGAAGTCTTATCTGATCAAGTAGACATGAACTTGTTCAGATTATTCATAGCATTTCATCAAATCTCCTTTTCACTTATATTCTGCCTTTCATATTTTACGTGTGCATATCTTTCTTTTCCATGTAAATTATAAATTCTTATAAAAGAAAGACCTATATATTATTATATCTTTTAATCCCAATAGACTGACCAGCACAATGTTGGTGCTTAATTCATGTTTGTTGAATAGAATAGAAAAACATTTAAAAGGCATAAAATCAGGCAAGCACAAAAATATTTTAAAAGTGGTCACTAAGTAGCAAAGTAGATAGAGCACTAAATTGCAGACTGAAAAACTTGGATTTAAATCTAGCCTAAAACATTTATTAGCTAAGTGACCCTAGGCAAGTCACTTAAATGCTATATGTCACAGTTTCCTTATCTGTAAATTGGAGACTAAAATAGTACCTATTTCCCAGGCTTATGATGAAATAAATGATAGAATATTTCAAAACACTTTGCAAAACTTAAAAATGTTACTTAAAACATAGCACTTAAATAACTTTATATATAAAAATTGCTATTATCATAGCAAAACTATTAAAATACATTCATAAAATATTTTGGCATCTAATAAACAATTGAATATTTAAGTTAATAGTAATCAATATAAAATAAGATCCATACATAAATATAAAACTTATAACTTACTAATTATTCACAGAATAATTTATTATTTTGATAATAAGCTATTCCCATTCATGAATAGAAGAAAACAACTTCCATAACAAATTAGATAAATTGAGATGTTCTCAAACTTTCTTTAGACCTAATGTTTTTCTGGTGGATGAAAAGAAGAAAAATAAGTAAGAAAAATAAGGAGGGAAATTACTCCTTTTAAATAAAATGACCCTCTCATATGTCATCATGTTTCCTATACATATACATAAAGACTGTAAATACATAAAGACCAAGTATTATATAAGTATGAGAGTACATAGTTACAGACATAAACAGAGATAGATGATATAGGAACACATAAAAATGAGTTAAAAGTAGAAATGGTATGTTAAAGTACATAAGGAATATATGTTGGGAGGAAATATAACTTTTGTAGGATGCCCAGTTGGTAAATTACAATGACACTTTGATACATGGTCATGTATATGGTAGACAGTCAAGAGAAAGAAGTTGATATCTATTCTCTTTGAGATTAAAAGAAGATAATTCAATTATTTCTTTTGATTAGCAAGAGAAAATCCTTTCAAACACCTTTATGAAATGATTTCTATTAAAAATTGTTTTAATTCTTACTTAAGATAAAACCTATACTGACTACAGTAAGGCTTTCTGGTCAACTGCTCACAACTAATCCACATGTCTAATTCTGCCAAATATCACAATAAAGAAAAGAATTAATGTTACAAATTAACAATCCAAGGGAGGAAAAGATGTGTGTTTTGGAAGAGAAATGAATGAAACAGTGCAAATTTAGATGCAAAATGTCTCTCCTGATTTTTGGAAACCTTCTGACATATACAGGTTAAAGTGTTAATTCTATTAATATTATATACTCAAATTGCCTTAGGCGATAATTTTTCATAATTTCAAAATTATGTTTTCATTATAAATAAGAACATAGCATAGTTCATACTTCAAAATCCTAAATAACAATAATCTATATTTATAAAGCACTTTTGAACATATGCAAAGCACCTTCATTAAAAAATTATTAGATAGGCATTATTATCCTTTTACACCTAAGGAATTTGAGGATTAGGAGATTAAATTACTTGCCCAAGATCAGGTAGAATTTTTTTTTCTCACAGTGAACAAAAAGATCAAAGTCAAGCCAAGCCAAGCCAAAAAATACCTCTGATCTTAACTAGCTATTATTCATATGTTTAATGAATGTTCAATTTGGGGCACAAATCTTTCATTATTACAACTTACAGTAACTCACAATAATCTTATAGATAGGTAATGAAAGTACTATTCCCTATTTCACAAGTATGTGTTAGAGTAGGGATTTGAAATCAGGTCTTCCTTATTCCAAGAGTTCTTTCTACCACATCAAGCTATTTCTTCTTTGAATTTCAGTAAAGCCAAAAGCTATGTAGCTTCTGATACTAAGGCTACTTACAATCCAAAAATCAAACAATTGTAATGGACCCCTTTTATGGCTAAGTCAATGCTCATGAACATTATTGGTACTTTAGTAAAGCTTATGCCATGGTTTTAAACACTTTTCTGAGAATATCAAGGAAGTAAATCCATACAGGTGTCTCTCTACATCCTTGGATGAATGGAATAGAAGGGGCTGTTGTGTGTATGTACAAATGGGAAATTCTTTTGGTCAGTGGAAGGGGATAAACAAAATTTTAAGCTTTTCCTTGATGCTTCTTTCTCTCTGAAGCATGGATGTGAGAAAACTGATACTTAATCTTAAAAAAAAGAACTATAAAACACCTAAACAACCATAAAAAGTAACAGAAAATCAAGATATGATGTCAAGATGATCATTTGATAAGCAACTGATATTAATACAATACTTTAAGAAGAGTAAAGCACTTTCTCCCCAACGATGAGATATATAGTACAATTATTATTATGTCCATTTTAGAGATGAAGAAATCCAAGCTTTGAGGAGCTAATTGATTTGGTCATAATCACACAGCTGAGAAGTGTAATTTAAACTAGATCTACTAACCAGAAAGAAGACTTAATAATACATAGCTAACATTTATATTGGACTTTAACACATGCAAAGGACTTAACATAGATTATCTCATTTGATCCTCACAACAACCCTGTGCTATACATGCTATTATTATCCCCATTTTATAAGTGAGAAAATTGAGGCTGAGAGATGTGAAGTGATTTTGCTCAGGGTCACAGTAGGATTTGAAATGAGGTCTTTCTGACTCAGAAGCAAGCAAACTTTCCACCACTACTTCATCTAGATCCCTCGGTTTTTTAGTCTACCATGCTACCTCATGGTCTTTTATTTTATCCCAATTTTTAAACAAATATGGTATATGCCTTTAAGCATCTTTTTCTTTAGTTGAATATTTTCTCTTTAAGCTAATATTGATAACACTAAATTACCACTGTTGTCACATTTTATGCAAAAGGTACACAGAGAAGAAAAAAAGTCTATAAAACAAAATATGTCAAAGCTATGCTTCAGGTGAATAAGTTGCAAAACTTGACTAGGAAATACATAACATTTTCTTTATATATTTTCAAGGAATTTCATTTGAAAGCCTTATTTTCTAAACATCCATTAAATACCACACAATGAAGAACATTGCATTATACCAGCAGAGGCGCCAAGGAAATATTGCATAATTATAATAAATTTGTGTTGTTCTTTTCCAGGCTGTCCAAATAGTCATGGCCTACTTCTTCTACAAATATATGTACCTCTAGAAGTGCTTAGTAATTGTGCAGTGCATGGCAACTAATGATTCTTAATTAAGTTTCAAATGTGCTTCCTCACACAGCTGCACACACATGTGCACAGAGATAATCATTAGTTGCACCTGCTCCAAGTTAGGAATATTTCATAGTGCACATGGCAAGAATGGCATTTTCAAGTGTTAATTTGTTGAATGTAAATCAATATATTTTTTCAATACTTGATGCACATGCTTCTTGATAATTGCCACTTATAGACACCAAATATGAAATGCAAAAGTTTGGCTCTTTTGAATTGCTGACCTGAAATATCAGTGACTTTTGAGATTAACAACCTGGAAAAACTCTTCTCCTTCTCCTACTACTTCTACTCCACCCCACACGTGAATGAACTTAGAAATACATGAGGGATTTTTCAAAATGTATATAAGAAAACTGTTTCCTTCCAACCTGATAAATAAGCATTCTAGCTCAAACTTTTTCTTTTAAAGCTCTAAAAAAATACGGTTTCTGCTACTAAGTCCACTACGACTAATGCAATGGCAATTTTCATCTCTATCTGAAATCTTTAGTTATAAAGCATTAAGGGCAAACATGATAAAAAGAAATTACCTTCTTGAGATTATGAGCTTAAACTCTTGATTCTGCACATGCAGCAAACCTGGTTCCAAAGATCACATTTGTTTCTTTAAGAATCACCCAAAAATCTGAAGTTAGCCCAGCCACACAGCTGCAGAGATTTTAATTTGTGATGAAGGGGAGTATGTCCTTTTACTTGAAATGAAACTTTTTCACAGTCTTCCTGGAATGCATTCCCCAGTACCAACTGCATTCACTTTTTTGAGGATAGGGTGCAAGATGGTAACAAATATAAAATTCTGTTAAACACCAAACAATGGTCATATAACTTAATTAAAAGTGAAGCTGAAGAATCATGACATAGACATTTAATACTTATTTGTCAAAGTAATAGCCCTGATTTAACAGACCAGGAGTCGCACACACACACACACACACACACACACACACACACACACACACACACACACACACACACACCANCACACACACACACACACACACACACACACACACACACACACACACACCACAACTAAAATCAACTTTATTTCTTTCTAAGAAAGATAAACTAAACATACTTTTTCTCAAGTTCAGATAATGTGAAGATTACGACACTTTCAGAAGAGTTGGTGCTTGCTTAGTTTTGAATTTTTGATTATCCAAAAGTCAATGAAATGAAAAGGCACATTGGGCCATTCTTGACTACAAAAAATGTAAGAATTTTGGCAAAAGTCATTTGACAACAGAACTTCTTAAGCACTTGAGGAGTAAATCCACAAACCTATGTAAACTTTGGTGTCAATCAAAAAGTACACAGGGGTAACACTTACTATGAAAACTTAGTTTATAATATTCACTTCTCTCAAAATAGCATTATAGAGGTACCAAAGTAATCTATAAAACAAAATAAATATAAATTTATTCTTTTTATTAACCTATATTCTTCTGCCACTTTAAAAATGTTAAATAAAGGCATCTATCAAAAGTCTAGAAGGCTTTTTTTCAAAGCAATTTTGATCAAGAATTAGTTAAATTTGAGGCCTTTTAAAGTGTATGATTATCTCACCCTATCAGACCAATTGGCTTTTCTTCATCCTTTGTTTTTGTTCTGCATCTGCATTAACATGGCTGCTAATTATATTAGTCTGGTGGCACATAAAGTCTGGATAGGAAACTCACATGATTTTAAGTGAAAAGTATCCTTTGATTCCCAAATATATATTTGATGCAATTGACCACTCTTACTTTTAAGTGTTCTGTGGCTTATTATTAAACTGAGTTGTGATTTCTATTTTCTATTTCACAAGCAAAATGACAGCTCAGCCATCCATGCACACACAAATACACACACAAAGAAGCTTTTAGACTTGTGTTTCTATGTATATTTAATTCTACCTTTTTTTCAAATGCACTCTATAATCATTTTAAAAGTCTGAGGTTTCTTTTTATCAGAATATACTGTTTGCAATTGCATATAGCTAACTTCCATCAGAGCCCTACAAAGTTAAATGTTTCAAAGTTAAATCACCATTAAACAAAAGTCTGTATAAATGTTCCTAACCACCCACTCATTCTCACAGTTCCATGTATTTTTTTTTACACAATGAGTTGGCAAATGTGTTGCTTTTCTGAACAATCCCTCCAAATGAGAATGTTTGAAGATTCTCCTTATCTTCTACCACTTGTATGCAATTTAGATGATTCAAAGACATTGTTTTACACATATAATGTAAACTTTCTCATTTTTTTAAATTTCTGTCAGTGGAGAAAGGAAACATTTGATCTGAAACTGATAAAAACATGCTAAAAGAAATAAATATACTTCAACATTACTTAAAATAAAAGGGTTACACTCAAAATTTTTATATATGGTTATTTTCACTTGATTTAAAGACCAACTACAAGAATAAGTAATTCTCAGATTAAAATACTCCCCAACACACATCACCAGTTGGGGGGAGGGGTATTAGGTAGGGGAAAGACAATTAAAACTACAACAAAACAAGAGCCTTTATGCAAAAAAAGATTCAGTCAAACATAAGAATGTAATATGTGGATTTGGTGACAAATGATAAACAGTAAAGTACACTTAAGGTATTTTGGTATCAGTTCTACTAGTAAATTCTTTCTTGTATGGACAGCTTTGATGATGTACCTCTCAGAAATGTTTCCTTCCTTGGTTTTCTTTAACACCTGCCTTCATGGAACAACTAGTGAGAATGCTTATGGCCAATCATATTAAGTTAGGCTTTCAAACCAAAGATATTTATCAGACTAGTAAAAAAAAATAAAATCGTTTATGCTAACTAACTTACTGCTTCTGTCCCACAACAAATAAAGTACTTTAAAACTATATTATTTTTCTCTAAATTCCTTCTCCTCTTTCAAATCCCTTTTCCTCACTACATATGTACATTTAGGGAACTGGAACTCAAAGATGTGACATTTTCCATTGTTGGGTACTTGCCTCTGTACAATTGGATAAGATTCCTAACAAAGTCCATAAGCCAACATCCTATGTGGACACAAAACACTATCTAAATTAGGAATGCTTACTCAGACAACATAAGATAATACTTTTCCCTAAAATGCTTTTGGACTGGATCAAATTTAGAGTGTTTCAGGACATGGCAAATGTTTTTGTTAAGTTCCTCTCTTCTTTTAAGAATTTCTTAATTCTTGGTATACATACTTTTAAAATACAATGTAGTTCATTGGTTGGCCGCCAACACACAGTTCATCCCACATAGGTATACGGTACCAATATATTTTACTTCTATAATCTTTAAGGTAAGCAAATTGATATATGTAACTATATGAAAAGGAATATCAGTTGAAAAAAGTCAAGATTTCCACAATTCACTGGTTTAATACTTGTACAAAAAACTGTTTGTGCCTGAGATTGCTGTTCTTTATACTAACAAAACCATGTAAGCCATAAAGGAATAGACAAGAAATATCAGTTTGCTGAAACAAATCAAAGCCACCGAGTTTAACCCATATCTTTCAAAATGGAATTCAGAGGGGTGTAAGAAATGGGTGGAGTTGGTAAGAGAGAGAATGTGTGTGCGTGTGTGTGTAGGGGTGGTGAATTGTGGGGGACCGGGGGGCTAACCCTCTTGTACAATTACAGTAAATCTACCTGAAATTATTTCAGATACAGGCAATATCATTTTCCATCTTTCTTTTTTTTTTTCTCTTTCCTTCATTTTGATCAACGGTAGACCTTTCATTGTACTCCCCTGCCTACTATCAGAGAGGCATATTAGAGAACAAGAGGACCCAAGTGTCACTTACCAGTTGCATGCCACAGATAAAGATAAGCGTGCACCTGCCACTGCAATAACCCATGGTTTCCAAGACCCCTGCCACAGCCAGACTGTCCCACGTCGGCCACCGTCGAGCCCCCACTTTATCCAATCAGATCGCGGGGAAGGACAGGCAAACCTGCGAAGGGCTCAGGGGCTCTTGTCTGCTACTGCCAGCGTCCTGGGAAGTGACAGGCATTAGGACCTGCTGGAGCGGCTCCGTGTCAGCAGCAGCAGCAGCAGCGGCGGCGGCAGCAGCGGCAGCAACAGTGGCAGCAGCAGTAACAACAGCGGCGGCGGCGGCAGCAGCCACTCCAGCAACACATACCTTCACTCCCTCTGTGCAAACAGCGCTCCTCGGGCTGCGCCTGCGGGGGAAATGCGCCAGGTGCCAGGAGCAGGAGTAGCAGCAGCCTCCACGAAGCACTGAGGAACCCACAGTCATCTGGGCTCCAAAGTTTCACCCCCCTCCCTCCCTCCCTCCCTCCTTCTCCTGGCCCCACACCCACTCAAAGTGCCAGAGCTGCCGCCTAGGCTCCCTTTCTAAACACCTCACGGGGCTGCAGAGTCAGAGCCCGGAGGGTGCAGCGCGCGGGGCGCCCTGGAGGCGGAGGGGGGGACACACGGGATGATGCCTGCCCGGCACTGCCACTCTCCAAGGTGGTGATGCTGCGAAGCTGCCTGCAGGAGGTGCGGGGTGGCGATGGGGAGGAGGAGGAAGAGGATCCTAGAGGAGGAGGGAGAGGGCGCCGGGGGTGGAGGAGTCCGGGCTCCTGTGTCCCGAGCGGGCGTCAGCAGCTGATGCTAACACTGTGATGCTCCTTCCAGCTCAGGCTTCCCACTGTCCCCCCCTTTTCTCTCAGCACCTCCCTCCCCCCTTTCCTTCCACCACCCGCCCTCAGATGTGTTAATCCCTGGCTGACAACAAATCCCTTAACCCACCCCGTGCCTTGCCACCCCTGGGTTTTTCCCCCTCCTCTCTTCAAAGGCGTCAACTTCTCCAGGCTGGTGCTGTGTTGCTGCTGCTACTGCTGCGGGTGCTGCGGGTGCCGCGGGTGCCAGTCACAATGCAGAAGGGGGAAAGGAGGAGATGGAATCGACAGTGGTGCTGGTGCTGGTGCTGGTGCTGGTGCTGGTGGTGGCAGCAGCAGCAGTAGCAGCAGTAGGGAGAATGGAACCCAGGAAGCATGTCAGTCTGTCCGTGTGCAGGCTCTGACTGTCTCAGTCCCGCTCCCGCAGCCCAGCCTGGAACGCGCGTGTGGCTTGTATGTGTGTCCTCCGGAGTGGGGTGGGCAGAGGGAATGGGGAGGAGAGCTAGGCAAAGAGGGATGGATGGGTGGAGAGAGGGGTGCTGCACCAGCATCCTAACTGCTCAGGCACATGCAAAACTGGTTCTTTCTGGTGCAAGGGCCAGCCTGAGGACAAGAAGCAGCAACCACCTTTGGTATTTGTTGCCCCAGCTCTGAGCCTGTGGTCTTGACTCTCCTCTTCGTGAGTGGGGGACGGGAATAATAGGAGTAGGGGTCACTCCTGGGCTGAACTGCAGGTGAGAGTCAAATAGGATAAGGGAGAGAAACTGAGAACACTTTTTTTTTTTTTTTTTTTTTAAATAGGGAGATTGAGTTGCTGCTGCTTTTTGAAACAGGCTCTTATTGTCGCTTTAAAAAAAATGAACCAAGAATTGGCACTAAAAAGCTGCTACCTCACAAAAGTGTCCTGATAAGAGTCTGGGTGTCTATTCACATTATCAAGTACTGGAGACTGCCCCTAGAACTGGACTTGGAGCCAAAAAGCGCTCCAGCAATTTTAAGTAGCATAATATAGGAAGCTTCAGGGCCCGCTGCTGCCCCCTGCTGGCCCAAAGCTGAAGAGCCTTTTTGAGCTCTGCATGGGGGCGGTCTCAAAGGACATGAGGGCTTCGTGGGTGTTAGGGACACTCGTAGAAAATGACAGAAAACTCCCCTCTGAGTAGTACAATAAACAGTGAACATCTGACTCATTTTTTCCCAGTGAATTAAAGAACAGTGACTAAATATCCGTGGGAACTGAATAGGTAGAAATAAGAGGGGGGCTTGTGAAATCTTGGGTTGGAAGAGTAGGAAAAAGAAAACTTCAGAATCATCAGTGATAAGTGCTGAAAGTCTTTGCCCAAAATGTAAACTTGAATAACGTAAGGGCTTTACTGAGGGAGACCAAACTGTGCATGTGTAGAGGCTGCTTCCTTAACTACAAAATTCAGCTCTATTTTGGAGTATTTCTCACTGTTAATAAGAAGTTCCTTTCACTAAATTACGATTTGTGTGGGACAGAACAGTGCCTAAATATTTAAATAGTAATGATGCCAAATGAGCACTTTATTTGAATGAAAATTGTGGTGTACTAGAACAACTGAAAATACTGAAATAAAATTAGATGTTTTGATTAGTATCTCTTCCTGAAGTCTGGGATTGAACTTTTAGGAACAATTTCACTTCAGGATGAGGGTGATCTATTAATTTTATAAGCCATTTATAATTTTGGAAATAACCTCTTTGAGCCTCAGTTTCCTCATATGTAAAATAGGGATCCTAATATCTCTAAAGCCTTCCTCATACGATTGTTATAAGGATCAAATATGATGTTCATAAAATAAAGTAACATAAAATGAAAACTCATTTTATTAAAAGTGCACTATTTTAAAAGCATAAAGTTGTAGAAAGTGTCCTGATGTTTTCAATGAATGTAAATGGGCAGAATATTAAAAAATTAATGCCATTTATAGTGGCAGTGCATCAATTCCCAATTTTATTTATTTTGATAGATGTTTTCACTTAAAATATAGCTATAGGAAGAGACTGGGATATTATTTGCCAATATATACCAACTCTAATAATATATTTTCTTTAAAACAACATGATTCAATAAAAGGGAATGGGCAAACTCATTATGTAGTTTTGAATCTTAATATTATATACTAATCATATCTATCAAAAACATCAAATAATGGGCATATGTAGATGTCCGTGCACTTGTTTCCCCTTTGCTTAATCAGTTTCCATTGGGGGGTTTCCTTTGGACAATTAGCCAATCCCAAAATTTATGGCTACATGATTTACAAATGTTCCTTTACCATGGCACTTGTGCTCTGCCTAGTTATTTATTTCCAACCCAGTCAGTTCTAATTGATTTATGTCATGTTTCAGAAAGTTGAAAATTGTATATATAGACCATATGAAAAGAACACAAATGAAACACTCCCAAAGAATACTGTTTCATTTCAGATGATGTTATAATGATTTTCAAATTAAGGCATTTCTGAGATACTCTTCTCTTTACTCCCTTCAAAAAAAAGCATCACAGAAGAGACTACTATTATTTATCTCATCAGGAAAAGTAACAAATAATTTAATAAAAAATTCTACTATTTTATTTTTCCAGACTACATCTCTCCATGAATTCTTCTGTAGCCTATTCAAACTGAGCTACTCAACTACCTCCTACCATGGGCCATACTTTTTTAAACTTGCTTTTCTTTGCCTAAACTCTTTCCTATACATCCAAATCCTTTAGCATCCTGAAAATTTTAATGTAACTGTGAGGGCAGTGACAATTTCAACATTTTTCTTTATATTCTCAACACCTAGCATAAACTTTTGCTCAGTTATTGTTCAGTCATGTCAGACTTCATGACTCTGTAAACCCGAGCAAGCCAATACTGTCCATGTAACTTTCTTAGCAAAAATACTGGGATGTTTGCCATTTCCTTCTCCACTGCCTTATAGCAAACAAAAGTTAAATGATTTTCCCTGGATTGCATAGCTGGTGTCTGAGGTTATATTTAACTCAGGTCTTCCTGATTCCAGGATCAATACTCTATCTATTGAGCCACCTAGCTGCATTCTTTGCATACTGTAGACACTTAATAAGTGTTCTATTGTGTTGAATTGACTCTAACTCAAATGAATTCTGTCTGGGAAAACCCCTATGATCCATTTATCTATAAAGACTCTTTCCTGGAGTCTCACATAACATAATGCTATCTCATGTACTTCTTTTATATTTTACCTATACTAATTTGCATATATACATATATACATATGTATATATGTCATATAACACTGTTAGAGTATATGCTACTGGAAAACAGAGACTAGTTTTTAACCCAATTTTTAAAATTTATCACTTTTTTAGTATCACAATCATTTCCAAGTATAATCTGCCGCCACCAAAAACCTTTTAATAAAGAAAAACAATTCATCTAAGTTCTCAAAGTAATCAATTCAGAAATGGTTTATAACATTTTCTACTCAGTTACCTACATTTCTACCAAGAGACATGTGTTTTATCTTTTCTCTATCAATCTATCAATTTTTTCTCTATCAAATAAATCTAGCATTTATTAAACACTTACTATCTGCTATACATTATATTATTCCTTAGAAATTAAAAAAAAATGGTCCATAATCTCAGAAAGCAGAGAGTTTCAGCCTTGGGAAGCAACCAGTGAAAATGTCCAATCTAGAAATGGATTGCCACATTAGAAGAATAGCAAGGAGGTCAATCTCACTAAATCTCAGAGAAAGAAGAGGGGAGTGAGATGTCAGGTGATTGGAAAGGTAGAAAGGGACAAACTTATGAAAGACATTACAAGTTAAACAGATGATTTTATATTTGATCCTGGAGGTGATAGGAAACCACTGGAGTTTATGGAATGGGTTATGAGAGTATGTGGTCAGACTAGGAAAATTACTCATTGTAACTAATCTGAGTTCAAATATCTTTTATTACTGCATTCATTTGTACAGTTGCAGTTATATTGTTCTCACTTTTTTCCCTCTGCATCCCTTCACAAAACTCTTCTTATATTTCCCTGACTTCATATTAGTCATTTCTTACAACCCAGATATAGTCACATACCACAATATGTTCAACTGTTCACCAGAGATTATAGCTTATCAGAATTGTATTTCTCTCTCAGCAAGCTAGGACATTGCTCTGCATGCAATAGAGACTTTATATGTGTTTGTTAAATTAAACCGAATTGTCTATAATTGCTTAGATTGACGAATTCACTGATAGTTGTATAAACTAAGGAGGTGAATACATTGGGTAAAGTCAAGTAGAGAGGATCATATTTACTCAAATGAGTTCAAATATTTAGATAAAGTTCAGGTTCACTTATTTCTTCCAAATGTTTTAGCTGTTTAACAGAATAAGTACAAAGGAATGATTGGTTTTTAATATGCCTATGGTAATGTGTTCACTATATCTTTTCAATATAGTTCAGATTTGTTATTAAGCATTAAAGCATCTTTCAAGCTAATAGTTACAGTATAATCTCTTTATTTGCTTTGCTTTCCTTGCTTATCCTTCTACAATCCTAATAAATACTATTTTAATAGAAAAGAAAAAAGTACCAAAGAGAAATATTAGGAAAGTAGATGTTGTTTGTTCACTTATAATAGGATTAGTCAAAATTCCAACACAGTGTTGTGTTTTGGGCTTCTAGAATAAAGAATAGTAGAGAGATGCTATGAACCTATTTGTACTTGTTTTGTGACTGGAGTAGAAATGCAACTGAGATCTATAAGAAACATTAGATATCATCTAGCCCAAATTTTTTTAGGAAATTGAGAGCCAAAGTGGTTCAATAATTTGTGGAGGGTCATATAGAAAGCTTTAGATGTAGGATTCCAACTTTTTTTTCCCTAAAAAGAAACTTATGGAAATAGGAATGACTAAAGGATTTTTGTGACTCCAGTCTCTACAATCTCATAAAACCAGGATGGGGGGAAAATGAGGTATTTCCAAGTTCTGGGTCTGTTTTTGGCTGTCCTGCATTATGACCATAACTATGGTTGTATCCTTTTCACTAGCCTCCACTAATGGCACTTGGGGTAATAAAAATTTGTATGAAGAATCTAAGAACCAATGGATTTTTGTTTCTTTGTTTTGTCTTTATATCTGATTAGAAATAATCATCAGACCCTCCTAATCCCTGCTTATTATGTGATTTGGGAATCCTCCCCCCACAATCACCAACACCTTGCATCCCTGTCTTATCTTGTTTAAATTTTATAAGACATTTTCATGAGGACTAAAGTTTTCATTGGATGAAATTGCAATTACTCATTCACTCTTTATAAAAGTAATTACCTTTTTTAAAATGTTTAAATAATGTTTGTTATATCCTTCCCACCAGTTTCGGGTATTAGATTGTTATCTCCTTCCTTTAAAAACATTTTTATGTTGTAAAATTTTGTAAAATTAATGCAAATTAAAGTAAATTTTCATTTTTTGAAGTTATCTCATATAATAAAGACACCGAGGAGGTAAAAATAGAGTGGGCAATCACTGTTATCTATAGTATGACTGACGATTCATCAGATAACAGTGAGCATTTCTGCCCTGAAGTATTTATTAGGTCAGGTTTTCAATTTTTTATAATTTTTACTTTCAGTATAATTTTAGCTCCTATATCTGGACAAATATGTATGGTTTATTTAGTGTTCTCTTAAACAGTTTGAGGTCTAAGAATAAAATATATTTTCTTCTTATCATTTGTTATATTCATATTCAGTAGCATACATAGATCTCATATCTCAAACTTCTTCTATAGAGAACATAATATAATTGCCACTTTTTTCTCTATATTACAACTTTCATTTTATTGTACATATTAACATATATCATAAGTACAAACTATTATATAATATTATTACATAGATATGCTTACATATACATTTACACACATATAATTTAACTGAATTCAAACATCTTGTACTAAAAATATTGTCTAGATATATGGTAAAGCTGTCTTGGTTTCCAACTATATTCTCTATGGTGCTATTATATTAGAAAATTAATTCATTCATTGAACAAGTATTTATTAAGTGCTTACTATTTGTGATGCACATTTATAGGCTAAAACTATTATTTGTATTTAAATGACACAATTTTTACCAAGACTTTATGTATTATATGGAAATAAGGAAAATTAATTACAGGGGGAAAGAGATATTGTAACATGTTTTGATTAATTATATATCTAAAGGTGTTTTTTTTTACCCTTAACTTCTGTATATTGGCTTCTAGGTGGAAGAGTGGTAAGGGGGGGCAATGGGGGTCAAGTGACTTGCCCAGGGTCACACAGCTGGAAAGTGTCTGAGGCCAGATTTGAACCTAGGACCTCCCGTCTCTAGGTCTGGCTCTCAATCCACTGAGCTACCCAGCTACCCCTATCTAAAGGTTTTAAAGAAATAAATTGAATCAACCTAGAAACATTACAGAAACTTTGAAAATATTTTTATAACAACCATAATACAAAGATTTAGTGCTAAATATTTTCGTCTTCTTCTATAGGTCTTCAAGCCTTGATTTCTAGAATGGCAGTTTACACATTTTGCTGTCACAAACTTTTGTGAAATGCCATAAGGTGATTACAGGTTTCACATTTTACATAGTGATAAAGTCAGATTGTCATATGGTATGAAGCATGAAATCCTTAAAATAAGAGTGGTTTTTGCTGAGAATATTATTTTTTTAAAACATTTACCTTCTGCCTTTGGAACCAATAGTTTATATTGGTTCCAAAGGCAGAAAAGTGCTAAGGGCTAGGCAATGGGGGTTAAGTGATTTGCCCAGGGTCACACAGCTAGGAAGTGTCTGTGCTAAGAATATTATTAAAGGGTTTTAAGTTGGTAAGTTTCTTAAAAAATATTTCCTTTAAGTCTAGTGGGAAATCTAATTGAGTCTATCTAAGAATTTGCTTTTTCTTAGCCAGTGGACAAATAATACATTAAATATAATTTGAGTGTACAGATGGGGGGGGGAAATAACAGACACATTAATTCTTTTTCATTTTTCAAGATTACATGTTGAAACAGTTTTTAATACTTGTTTTTAGACATTTTGCAATGTGTTCTCTTTTTCCTTCCCTTATCAAGAAGGCAGGCAATATG
Organism: Gracilinanus agilis; assembly: GCF_016433145.1. Taxonomy (NCBI): domain Eukaryota; kingdom Metazoa; phylum Chordata; class Mammalia; order Didelphimorphia; family Didelphidae; genus Gracilinanus; species Gracilinanus agilis. The sequence continues at coordinate 299,498,853 of NC_058133.1, read as the reverse complement.
AAATAGGTTGTACATCTATTATCATTTAATATATATTTCCATGCTTTTCATGTTGTGAATCAATTATTTTTTTAATTAACAGACTGGCATGGTACTCGATTGTATTCCTAAAGCACAGAAAGAATATTTGTTTATATTACTTCTTCAACATCAAGCATTCAAAAAATTTTGAATTTGAAAAATCTCAAATCTTGATGTTTAATGGATAGGTAGTTCATTGGACTGATGAATATTTATTGTTTAAATATAAACATATGTTGGTAAACAATGAAAAATATTTTCCATGGTTACATTTAGTCCATGATAGTAATTAGATTTCTCTAAGCAACGAAGTTTGGGTTTTTTTTTTTTTTCATTTTCTTTCACTATCTTACATGGTAGTCTACTGCTTTTTGGACCATTCCTAAATTTGATACATAGATTCTGTTACAGCTGATAGAGAAATATTGAAACCAAACCCTTAAATATACAGTACATGTGGACATATAAGAAATATATGTTCATGTATGGTAACGTACATGTTCATGTTATGTTTGATCATATTTTGTTACATGTTTGTTATGTTTTGTTATATTTAATATTATGATATATCAAAGCAAAGAGTATATTATATTCTATTGTTATTTTTTCAGTTACATATTGTATCATATCTTTCAAAATTATCAATAGCAATCTAACACTACATACATGGTACTGTACATTGGTACTTGGAGCTCTTTATTTGAAAACAAGCTTAGTTTTATTCATTTTGATTAATATTTATGTAATAGTATTTACTAAATGATTTGTAGTACATAATACCCCATCTTCCTCTTTTCACTCGTACTGTCATGTCTATAATTTATGACCTCTTTACATATCTTTTGGATAATAGGCCACTTTATTGGTCTTCCAGCCTTCTATCCAAACCATTCTTCCCATTTTCAGTCATCTTCCTCTCAATGCCGGAAGAGCTACTCAGACTATTTCTCTATTATAAGACCATCAGAGACTTCCATTGTCCACAAGGCTAAACAGAATCACTTTCTACAATCTAGCTCCAAATTATATTTCTTCTTTTTACTCTATTTCCCTTTACATTCTTATATTTCAATCAAAGACCACAAGTCTATACCTATCCTCATCTTGACCTCCCTCTTTGCCTCCATGCATTTTCTTTTTATTCATTTTAAAAAGTAATTTCTTATATATTTTATTTTTACACAGACTAAAATTATACTTGGATTCCTCCCACTTTCCATTCCAGGGAACTATTTTAAATAACACATAAAACAATATTTTAATAATAATGAAAATCAGCAAAACCAATCCATACTTTTTTAAAAATCTGATAATATGTGCAATGTGTAATGATAATATGTCTATATCTTTGACAACCTCTACAAAGGTAGCATTAAGTTTTGGGGGCCATGATTTTTCTTTTTAATTTTCAACATTTTTATTGCCTTATAATGTTTTCTCTTGCCATTATATCATTGTAGTCATTGCATATGTTATTTTCTTGGCTCTATTTACCTTGTATAAGTTCATGTAAGTCTATGCTTCTCTGTATTCGTGGTATTAAACACTTTTATAATAAATTAATATCCTATTACATGGATTTTCCATAATTTGTTTGGCCATTCCCTTACTTGATAAACATCTACTTTGTTTCTAGCTATTTTCCAATGCAAAAAAATATTGCTAAAAATTTTTGGTGTATTCACCATGATTTTTCAAAGACCATTCCCTATGCTTGAAACCTTATAATCTTCATGATCATCACTACCACCACCATCCAGATATAACTTCTACATGGATTTTTTAAAATTTTAATTAATTATTTTTCCGTAATTGGTTACAAAGAAGCTGGGATATTCCCTTAATAGCACTAAGACTGGGGTCATCTAGATTGTATTCAGTCTTGGGGAAACCTGAACATTAAAAGACATCAGATTCTTTCTCACTATCTCTAAACCTTTATGTCCCAATTCAAGAGATCCAGGGGGAAGATGCTTAATGCTTAAGTATAATTCATATCTAGAGTCTCTTCCCAAAAAAAGAAGAAGAAAGGCATATAATATATAAAGTAGATAGGAGAGCTATTTACTTAATCTATGCAAAATAACCTTAAAAAACAAAAGATCATATAAGCTCACATTGACAAAAATATAAAGCATGAAATAGTAAGCCACAACTTCTACTATACTGTCCTTGAAAGTTAGTACTTGAAATATTAAAACATGAGGCAATTAATATAATTTCCAAACAGCCCATTCAGCCTCCTCTCAGCTATGCATTTTCCAAATAATTAGCTCAACTTCAAAATCTTCTGATGAATCAGATCATGGTTTGAGGCTCAACCACCTCTCAGTGACCATGTTCTTTAATAAGAGTGATGTTAGGGAAAACTCATGCTGATAAGCAGTTCCAAGTAAGGAAACTAGTAATTCACAAACTTCTGAGGGTAAGGTATTGTCAACAAGCCTATAAAGGACCATATCAGGATCACTGTTTAATCACGAATATGTAGAGGAAGAAACTCAATCAGAATAAATAGTGGCCTGAGGTCCAGGGTCAGTCTCACTCAGGTAGTTCATATGATTGCTGATATCATCAAGCAGCCATTATATATGATGAAGGTATAAGAATTTCAAAGAATTCTAGGATATATATTCATAAAAAAGGAAGGGAATAAGAGCAAAAATTGTCTCTCCCTTTAATTTTTCTCTAATTTAAGTGATATGTGTTTTTTTCATAAAATGATAAACATAAAAATATGAATTATATGATAATATCATACTACATGCTTTCTTGGGGGAGGAAAGGGAAGGAAAGAGAACATGGATCATAAAATATCAGAAGACAATAATTTTTAAAATTAATTTATTTAATTTATTAATTCAGAATATTTTTCCATGGTTACATGATTCATGTTCTTTCCCTCCCCTCCGCCCACCACCCTCCCATAGCCAAAGAGCAATTCCACTGGGTGTTACATGCATTATTGATCAAGATCTATTTCCATATTATTAATACCTGCAATAGAGTGATCCTTTAGAGTCTACAGCCCCAATCATATTCCCATCAAACCATGTGATCAAGCAATTATTTTTCTTCTGTGTTTCTACTCCCACAGTTCTTTTTCTGGATGTGGATAGCATTCTTTCTCATAAGTCCCTCAGAATTGTCCTGGATCATTGCATTGCTGCTAGTAGAGAAGTCCATTACATTCGATTGTGCCACAGTGTATCAGTCTCTGTGTACAATATTCTCCTGGTTCTTTTCCTTTCACTCTGCATCAATTCCTGGAGATCTTTCCAATTCACAAGGAATTCCTCCAGTTCATTATTCCTTTTAGCACAATAGTATTCACCAACAGATACCACAATTTGTTCAGCTATTCCCCAATTGGAAGGCATCCTCTCATTTTCCAACTTTTTGCTACCACAAAGAGAAAGGCTATAAATATTTTTGTACAAGTACTTTTTTCTTATTATCTCTTTGGGTTACAAACTCAGCAGTGGTATGGCTAGATCAAAGGGCAGGCAGTCTTTTAAATCCCTTTGGGCATAGTTCCAAATTGCCTTCCAGAATATTTGGATCAATTCACAACTCCACCAGCAATGCATCAGTGTCCCAATTTTGCCACATCCCCTCCAACATTTATTACTTTCCTTTGCTGTCATATTAGCCAATCTGTTAGGTGTGAGGTG
>NC_058133.1:299474781-299494658 GCF_016433145.1 Gracilinanus agilis | reverse complement strand
ATTATAAACTATATACTATAAACTAATTATATTTGATATGCATAAATTAAATTATAATTATTTTCTTCAAACAAAACTATTAAAAAAATAATATATAATACTCTTTAGTTTGCCCCTAACCCCAAATTAAATAAACAAATCAATATATACATTAAAACTTATTCTGTTTTCCACTTCCCTTTAATCTGCCTTTTTTTATTATCACAATGTTCAGCAGTATAAATGCCACCCTACAAGAAACCTTTGCAGTTTTTGCCCAATTAGGAACTTATAGAGTTCCTGATTACCTCCTTGTTTCTATGTGGCTTGTAGGTTTATTTTTATTCTGGGTTGGATGGCCACAAATGAGGAGAATGCAAGCCAATATGCAAGCTCAATTGAACCAGATGGTGTATCACTTACAAGCTAAAACAACAGAAGAGGATTCTCCCCAAAACAGGCCTGATTTTTGAATACCTGTTTCCTCTAACATAGGAATACCAGGTCCCTCTACTATATCTCAGGTACAGAAACTCTTCTCTCACACTTTAAACCAATTTGCTCATGCTCTGCAACTTCTGGCTAACATGGCCTACCCACAGTCAGTAAATGATTCCTGTGCAGGCTTTTTTCCCTTACGGGAAGTGTCCACAATAGCACCCGATGGGGATGTGGTCACATTGTAACAATATAAGCCTTTCATGAGTCAGGACATAAAAGATTTCAAAGAAAATTGCCCATCCTTCACGGAAGAACCTTTAACAGTAACAAAAAAAATTTGAGGATATTTTCTATGATTATGAGCCCATGTATAAAGACACTCCGGACTTTCCTAACAGAACGGGAGAGGACTAAAATTCTCACCCATGCTAACAAACCCCGAGGACGTAATGCAGTACGCTGGCCATCTGAAGATCCTAACTGGCAGTATAATGATCGCAAAGACTACTCAGACTTACGTCTTGCTAGGGGTGCCCTTTTAAGAGCAATGCGAGCATGTGCTGAGAAACCTCAGGCCTGGCCAAAATTTAAAAGCATTACATAATCTGATGATGAGACACCCTCCCAATTCATGGACAGGCTCATTGAAATGGGAAATAGATACATGGAAGTTGACCTTTCTGTTGAAAAGGATGTAAGGCAAATAAAGGAACAATTTGTTCATAACTCTCATAAAGAGATTGTAGATCATTTTAAAACAAATTGCCCTACATGACCCGAAATGGACTTTGATGAGTTAAGGAGAACTGCTGTTTATGTCTTTAACAACCATAAAGAGAAACAGGAAGAGAGTAATAGTTTATTGGACATATTTAAAAAGAATATGGACATGTTTAATAAGAGACTAGATGCCTTGACTGACTCGGTTGTAAGCGATAGAGCTGAAAAACGACTACAAGAGTCTGCTACTAAACCAATGGCAATTGCCCCTCTCCATGAATCTAACTTTCAGCCCCTTATATGCCATTTTTGTGGAAGAAGGGGTCATATAATGATGAACTATAGGATTTGGAATCAGGCATATAGAAACAATAACTTCAGAAATTACAACTTTAGAAATAATAACAATTATAGAAATGATGATAATAGAAAATTATAGAAATAATGATTATAGAAATTATAAAAATAATAACGATTATGGAAACAATGATTTCAGGGATCGTGACTTTAGGACTAGTAACAGATCTAGGTATATGGATCAGGCAATTGATAACTCATACCAAATGACTCCAGAGCAGTATATCTGGAGTGGAGCTTGGCCCCGAAACACCCAGGGTGCTACTGCACCTCAAGGAGGAGCCCATGGGCCCACCCAAAGATTATGAAGGTGTACGGGGGGATGGGGGGGTTGAGGCACAGGGATCAAAAAATACAACCTTTGATTTTCCAGACCCTGATGCCTTACTTCCTATTATCCCCATCCACTGCTCCCCCCCATACTGACGAGCCTTATGTAACATTAAAGGTTGGTAATGCCTATTATGACTGTCTTGTGGACACTGGAGCTTCCAGATCTGTATTGAAGAGTACACCAGACCCATATTGCAATTCCATAGGAGCAATAAGTGTAGTGGGGGTATCAGGAAAACTCCAAATGGTACCAAAGCTCTCCCCTAGAACAGTAGCCATAGGGCCCCTAAATGTGGAGCACTCTTTCCTATTGATGCCTGGCTCCCCTATAAACCTGCTGGGGAGAGATCTTGTATGCAAGCTTAGAGCCACAATAAGTTGCTCTCCAGATGGCTCTATGTTACTGGAATTGCCTGAGGAATCCTTAACTTTGCTCCCTGTGCTCCTTTCAGATAGTCATGAGATACAGGGGTCTCCCACTTTTGAAATCCCAACAGATATGAATGAGTCTCTCTGGGCCAAATAACCTTCTATTGTTGGCATACTTAAATCAGCTGTCCCTGTCCAAATTAAAACAAAATCTAGCCCACCTCCTTCCATTCCTCCATATCCTCTCTCGAAGGAGGCAATAGAGGGCATTACCCCAGTGATAAATTCACTAATTGATCAAGGCATCATAATTCCCTGTAAATCTGAATACAATTCTCCAATCCTGCCTGTTAAAAAGCCAAAATTGGGGCCTGGTGGCAAGCATCTCTATCGATTTGTCCAGGATTTGAGGGCAGTGAACAATCATGTTATAAAGAGATACCCTGTAGTCTCCAATACAAATACTATAATTTCTTCTATTCCTAGCACAGCTACATACTTCACAGTAATAGACTTGTGCTCAGCCTTCTTTTCCATACCTATACATGAGGACTCCAGACATATCTTTGCTTTCACCTGGAAAGGCTCTCATGTGGACATGGGCACGTTTCCCCAAGGGTATGTCGAAAGCCCGACCCTTTCACACAGATTTTGAGCCAAGACATAGACAATATTATATTTAAAAACAGCAAGTTAATTAAATATGTAGATGATTTACTCTTGGCCTCACCAGATGCCACAACATGTCAAGAAGATAGTAAACATCTTCTTTTAGAATTACATAAGAGGCCACAAAATCTCAAAAGAAAAGGTTCAGTTGTGTCTCCCAAAAGTGCAATATTTAGGAATTATTTTAACTGCTGGGCCCCATTTAATTTCTCCACAATGTATCGAAAGAATCCAAAACATAAGTGATCCTACCACTAAAAAACAATTGAGGGCGACTTCCGGTTAAGATGGCGGCAGAGTAAGGAGAAGCTGCTCGATCTCTCCTGACCGAAGCATACAGGACCCCTCAAGGGGAAATAAAAACGAGTCCAGAAGAACGAAGGAACCCCACAACAGGGCGTAGCATTGAAGGTACACAGAATCGGGGCATTTCCATGCTATAGGGGGGAGAAACAGCTCTCACTAAAACGCGACAGGAAAAAGCCCCTCCCCCAACCCCCACCCCCCCCACCTCGCACAACGCCAACGTACAAGTGGGAAAACAGGACTGGGGCAACCAGATAATCATCTGTGCAGGCAAAGGCAGTGCCCTAGGCTTGAATAACAATCTCCAGCCCAGGCTTGGACCTCCAGTGAGGACAATGGAAGCAGCCCCAAAGGCTGCTGAAGGAACCTCGGCCAGAGGGGCAGATCGGGAACTACCAGGAGGCCTGACCCCGAGGACAAGGAGACTGGAGCCCCCCGAAGCTTGCAAGGCACAGGCAGACCCTGAGTGCAAAGACAAAGCTGAAAAGGGGCGGGGCTAAAAATGGCCAGCAATAAGGAAGTCCAGAAGAAAAAGACCATCATGAGAAACTCTGGAACACTGGACAACTTCTACACAGAGAAAATCCAGACAACAGAGGAGGGAAAACAAAAATCCAAACCTCCCCCCAAAAATGAAAGCTGGTCACAAGCGATGGAAGAGTTTAAAAATGAAATGCTGAGGAAGATGGAAGAAATCTGGCAAGAAAATAACAGTTTAAAAGGCAGAATTTCGCAATTGGAAAGTGAGACAAGACAACTGAAGACCAAAAATGACCAGATTGGAAAGGAAAACCAAAAAATTATAGCCGAAAACCAAAACATTAAAGCCGAAAACCAAAACATTAAAGCTGAAAACCAGTCCTTAAAGGCTAGAATTGAACATTTAGAAACCAATGATCTCTCAAGACAACAAGAACAAATAAAACAAAGTCAAAAGACTGATAAAATAGAAGGAAACATGAAATATCTCAATGAGAGAGTGACAGACCAAGAAAACCGGTCTAGAAGAGACAACTTGAGAATCATTGGTCTTCCAGAAAAGGCAGAAATTAATAGAAACTTGGACTCCATACTTAAAGAAATTATTCAGCAAAATTGTCCTGAAGTTCTACAACAAGAGGGCATTATAGACATTGAAAGGATCCATAGAACACCCTCTACACTGGACCCAGAAAAGTCAACACCCAGAAATATAATAGCGAAATTGAAGAGCTTTCAAGTTAAAGAAAAAATCTTACAAGAAGCCAGAAAGAGACAATTCAAATATCAAGGAGCACCAATAAGGATCACACAGGATCTGGCAGCCTCCACGCTAAAAGACCGCAAGGCTTGGAATACAATATTCAGAAAGGCAAGAGAGCTGGGCCTTCAGCCACGAATCAACTACCCAGCGAAACTAACCATATACTTTTAGGGGAAAAGTATGGGCATTCAACAAAATTGAAGAATTCCAAGGTTTTGCACAAAAGAGACCGGGACTAAATGGAAAGTTTGACACTCAACCACAAATATCAAGAGAAAGATAAAAAGGTAAATAAGAAACAGAGGGAAAAGAAAGAAAACTCATAGTCTTTTAAGCTTGACTCTTTAAGGGCATAAATAAGATCTAATTATCTGTATTACTAGGTGGAGAAATGCTATGTATAATTCTCTGTAGTGAACTCTATACACTATTATAATATTCACTATTATAGCAACCAGAAGAATAATTCATAGGGAGAGGACAGGATACTAAATGGTCTAAGAAGACATGGGGGGTGGGAAAGAGGGGAGGAATAGTAGGGGACACCAAGAAAAAGCCGAGTAAATAAGAAAAATAAGATATTCTATTACACACAAAGAGGGCAAGTCAAGGGGAGGGGATGAATAATATCATAAGAAGGAGAGGAAGAGAGCATAATCAAACCTTACTCTCAGTGTAATCAACCCAGAGAAGGAAGAGTAGCCTTATTATCCATCCGGATAAAAAACTCTACCTAACCCTACTGAGAAAGTCAGAAGGGATAAACCAAAGGGAGGACGGGAGTGGGGAGGCCAAAAAAGGGAGGGGAGAAGAAGAGGGAGGGAATTCATTTGGTCTTTAAAAAAAACAAAAAGGGGGGAATAACAAGGGAGGGGGCAGAAAGGGAAGTCAATCAAGGGAGGGGATAAGGGATACCAGCTTAAAGCAAACCACTGGTGTAAAAGAAAATAGTGTAATAAGAAGGAGTGGGTCTAGGGGAAGATACAAAAATGTCAGTGAATACACAACTAACAATTGTAACTCTGAATGTGAACGGGATGAACTCACTCATAAAACGGAAGCAAATAGCAGAGTGGATCAGAAACCAAAATCCTACCATAGGTTGTCTACAAGAAACACATATGAGGCGGGTAGACACACACAAGTTCAAGGTTAAGGGTATGAGCAAAATCTTTTGGGCATCAAATGAGAAAAAGAAGGCAGGAGTGCCTATCATGATCTCTGACAAAGCCAAAGTAAAAATAGATGATTTAAAAAGACAGGGAAGGTCATTACATCCTGATTAAAGGCAGTACAAACAAGCCTTTAAACAATGAGGAAATAACACTTCTCAATATATATGCACCAAGTGGTATAGCATCCAAATTCATAAAGGAGAAATTGGCAGAGCTCAAGAAGGAAATAGATAGTAAAACCATACTAGTGGGAGATCTAAACATTCCTCTTTTAGATCTAGATAAATCAAACCAAAAAATAAATAAGAAAGAGGTAAGAGAGATGAATGAAGTCCTAGAAAAATTAGATTTAATTGATATGTGGAGAAAAAGAAATAGGGACAAAAAGGAATACACCTTCTTTTCAGCTGCACATGGTACATTTACAAAGATTGACCATGTGATAGGGCATAGAATCATGGCAAACAAATGCAAAAGATATAATAAATGTAACCTTCTCAGATCATAATGCAATAAAAATAATAATCAGTAAGGGCACCTGGACAGGCAAGTCAAAAACCAATTAGAAATTAAACAATATGATTCTCCAAAACCAATTTGTCAAAGAAGAAATCATAGAAACAATCAACAATTTCATTGAAGAGAATGACAATGATGAGACATCCTACCAAACTTTGTGGGATGCAGCCAAGGCAGTACTCAGGGGGAAATTTATATCCTTGAGTGCATATATTAACAAATTAAGAAGGAGAGAGATTAATGAATTGGGCATGCAACTCAAAAAATTAGAAAGCGAACAAAAAAAAAAAACCCAGATGAAAACTAAATTAGAAATACTAAAAATTAAGGGAGCAATTAATAAAAGTAAAAGTAAAAGAACTATTGAATTAATAAATAAGACTAGAAGCTGGTATTTTGAAAAAACAGATAAAATAGACAAAGTACTAGTCAATCTAATAAGAAAAAGGAAAGAAGAAAACCAAATTGACAGTACTAGAGATGAAAAGGGAGACCTCACCTATAATGAAGGGGAAATTAAGGCAATCATTAAGAACTATTTCGCTCAATTATATGGCAACAAATATAACAATTTAGGAGATATGGATGAATATTTACAAAAATATAAATTGCCTAGATTAACAGCAGAAGAAATAGAATACCTAAATAATCCCATATCAGAAATAGAAATTGAACAAGCCATCAAAGAACTCCCTAAGAAAAAATCACCAGGACCTGATGGATTCACAAGTGAATTCTATCAGACATTCAAAGAGCAACTAATCCCAATACTATACAAATTATTTGATATGATAAGCAAAGAAGGAGTCCTACCAAATTCCTTTTATGACACAAATATGGTACTGATTCCAAAGCCACGTAGACCAAAAACAGAGAAAGAAAACTATAGACCAATCTCCCTAATGAACATAGATGCAAAAATCTTAAATAGAATATTAGCAAAGAGACTCCAGCAAGTAATTAAGAAGGTCATCCACCATGATCAGGTGGGATTTATACCAGGAATGCAAGGATGGTTCAACATTAGGAAAACCATCCACATAATTGACCATATCAACAGTCTAACAAACAAAAACCACATGATTATCTCAATAGATGCTGAAAAAGCCTTTGACAAAATACAGCATCCATTCCTATTGAAAACATTGAAAAGTATAGGAATAGAAGGACCTTTCCTAAAAATAATAAACAATATATACCTAAAACCATCAACAAGCATTATATGCAATGGGGATAAATTAGAAGCCTTCCCAATAAGATCAGGAGTGAAACAAGGATGCCCATTATCACCTCTATTATTCAACATAGTACTAGAAACACTAGCAATAGCAATTAGAGAAGAAAAAGAAATCGAAGGTATCAAAATAGGCAATGAGGAGACTAAGCCATCACTCTTTGCAGATGATATGATGGTATACTTAAAAAATCCTAGAGAATCAACTAAGAGGCTGGTAGAAATAATCAACAACTTTAGCAAAGTTGCAGGATACAAAATAAATGCACATAAATCATCAGCATTTCTATACATTTCCAACACATTAGAACAGCAAGAGGTAGAAAGAGAAACACCATTTAAAATCACCCTAGACAATATAAAATACATGGGAATCAATCTAACAAAACAAACACAGCTATCATACGAAAACAACTACAAAACACTTTCCAAACAAATAAAACTGGACCTCAACAATTGGAAAGCCATTAATTGTTCATGGGTAGGACGAGTTAACATAATAAAAATGAACATCCTACCCAAATTAATTTACCTATTTAGTGCCATACCTATCAAATTACCAAAAAACTTCTTTACTGAATTAGGAAAAACTACAACAAATTTCATTTGGAATAACAAAAGATCAAGAATATCAAAGGAAATAATGAAAAACAATGTGAAGGAAGGGGGCCTAGCAGTACTATACTATAAAGCAGCAGTCATTAAATCAATATGGTACTGGCTAAGAGATAGAAGGGAGGATCAGTGGAATAGGCTTGGGGTAAATGACGTCAGCAAGACAGTGTATGATAAACCCAAAGAGCCCAACTTTTGGCACATGAATCCACTATTTGACAAAAACTGCTGGGAAATTTGGAAAACAATATGGGAGAGATTAGGTTTAGATCAACATCTCACACCCTACACCAAGATAAATTCAGAATGGGTGAATGACTTGAATAGAAAGAGGGAAACTATAAATAAGTTAAGTGAACACAGAATAGTATACTTGTCAGATCTCTGGGAAAGGAAAGATTTTAAAACCAAGCAAGAGTTAGAGAAAATTACAAAATGTAAATTAAATGGTTTTGATTATATTAAACTAAAAAGCTTTTGTCCAAACAAAAACAATGTAGTCAAAATCAGAAGGGAAACAACAAATTGGGAAAAAATCTTTATAACGAAAAACTCTGACAGGGGTCTAATCACTCAAATATACAAGGAGTTAAAGCAATTGTATAAAAAATCAAGCCATTTCCTAATTGATAAATGGGCAAGAGACATGAATAGGCAATTTTCAGATAAAGAAATGAAAAGTATCAAAAAGCACATGAGAAAGTGTTCTAAATCTCTAATAATTAGAGAAATGCACATCAAAACAACTCTGAGGTATCACCTCACACTTAGCAGATTCGCTAAAATGAAAGGGGAGAGTAATGAATGTTGGAGGGGATGTGGCAAAATCGGGACATTGATGCATTGCTGGTGGAGTTGTGAACTGATCCAGCCATTCTGGCTGGCAATTTGGAACTATGCCCAAAGGGCTATAAAAGACTGCCTGCCCTTTGATCCAGCCATACCATTGCTGGGTTTGTACCCCAAAGAGACCATAGATAAACAGACTTGTACGAAAATACTTATAGCTGCGCTTTTTGTAGTGGCAAAAAACTGGAAAATGAGGGGATGTCCTTCAATTGGGGAATGGCTGAACAAATTGTGGTATATGCGGGTGATGGAATACTATTGTGCTAAAAGGAATAATAAACTGGAGGAATTCTATGCAAATTGGAGAGACCTCCAGGAAGTGATGCAGAGTGAAAGGAGCAGAGCCAGAAGAACATTGTACACAGAGACTGATATACTATGGTAAAATCAAATGTAATGGGCTCCTGTACCAGCAGCACTGCAATGACACAAGACAACTCTGAGGGATTTATGGTAAAGATGCTACCCACATTCAGAGGAAGGACTGCAGGAGAGGAAACATATAAGATAAACAATTGCTTGAATGCATGGGCTGAGGCGGACATGAATGGGAAATAGACCCTGAACAAGGACACATGTTACAACCCGTGGAAATGTGCGTTGGCCATGGGTGGGGGAAGAGCGGGGGGTTAAGAGGAAAGTAGGGGCATAAAGTATGTAAACAGATTAAAAACGAATATTAATAAATGTCTAATAAAAAAAAAACAATTGAGGGCAATACTTGGAGCAACAGGATTTTGTCAGCAGTAGATCCCCTGCTATGGAGAAATCACTAAGTCCGTTATAGCACTCACAAAAAACACAGTCCCTGAACCACTTAAATTGGAAAAGGAACACCGAACAGCTCTTTCAAATTTAAAACATGCTATCCTGTCTGCCCCTGCTCTCGGTATCCCAACTTATGACAAACCATTTACTTTATATGTCCATGAAAGGAAAGGAGTAGCCTCAGGTGTTCTAACTCAACTTTTGGGACCTGATCAACGCCCAGTAGCCTATTATTCAGCCCAGCTGGACCCAGTAGCTGCAGGAGCACTACCATGCCTTAGAGGAGTAGCTGCCACAGCTTTATTAATGACAAAATCTGCTGATTTGGTAATAGGATGCCCTCTGACCATAATGTGCCCGCACGAGGTAGAGGCATTGTTATTAAGACATAGAACTCAGGCATTTACTGATCAAAGGATTACGAGATATGAGATAACACTATTGAATAATGAACATATCACATTAAAACGCTGTTGAGCTCTTAATCCTGCGACCTTGCTCCCTGACTTGCCAATTTCTGGAGAACTTTTACATGATTGTACATCTTTGGTGTCCACTGTTGATAAACCTCATAGTGATTTACTGGACACCACTTTGGACAATCCTGATTAAATATTATTTACAGATGATTCTTCTTTTATGAGAGAGGGTGTGCGCTACACAGTAGCTGCAGTAGTTACAGAATTGGATACTCTATGGTCAGCTTCTTTACCCTCACATGTGAGTGCACAAGGTGCAGAACTCACAGCTTTAAAACAGGTTTGTATCATTGCACAGAAAAAAAGGATCACAATTTACACAGACTCCCATTATGCATTTGGCATATGTCATGCTGTCGGCATGTTATGGCTTCAAAGGGGATTCTTAACATCAGCTGGAAAGTGTATTGCCAATGCAGACCTTATCACTGAACTTCTTTCTACCATCCAACTCCCTGAAGCCATAGCTGTTGTTCACTGCTCTGCACACACAGGTGGCACTGACCCTGTCTCCAGGGGAAATGATTGAGCAGATGCTGCAGCCAAATTAGCAGCCTTAGAAGGACCTGAGTTAATTATGCCACTAACAATTACTGATAATTTGGATCTATCCCACAGAGGAACTCACTTTACTGACTCAGTCTTATCACAAATTTATTCATGTTTGGGGATAACTCCTAAGTTTCATACACCATATCATCCCCAGAGCTCCGGCCAAGTTGAAAGGATGAATAAGGAACTTAAAACTATGACTGGCAAATTATGCATGGAGACTCATTTGAAATGACCTGAAATTCTACCTCTGGCCTTATTTCATCTCAGAAGCAGACCGAGAGGTGATTTACACGTCTCACCATTTGAGATGCTATTTGGAAATCCACCTATTCAGGCACTACCATTCAACCCTGCCTATACTTTGTTGTTAGGAGGGGATACAACCGTTGCCACTGATATCAGACAATTACAAACAAAATTGCGAGAACTCCATGACTCTGGAGCTGCTGTTCAAGCAGGCCCCTTAGACTTCTTGCTTCATGATTTGAACCCAGGTGATAGTGTGTACATAAAGAATTTCAAACGTACTGGGTCAATTGAACCTGCCTATGATGGACCATTCCAGGTCCTATTAACTACATCAACAGCCATTAAAATTGGGGAGAAAGACTCATGGATTCATTGCAGTCATGTGAAATGAGTACCCCCTATTGATAATGAATAATTCTCTGTACTAAGTATTATTACCTGCACCTATTATATTTGACTATTGATTGTATTTGCCTATTGTGATGAGAATGCTCTACTGCTGGATTTTGCACTATTTTGTTGCACTTATTTGATTACCTTGTACTTGGACGATATATATACTACCTTACAACATAATATCTGTATTAGTGACCTATATTGACCTGATGTTCCTTTCAAAACATTTTATGCTCTTTGTCATTCCTTTTGTACTTTTTCAGATGTATTATTGCTCTATATGCCTCATTTGCACCCGCATCACTTTGTCTACCTCATTTGCACTCTCACTATGGATCATGGCAAGTTAAGGAGGGAATGAATCTTATCTCTTAAAAATTAACCTCTATTCTTTACCTCTGTGATTGTATAAAAACTACACATTTTTGTTGTTGTTGTTATTGTTGGTTTTTCTTCCTACATGTGCAATACAGTATTTGATTTTTTTTTCCTTTTCCCTCATTTTTTACATTTGGAGCACGTCACCAGCATTAAATAGACTCTTGACTGTTTTGATTTTTGCAATAAGAATAAGCTAAGATGCCCATTTGCCTAGCATATGAATTCATACCCAAAAAAGCTTTGGACTATAGAAACCCGCTACTAGTTATTTAACTATTAGGGGACTTTTGCTCGATGACTATGTCTAATCCAAGGAAAATCGGACCACAAAGGAGCAGAGTTTTTGACCTGCAAAGTGCGAATGAGCACATAAAAGAAAGAGACTGAACTAATCCTACAGGGATTGATGACATTCTATGTAAAGACTTGATCCCGTGTGAGACTTGAGGTTGCGACGCTTAGCATATGTTAAGACGTAGGACTTCCTTGTACCGCACTTGATATCAAGTACTCAACATCGATTGTTCTGGCTCCATTATCTCTGATGTGAAGAAAAGTACTGCACCGGAAAATGCTATTTCCCATTTGTCTCAAGATCTAGTCTCCCTTTTCCATTTCTTTTATGATGGCTGCTAAATTGGGTTAGTGAGTGATTGTCATTGCAAAGCTTATGGGACATGGATTGCTACAGGAACCTGCTTTGATTTGTGAATTTTTTTTTCCCTTTTTCTTGTTCCAAGAATTTTTTCCTTTCACATTTTTAAAAAAATATCCTGTATTTTCCTCAGGGGTTATTTTTTTCACTCCTTTCTTTTTCCTTTTTTCCTTTTTATTTTTTCTTTGGACTTTTTGATGTTTTGAGAATTGATTCATATACCTTATGCCTTGACCATGTATTCCTGTGTGATTCCCATGTGTATCCCTGTATTTTCCTCAGGGGGGAAATGTAAAGTTGTTCTCCTCTGGGTGGACTATGTTACTTCTGTAAATTTGGACTTGAATTTGACCCTAATTTAGAACAGAAGACTACCTCCCAGAATCCAGAAGACGCCATGAAGATGCATGCAGAGATCACACACTGCTCCAAGAGATCGAGAGTGAATTTCGAGACATGGCAGATTTGAACTTTGGTGGGTTAAATGTATTTATTTTGAATGGACACTTTATGCCAGAAAAAGGGGACTGCCCCCTAAATGGCTTATTGTCAATGCACTGAACACTGGTTTTGTTCTTTCTCCCTTTTATTTCTGAATTATTGTAAACTTTAATTTGATTATGTTTTCATGATCCATTGGGGAGACTTGTCTCCCAAAGGATCACAGGGGGGAATGTAAAGTTGAAAATACCTTGTACCCCCTTTAAAACTACATTACCCATAATTCCTTAAGCCTTTTCCTATTGGTTGTGAGTTAAAACTACATTACCCAAACTCCTTTTCACCATACCCATAATTCCTTTAGCCTTTTCCTATTGGTTGTGGGTTTCACGGGCTGTTTTTGATATGGTCATGGTGGGCGTGATGTCGGGGCTTTTTGGAGAGAAGGCGCCATGGTTTAGGGTGAGTTAGGATTCTTCCCCAGGGCTTTAAATAAAAACCCTTATAAATATCATACTTTGGAGGCACCGAATATTAATTTCAATCTTTACAAATCTAATGAAAGAAGAAATACATATGGGTACTAGAGAGCCAGGGAGTGTGGGGCAGAGGGAAGAGTTAAAACATGCAATTTAGGAAGGACTCAATGTGGTCAAAGATGAGGACCCAATAGCAGAGGTTTCTCAGAGTAGTTAAAAGAAAAAATCACTAATGAGGAAATAAGGGACATAGTACAGAGTTTTCTCAGGATAGCACATCCTTAAATAAAGTTCATCATGATTGTTCTTTAACTTCCAAGTGTGTGGCCTCCAGTTTACCACATACTAGGATTTGACATAATAGGAAATGGAAAAGAGATTAACTTGACAAATAGGTTTCCCCAATACAGGAAAATTAGCAGTCAGGATTCAAACTCAGGGCTCCTGACTCCAAACCCAACATGCTTCCTACAACTAGTTTGAATCTAAATATGAAGTTGGTTGCCAATCCATGAGAAAGGAAAATGTTTCAGAAATTAGGCAGAAAAATAACTGTAAAAATCTCTAATAAGTGAGCCTTTGGGCAATTACTCTCATTTGGAATTCAAAAAGAAAAAGTGCCAAGGGGAAAAAGGATCCATTAAGAAAGAAAAAAGACCCATAATAAATATATTCTCATGGAAGCCAAAAATTTTACAAATTAGATGTCTAATCAACAGTGTCTAATGTCTCAGAAAGATCAAAGAGGATTGTTCCACTAAACTGGGCAATATGGACATCAAGGTTCTCTTTTGAAACCCTTTGGAGGGCAGAAGGGAAGAAAAAAAGGAAAAAAATTATACTGGGGGAAAGTCAGACTGCATAACATTAAGAAATGAATTGGAGAGAATAAAAATAGGATTATAAATCTCGAACTATAAAGGCTCTTAAAACTGTTGTGAGGAAGATTAGATTAGCTAGTGATTAGGAATTAAGTTGTACATAGCAGGAAGGAGCTGGAGCTGGGAATGCCAGGTTGGAATGAAGGAGCAGGAAGAAGTGACTTGGCTCTGAGAAGGGACTCCATTAGGGGTTAACACAAACTGTGGTTAGCCCTGGGAACACTCAGAGTAAAAGGACATCCTGTTTCCTGATTTTCCCCTGGAATCCTGAGTGGTGGAATCTAGCAGAGAGAGAAGATCAATAGTCCTGTACCAAGAAAGAGGAGGAGTTTGGGATCTATCTGGTGGACAGAGTCTTGAGTACACTTTCCCTACTTGGTACCTGAGACAACCTCGGCTCTTGGCATTCAGAGATCATCAGTGGATTGCAGTGAGAATCCCAAAGTCACAAAGCCCCTAGCTGAGCTGCTCAAGCCTGGCAGGTTCCAGGTCTGAGGCAGTCACCCAGAGACTCCACTGCTCCTTGGGCCCTGTCAGTTTAGATTACTAAGTTAGTGTAGAAATAGGTCTTTCCTTTCCCTGTGGGTTATGTCATTAGATTTAAGGTTTTAGAGTAGATATCCCTATCCCACCTTTTAGTAGTTCATAATTAAACCCAGTTATATCCTGTTACCTTGTCTGTTGAATTCAAAGCCTCTGGTCAGAGTGACAGTTGGCTAACTGTCATTTGTCAGTTAGGAGCAACTTGGCTGATCAACTCTTATTGTCCAGGTCTAATCTCTCATAAAATCCCAGTGTGTATTCCCACAAACCACTTAGTTTATTTATAATATCCCTGGTGACCCCATTACTCTTACATATATTTTCAACAAAACCAATCTAAATGATTCCCCTCATATTACTAAGGAAACACATAAATTAATTGCCTGAAATCACACAGCTTGTCTCTGGCAGATTTGAACCTTTAACTCCAAATCTAATGCTCCATCTATCAAACCAAAATGCCTCAGACAAGGAAAAATATTATTGCTTTTTGAAGATGACAAGATGGTTTTAGAAAATAGAGAATTATCAAGAAAATAACCAAATAACTTCAGTAGTAAAAATATTAGCCTTACCATTCCCCGACACCCAAAAAAGCAAGCCAGAAGAAACAGAAAAAGAAATATGATTAAAAATAACTATATTGGGGCAGTTAGAAGACTCAGTGGATAGAGAGTCAGGCCTGGAGATCAGAAGTCCTTGGTTTAAATCTTGCCTCAGATAGTTCCTAGCTGTATGACCTTGGACAACTCACTTAATTCCAATTGTCTCACCCTTACTGCTCTTCTGCCTTGGAACCAATACTCATTATTAACTCTAAGAAAGAAGGAAAAGATTATTAAAAAATTAATTAAAATACAGAATATATAAAATATCTGAGTCTACCTACCTAGACACACAGAAATTATATTAAAGCACTCTTTATAAAAGTAACAACAAACCTAAATACTTGGTGAGATATTAAGTACTCATGGTCAAGCCAAGTCTATTTCATAAAAATGACAGTACCTCCTACATTAATTTGCTGTGACAAATCAATCAAACTACTAATGGAATTATTTTATAAAAAATAGAAAAAAAAACACCATAACAAAATTCAGCTGGAGGATAGACTTTCAGAGGAAATAATGATTGATACTGCTTTAAAAAGTTAAGTTAAAAAAAAATAAAAAATAAAAAGTTAAGTTGATTAGCTGAACAGAGTAGGTACCTAAGATAATGTGAACAAGTAAAAGTATCAATGAATATTTTTTTAAGACAGGTCTTAAGAAGGGGAGACAGATAAGCAAAGCAATTTTAAAGTTGTTAAATCTGAAATGTGCCAGAGGAAAAAATGAAGAAGTCCATGTTTTATGTTACATAGGTTTATAGTTTTATGTGCAATCTTTTTTTTCTATTACATGTTTAGAAAAATGTTGATATTTATTGATATCGCCTCCTCCCCCAAAAAGGAACTTTTTTTTTTAATGTTAGATATCATCACACTAGATGTCTAAGGTCTTTCTCTTCCAGGGTTAAGAGTTCATGACTACTTTTCAAGCTGTATTTACCTCACAAATACAGATCTAACTGCCTATAAATCTTTTGAAAAACAGAGACTTCATCTCAAAGTAAAAATTAAGAGTAAACCTTTTTGCTTAGAAATATGAAATGTTTAAAAGTAAAGCATATTTATATGGTAAAATTGGGTGCCTCCAAATCCATGAGTCTTTTATGAAAATGGAAACATTGCCCTAATTCCAATGAGAATATTAGAATCATGGAAATGGTTTAAATCAATTAGTTAAACCCTAAGGATTTTAAAAGATCTTTCTGGTACCATGTATTTTTTTTATATACCCTTACCTTCTGTCTTAGAATCAATACTATGTATTAGTTCCAAGGCAGAAGAGTGGTAAGAGCCAGGCAAAAGTGAAGTGACTTACCCAGGGTTACCAGCTAGAAAGTGTCTGAGGTCAGATTTGAACCTAGGATCTGGCTCCCAATCCACTGAACCAACCAGCTGCTCTACTTCTACCACTCCCACCACCCCCATATAGTATTTTCTAAAGACCAATACTATTATAACAGGATGTGGTCCATGTACATGTTAACTCAACATGACATTTTCAACTGATACTAAAAATAACTAAACCTGCTGCGAGCTTAGAAAATTAGTGGTACTTTCAGTTCTGGCTTCCATAAAATTTCTAGGATCTGATATCATATGCACTGATTAGGCAATGTACCCCAAATTCCTATGTCTGAAGGTTACTTTGCTCATTGATTGATTAGAGCTGTCAGCAAGATAGCCACATCAAAAGTATTTTCCCAACAAAATGATTTTTCAAAAGCTTTTTGACTTGGTTTGGGGATGCTAGATCACTGGTGGGTACAGGATGAAACGATACTACAAACTAATAAGTTGTATGACTACAGTTATAAAATTCAGCCCACTCAAAATTTTCCAAATCACTTTTGCTCAAAATACCAAAAATGTAAATTAAACACTGAATTCCTCAAGCAATTAAAGACAAGTTATTGAAATAAAGGGATTAATGAAGCTGACAAAAGACAAAAATAGCCAGTATTAGAGAGGCAGTAGAAAGACGGGTAAATCAATATAGATATACCTTTGAATTGGTCCAAACATTCTAGAAAGCAATTTAAAATTAAAAAGAAAGTAACTAAAATATCCATATATACTCAGATATGCATATACACTAAAATAGTCAATAATAAGACTATGAATATACAAAAAAATTTACATAAAAGTTTTTAAAATAGATATCCATGATAAAGTTTTACAGAAAGCTTAGATTTCTTTTAATTAGCAAAAAATTGGAAATGAAGTAAATGCCCATCAAATGGAGAAGATCTAAATAACTTGTAGTTCATGAAAGTAATGGAATACTATAGTACCATAAGAAATGACTATAATGAATACTTAGAAGCATGTGAAAATCATATGAACTTGTGCAAAGTGAAATAAACAGAACCAGAAAAACAATATATATGTCAAACAATGTAAAGAACAATAAAACTCTGATTACTGTAAAATGAAAAAACTTGTTCCTTTTTTTTTTCTTTTTTAAGCCTTTACCTTCCGTCTTGGAGTCAATATTGCATATTGGCCCCAAGGCAGAAGAGTGGTAAGGGTAGGCAATGGGGGTGAAGTGACTTGTCCAGGGTCACACAGCTGGGAAGTGTCTGAGGTCAGATTTGAACCTAGGACCTCCTGTCTCTAGGCCTACATCTCAATCCACTTAGCTACCCAGCTGCCCCCCCCCATTCCCATTTTTATGTAGATGATATAAAAACCCAAGATATCAATTACACATTTTTATATAAGTATCAATAAAATAATTTTAATATAAGTAATCTAAAGGAGATTTTTATTTTTATAACTGTTTTTAATCCTATATAAACCTTAAAAAAAACTAATAAAAATCCTCTCTTAATTGGCCTCATTGGTAAAGGTAAGTAGCAAAGGATGTGTGTGTATATATATATACACCCATAATCATACATCCTGGGCATACAAGGAAAAGGAAAAACAAGCCTATGCTCTCAAAGAGCTCAGAGCATATAACCAAGGAGGCAACATACACAAACAACTATGCTAGATACAAAAATGCTAGATACAGGATAAATTGAAAATAATCAACAGAAGAACCACAATTAAGAGAGATCAGGAAAGATCTGTAGAAGATTAGTTTTTAGCTACAAACTGAAGGAAGTCAGAGATGGAGAAGAGGAGTAAGAGCAGTATGAAGGGAATATACAGTGAAAATACCTGGAATCAAGAAATGGAATGTCCTCTTCAAGGGAGAGTAAGGAGACAGGATCATTCACTAACCCTCATAACGATATGTGTGTGGAGAGATGGGTGGGGATTATGAAGTACTTTGAATGTCAGAGGATTTTATATTTGATCTTAGAAGTGATAGGGAGCCACTGGAGTTTAACTGACTATATTGGGGGGGTAGGGGAAGTGATATGACAAAAGAATAAGGTAACAGAACTAATCAATTCTGAAAAATGTTACTCAGACCAGTTATACTTAAAATGTGGAAGGAGAACAAAGGAAGGCAATAGATAGAATACCAGCTCTGGTGTCAGGAAGTTCTGAGTTCAAATCCAGTCTGACATTTATTAGCTGTGTGACCTTAAGGAAGTCATTTAACCTTTTTTTGCTTCAGTTTCCTCATCTGTAAAATGAGGATAATATTAGCACCTTCTTCCCAGAGTTGTTGTAAGGATAAAACGAGATAACAACTTTGAAGTGCTTAGCACAGTACCTGGCTATATAAATGTTAGCCATTATTAGTCTTAGCAAAACTCTATATAATCTGTTCTTCTTCAAGTTAAAACAAGTATTAAGAAATTGCTTCCATTATACAATAATAAAATATTTAATATATAGCTATACACATCTATATTCCATAACCCCGATGGGGTCTCTAATCAGATTTCTTCTTGGTATAGCATTCCTTCTTTTATTAGTAATGTTCTTCTAGCCAACCTACAGAATTTTCCCTTCCTCTCTTAATCTCTGTCTCTTTTACCTCCTATGGTTAGAGATCTTCATGGGTTCTGGGACACAAACTACAAGCTCCATTTTTTTTCTCTCTTACCTGACCACCATCAATTCCTGGCTGAAGAAAATATTAAGTTCCATTGTTTTTATTCTCCTATGTTTAGTCCATTTCATTGATCCTCCTCTGTTTTTTTGAACCAATACCAGATGATTTTGATGTTGATTTATTAATTTGTAATTTAGCAATTTAAGGTTTGCAAGTACTTTCCCTACCCAGAATTACTGAGCTCTTGTCTGAGATGAGAATGTCCTGAGGAAATACATTAATGCCACATGATTTGGCAGCATTGCCAAATGGCTAAAAGTAGCCTTGAACCAGGAAGATTTGGGTTTGAATAATTACATATGTTGGTAATGTGACCAAGTACAAGTAATAGGACAACAAATTTAGAGCTGCCTGGGACTTTAGAGATGATCTAGTTGAACACCTCCTCTTTAAGCATTTGAGGAAACAGATTCAGAGATGTTAAGTGAACTTGTCCAGGATTCTTTAGCTGCTATGTGTCAGAGGGGATGACTAATATACTCAAAACTGCCTCTCTGAATCACTTGATTTCTCACTGCTCCTAGGCAAAAAGAATACAAGTTACAGAGGTGCTATGCAGCACATGTGGAGGGAATCATTAGTCCTCCCCTTCTCCTCCTCCTTAACATTATTTAGT
>NC_058133.1:299368653-299474281 GCF_016433145.1 Gracilinanus agilis | reverse complement strand
CTTTCTTTCTTTCTTTCTTTCTTTCTTTCTTTCTTTCTTTCTTTCTTTCTTTCTTTCTTTCTTTCTTTCTTTCTTTCTTTCTTTCTTTCTTTCTTTCTTTCTTTCTTCCTTCTTCCTTTCCAAAAGCAGCAATATTTCCCTTTAATTATGACTTTCATTTATCCCATCAAATTTTCAGGATGAAATATGTGGTTATTTTTCTCTATATATTTTTTCCTTCTGGCAAATTATTTGGGTTATCAGCAGGAGGGGTTGCTCTAGTGACTTGGTCAGAAGAATCTGATCCTATTTATAGAAACAGGTGGGAAGAGATAAGGGTTTAAAGTAATGATAACAAAAGTTAGCTCCTTCAGAAGAATTCATCCATCACCCAATGACAAATACTTAACATTTTCTGTGTGCAAGGCACTGGTTAGGTGCAGGGGATCCAACACTAAAGGAGATCAAGCCTTTAAAGTGCTTATTATCTACTGGGAGAAGGAGTATGTCATATTTATAAATCAAGAAATACAGAATAGAAATACACATATATTTATGTGTATAAACACATATATATACACAATAAATATGATTAGGGAAATTAGTTATATTGTTATGATCATATAATTATATGTATAGTAGATAGACAGATAGATAGTATTATATTTATATGTTTACTTTGTAATTCTAGGGAAGTTAGAAAATGCCTCTTGAAAGAGTTGGCACTTAATAAAATGGCAGAGTAGGACATGAGACTACTTTCCTTTCCAAATTCCTTAACGAACAATAAAAATAACCACAAAATCAAAGCTAAAACAGCAAAACATAAAAGAGTCAGGAGGGAAGCAGAGCAGTCAAAAAAAATTTGGGAGGAAGG
The DNA here is from genome assembly GCF_016433145.1 of Gracilinanus agilis. Classification (NCBI taxonomy): domain Eukaryota; kingdom Metazoa; phylum Chordata; class Mammalia; order Didelphimorphia; family Didelphidae; genus Gracilinanus; species Gracilinanus agilis. The sequence continues at coordinate 299,473,425 of NC_058133.1, read as the reverse complement.
TTTCTAACCTCCCTGGCCTCCACGGTACCCTCACACTTACAGTTTTGAGTTGACCACTGCAGGGAAGGACTTTGGAGGGCTAGGCAAGCTGACCAGACATCATCTCTCTCTTATAGGCTGCATAGGAGAGAAAGACTGAAGAAGGAGCACACACCAGTGACTGAAGTTTCTGAGGGGCTCGGTCCCTGATGGCTGAGATCACCCACAAGACAATAGAATTCCTGGTTGCCATCCCAGGGTGTGAAGTGAGCTGTCTGCTTACAGTAGCAGAACTATCAGTGTGGGAATCTAGTTGAAGCAACTGAGGTCAATCACAGATTGGAGTTTGAGCTAGGGGAGTAGGCACTACACTTGGCTCATGAATTATAGAAATTTGAAGAACTAAGTAGGGCCCGGGAAATAATATACCCTAAAATTCCTGAAACTTGAGGCATCATCTTCCACACCCTGGGAACAGAACCCAATTTTAACATGACGCTAACAATTATAGATAACTATTATGATAGATAAAACCTGGGTTCAAATTCAGAGGACAATGAAGTTAAAACACTTCTAAAATAGCAAAGTAAAACATCAAATGGTCACAAGCCCAAAAAGAGCTTTTGGAAGAGCTTAAAAATACTTCAAAAACCAAATGAGAGAGATTGAAGAAAGACTAGAAAAAAATAAAATCAATGCAAGAAAATTTCAAAAGAAAGATTACTCAATTGGAAAAAAAGATCCAGAAAACTCACAGAAGAAAATAACTCATTAAAAATTAGAATTGGATAAGGGGAATCTTCCTCAGACTTCCTCAGACAATAAGAAAAAACAAAGCAAAATCAAAAGAATGGAATATAGAAGAGAATATAAAATAACTTATCAAAAAAACAAACGACATGGAAAATAGATGGAGGAGAGACAATATAAGAATTGCCAGACTACCAGAAATTTATGATAAAAAAGTGTTTGGACACTATACTCCAAAAAATCATTAAGGAAATTTGCCCAGAAGTTCTGGAACTAGAGTGCAAAATAGAAATTGAAATATTCACTGATCACCACTGCAAAGAGACACCAAGATGAAAAACCACAGGAACATCATTACCAAGTTCCATAAGTTCTAGGCTAAGGAGAAAATATAAGCAACAAGAAAAAAAACAAAACAACCCCAACTTAAATACTATGAAGCTAGTCAGAATAATACTAGACTTAGTAGATTCATCATTAAAAGAACAATGGGCCTAGAATACAATATTTTGAAGAACAAAAGAACTTGGTTTATAACCAAGAATGATATATCCAGCAAAGTTGAGTATAATTACACAAGGAAAAAAATGGATATTTAACAAACTAAAGGAGTTTCAATTCTTCTTGGGGAAAAAACAGAACTCAGTAGAAAATCTGATCTACAAAAGTAATAAGAAAGTAAACATGAAAGACCAATTATAAGGGATTCAACTTGGTCAAATTGTTTACTTCTTATATTGGAAAATGTTATTTATAACTCATAAGAATGAAATCATTATTTAGGTAGTTTGAAACAGTATATATCCGTGATGGTGAACCTATGACATGCAGAAATCTCTCTATGGGCATGCACAGGCCCCTGGCTTTGCTGACTGGCAGCCTAGCCCCACTCCCAAATGTAGGGGGTGGAGTATTATAGCTTCCTTCCCCTGTCTCAGGGCCAGTGCAAGGCCACCCTCAGTGGTATATATAATGGAAAGATAAGGGGATAGGATAAGAAAGGGAAACCTTAAGGGACTAAAGGACTAAGAGAAGGGAGTATAGTGTGGGAAGCCGTTCTATGTATTAAAGCCTTTGGAGAAATAGGATCAAATTTAGGGCCTGTTATCTGGATTCCCTAAGTGACCAATCCAGGCTGAGGCAGTTTTTGTGTTTGGTCCTGGTCACCTGAGCCCCAAAAGGCTCTGGTACCAGCAGGTAGGTTAATCCAAAATCAACTTGATCCCTCCAAGAAGGCTAGTAGGAGTCATTTAGAGAAACAGAATCTGTAACAGATATTTTATCTGGATCCCATTACAAAATCATCGGCAAGTAAAACTGTGTGTATGATTTTCTGCACTGCATGTCAGGATGCAGACTGAATGGGCCATCTAAGATAAAAATCTGAGGCTCCTCTTTTGACTCAGTCTTTGATCCCCACCTTTTTTACAATTCTTATTGGAGAGCTTTGAAGTGGCAGACCAGCATCTACTGAGTTAATGATTCCTTTCCTAACAAATGTTAATCAGATAAGAGTGCATATTCAGATTAGAACTGACTCCTTAGGATTTGACTGGTGAGCATCTCCCTGGGATATTTCCTCTCCTGGAATTATCCCCTCCTGAACTTGGGGTTTGGAATTTGACCATTTGTCTTTGCATCTGTATTCTTTAGACTTCAATGGATTATGTGTGATTTATTGCCCCTTACCAACTGTGACCTCTTTGAGAAAGATATATAATAAACTTCCATGCCCACAGAATTTGGAACAGCATGGGCTAACCACTAGTCTAGTTGTTCTCATTTTCTTTCTCCTGCTTTAACCATCCTATGCCACCACGCCGCTCAGGACCCCAAAAAATCATATAGAGGCATGGCCCCCTATAGTATAGATTAAGTGAAAAGGGACAAAAGGATAAGAAAAGGGAGGTATTCTTAGAAGACAGTACATATAATGAAAAAAGAGAGCAATGTGAGGGGATAACAGAGGATCTCTCAGGATAAGATAAGAAATGTATTTCATATTGAATAAAAAGCCAGGATGAGGGGATAAAGAAGAGACTTTTGGAGGGGCCATAGAATAAGAACTAGGAGATGAGCAGAAAGGGATAAGGTAAGGACACTTAAAAAAGTGTCGGGGCAGCTGGGTAGCTTAGTGGATTGAGAGACAGGCCTGGAGATAGGAGGTTCTAGGTTCAAATCTGACCTCAGACATTTCCCAGCTGTGTGACCCTGGTCGAGTCACTTGACCCTCATTGCCTATCCCTTACCACTCTTCTGCCTTGGAGCCAATACATAGTATTGACTCCAATAAAGAAGGTAAGGGTTTAAAAAAAAGGGGGGTAATTTAGAACTAGGAGGAGAAGGGAAGAGAATAAGGGGGGGAGTCCTATGAAGAAGGATGAATTGGAGAGGTAGTGGAAATGAGGATTCAAGGAAGGATATAGAAAAGGAGATGAAGAAAAAAGGAAGGAAGCATACAACTAGTAATTATAACTTTGAACATGAATGGGATGAATCTACCTATAAACCAGAAGCAGCAGAATGGATCAAAATCCAAAACTCAACAATATGCTGTTTACAAGAGACACACAGAGTAAAAATAAAGGGCTGAAGAAAAATACACTGTGTCTCAACTAATACAAAAAAAGCAGGGTTAGAAATCATGATCTCTGACAAAGTTAAATCTAAAATAGGTATAATCAAAAGAGATAAACAGAGAAACTGTATTATGTTAAAAGGTACCATAGGTCATGAAGCATTATCTATATTAAACCCATTAGTATCAAATGTTATAGCATCTAAATTTGTAAGGAAAAGCTAAAATAGTTACAGATATAAATAGATAACAAAACAATAATAGTAGGGGATTTCAATTTTCCTCTCTCAAAACTAGATAAATCTAATAATTAAGATAGAAGTTAAAGACATGAATAGAATCTTAGATAAGTTAAATATGATAATAATCTGGAGATAACTGAACAGGAATAAAAATAACAGGCCTGGAGTTGGGAGATTCTGGGTTCAAATCTGACCTTGTGTGACCCTGGGTAAGTTATTCAATCCACATTGCCTAGCCCTTACCATTCTTCTGCCTTAGAACCAAAACACAGTATTGATTCTAAGATGGAAGGTATGAAAGGGAACTCTTTATTCTCTTTATCTATTTTGAGTTAACAATTGGTTAACATTAACTTAAGTATCCCTACTTAGTACCTCACCAGACTGTGAAGAGTGAATCAGACTTTCTTTTAGTACCCCTACTTAGTACCTCACCAGACACTAAGTAAGAGGTTCCCTAAAGTGGATAACAACTCAATCAGTCAGGAAATTGTGAATCCTTTTTGATAAGAGTTTACACCTTTAGAGGATGAGAAGTGGATACTGCAAGACACTGTCCTCCTGGGTAGTGCTAGACAATTTGAAAGCTGTGATTGGCCCCTATGAAGAGGGGAAGGGACAAGAAATAGCTATAATAACCCTGAATTTCTGGGGCTAGCGGTCAGCTTCAGGAGTCGTTCTCTACAGTTTGTCAGCTAGAACTGATTCTTAAAGGGAACTTGAGTGAGTGAATAGCTGGCTTTCCTTTCCTGACTTCTGGAGAGAGATTAATTCTGGTCAAGGGTTAACAAGTCATGCTGAGCTGAGTAGAGCACTGGAGTGATATTTAGTGTGATAGGCTAAATATCTTTTTACCCTCTTTTTGTATTTCTCAACTTTCACTCTCTCCACCTATTTTGTAAATAAAAACTATTGAAAGTCATTTTGACTTGAGCTATAAATAGTTTAAATTGGTAACTACATATTATTTATAATTTTCATATATTTTAGTCAGACCCCTAATTTTAATTCCTTACAAAGGTAAGGGTTTAAAAAAAAGATTATACCTTCTCAAAGATACATGATAACTTATAAAAATTGACCATATATTAGGGCACAAAAACATTTTTGTTAAATGTAAAAAATAAAAATATTAAATGCTTCCTTTTTAGATGATAATGCAATGAAATTATATTTAATAAGGGACCTTGGAAACAAAATGAAATTTAATTGGAGACTGAATAATTTAATCTTAAAGAAGAATGAATTAAAAAGGTCATAGAAACAATAAATAATTTTATTAAAGAAAACTATAATAACTTTTCCATTTTAAATTAGTTATTTTAAAACATTTTTCCATGTTTACATGACTCATTTTCTTTCCCTCCTCTTTTCCCCACCCTTCCCAGAGCTGACAAGCAATTCTACTGGGTTGTACAAATGTTGTCACTTGATATCTATTTCCATATTATTCATTTTTGGAATAGAGTAATCTTTTAAAGCCAAAATCCCAAATCATATACCATATAAGTAAGTGATAAGTCATATGTTTTTCTTTTGCATTAGAAAATTATAATAATGAGACAACATACCAAAATCTATGGGATACAGCAAAAGCAATGATTACAGGGGGTAATATATATATGTATATATATAATCATTCATTCATTCATGCATTTATTTATTTATAATAAAACAGAGAAAATAGATCAATGAATAGAGAATATAACTTAAAAAACTAGAAAAATAAAATATTCAGTTTTTTTATTTTTATTTTGACTATTTTCCTATCGTTACATGTTTCATGTTTTTTCCTCTTCCCCAACTCCCCCCCCCCTCACTGTAGCCAATGCACAATTTCACTGGGTTTTACATGTATCATTGATTAATACCTAATTCCATATTATTGATATTTGGACTAGAGTTATCGTTTAGTGTCTACATTCCCAATAATATCCCCATCAGCCCATGTGTTCAAGTAGTTGTTTTTCTTCTATGTTTCTTCTCTCACAGTTCTTCCTCTGAATGTGGCTAGTTTTCTTTCTTATAAGTCCCTCAGCCTTGCTTTGGATCCTTGTATTGCTGCTAGTAGAGAAGTCTATTATGTTTGATTGTACCATGGTGTATCAGACTCTGTGTACAATGTTCTCCTGGATCTTGTCCTTTCACTCTGCATCAGTTCCTGGAGGTCATTACATTCATGAGGAATTCCCCCAGTTCATTATTCCTTTGAGCACAATAGTATTCCATCACCAATAGATACCACAATTTGTTCAGCCATTCCCCAATCGAAGGACATTCCCTCATTTTCCAATTCTTTACCACCACAAAGAACGCGGTTATAAATATTTTTGTACAAGTCTTTTTCCTTATTATCTCTTTGGGGTATAGACCAAGCAGTGCTATGGCTGGATCAAAAGGCAGATAGTCTTTTAAAGCCCTTTGGGCATAGTTCCAAATTGCCATCCAGAGTGGTTGGATCAATTCATAATTACATAAGCAATGCATTAGTGTCCCAATTTTGGCACACCCCCTCCAACATTTATTACTTTTCTTTACTGTCATATTGGCCAATCTGCTAGGTGTGAGGTGGTACCTCAGAGTTGTTTTGATTTGCATTTCTCTAATTATAAGAGAGTTAGAACACTTTTTCCTGTGTTTGTTGATAGTTTTGATTTCTTTATTTGAAAATTGCCTATTCGTGCCCCTTGCTCATTTATCAATTGGGGAATGGCTTGATTTTTTGTACAATTCATTTAGCTCCTTATGTATTTGAGTAATTAGACCTTTGTCTGAGTTTTTTGTTATAAAGATTTTTCCTCCAATTTGTTGCTTTCCTTCTAATTTTGGTAGCATTGGTTTTGTTTGTACAAAACCTTTTTAGTTTAATGTAATCAAAATTATTTATTTTACATTTTGTAATATTTTCTAACTCTTGCTTGATTTTAAAATCTTTCCTTTCCCAGAGATCTGACAAGTACACTATTCTGTGCTCACCTAATTTACTTATAGTTTCCTTCTTTATATTCAAGTCATTCACCCATTCTGAATTTATCTTGGTATAGGGTATGAGATGTTGATCTAGACCCAATCTCTTCCATATTGTTTTCCAATTTTCCCAGCAGTTTTTGTCAAATAGTTGGTTTTTGTCCCAAAAGCTGGGTTCTTTGGGTTTATCATAGACTGCCTTGCCGAGGTTGCTTACCCCAAGTTTATTCCACTGATCCTCCCTTCTTTGCCAGTACCATATTGTTTTGATGACTATTGTTTTATAGTACAGTTTTAGATCTGGTACTGCTAGGCCACCTTCCTTCATATTTTTTTTTCATTATTTCCTTTGATATTCTTGGTATTTGTTCTTCCAAATGAACTTTGTTATAGTTTTTTCTAATTCAGTAAAAAAATTTTTGGGTAGTTTGATAGGTATAGCACTAAATAAGTAAATTAATTTGGGTAGGATGGATCTTTTTTATTATGTTAACTCATCCAACCAAGAGCAATCAATGTTTTTCCAATTGTTTAGATCTAGTTTTAATTGTGTGGAAAAGGTTTCGTAGTTGTGTTCTTATAATTCCTTTGTTTGTCTTGTCAGATAGATTCCTAAGTACTTTATATCTTCTAAGGTGATTTTAAATGGAATTTCTCTCTCTAATTCTTGCTGCTGTTATGTGTTGGAAATATATAAAAATGCTGATGATTTATGTGCATTTATTTTGTATCCTGCAACTTTGCTAAAGTTGTTGATTTTTTCCATTTTTAGTTGATTCTCTAGGATTTTTTAATTAGACCATCATATCATCTGCAAAGAGTGATAGCTTGGTCTCCTCACTGCCTATTTTAATGCCTTCAATTTCTTTTTCTTCTCTAATTGCTACTGCTAGTGCTTCTAGTACAATGTTAAATAATAGAGGTGACAATGGGCATCCTTGTTTCACTCCTGATCTTATAGGGAATACTTCTAATTTATCCCCATTGCAGATGATGATTGTTGATGGTTTTAGATATATACCATTTATTATTTTTAGTAAAGGCCCTTCTATTCCTATACGTTCTAGTGTTTTCAATAGGAATGGGTGTTGTATTTTGTCAAAGGCTTTTTCAGCATCTGTTGAGATAATCATGTGATTTTTGTTGGTTTGCTTGTTGATATGGTCAATTATGTGAATGGTTTTCCTAATATTGAACCATCCTTGCATTCCTGGTATAAATCCCACCTGATCATAATGAATAACCCTTGTGATTACTTGCTGTAATCTTTTTGCTAGTATTCTGTTTAAGATTTTTGCATCTATGTTCATTAAGGAGATTGGTCTGAAACAAAGCATTGAAAATCCCCAACTAAAAGTCAAATTGGAAATCCTAAAAATTAAAGATAAGATGAATATTAAAATATTAAAACTATTAAAATAACAAATAAATCCAAGCATTGGTTTTATGAAAAAATTCAACAAAATAGGTAAACCATGGGTTAGTATGGTTTTTAAAAAGAGAAAAGAAAATGAAATTGCTAGCATAAAAGATGAAAAAGTATATATACACCAATGAAAATGAAATTAAAGAAATCATTAGGCATTATTTTGCTCAATTACATGCCCACAAATTTAACAATGTAAGTGAAATGGAAGAATACCTTAAAAATATAAACTGCTTATACTATGAAAAGAGGAAGTAGAATATCTAAATAAGCCTATTTTAGAAAAAAGAAATTGAATAGGTTATAAATGTACTTCCTAAGCAAAACACATCTGTTCCAGATGGATTCATAAGTGAATTTTACCAAGCAACTAATTTCAATATAAAATTATTTGAAATTTTAGGTAAAGAAGGGGTTTTGCCAAACTTCTTTTATGAAACAAATATGGCTCTGAAACCTAAACCTGGAAGAGTAAAAACAGAGAAAGAAAATTAAAGGCCAATTTCATTAATGAACATGGATACCAAAATCCTAAATAAAATACTACTAAGTTGGAAACAACAACAAAATACCACAAAGAATATACATTGTGACCAAACAAGTCACTCCCTCCCAATCCCTGGATTCAGGGATGATTTAATATAAGGAAAAATATCAACATAATTGATTATATTAATAACAAAAAATAATAAAAATCATATAATTATGTCAGTAGATGGAGAGAAAGTGTTTTGACAAAATATAGCCCTTGTTCCTATTAGAAACACTGGAAAGTATAGGTATCAGTGGATTTTTTTCTTAAAGTGTTATAAAGCATCTTCCTAAAATTATTAGCAAGTATTATTTGTAATGGAGATAAACTAGAAGCCTTCCTAATAAGATCAGTAGTGAAACAAGGATGCCCACTATCATCATTATTACATAACATAATACACAAATATAATTTAACATGGCATAAAAAATGCCAGAAATAGCAATGAAAAGAAAAAGAAGTTGAAATCAGAATGGACAAAGAGGTAATAAAACTATCTCTCTGTGGACAGTATGAAGAAATATGTGCCAAATCCTAGTGATTCAATTAAGAAGTTAGTTGAAACTGTCAATAACTTTAGTAAAGTAGCAGGATATAAAATCCACACAAATCATCAGTATTTTTGTATATCAAAGTCCTGCAAGAATAGATATCCCATTTAAAATAACCACAAATAGAATAAAATACCTGGGTGTATATCTGCCAAAAGAAACCCAGGAACTACACAATCATAATTATAAAACACTCTTTACATAAGTAAAGTAAAATCAAAATAATTGGAGAAATATTAATTGTTTGTGGGTGGGCAGAATCAATATAATTAAAATGACAATCCTACCTAATTATTCAATGTCATCCCAATCAAATTACCAAAAAATTATTGAGTTAGAACAATTATAATAAAATTCATTTGAAAGAACAAAAGGTCAAGAATATCAAGTGAATCAATGAAAAAAATAAAAAGGAGGCCCAACAGTACCAGATTTTAAACTATATTATAAAGCAGTAATTATAAAAACTATCTGTACTGGCTAAGAAGAAGATAGATTAGTGGAACAGAACACACTTATAACAAACACTATTAAAAGATTATAGTAACCTTGCTTTTTTCAAAAGTAGAGATCTAGGGTATTGGGATAAGAAGTCACTCTTTGGTAAAAATTGCTGGGATAACTGGAAAAGAATTTGGCAGAAACTATGTATAGAACAATATTTACATCATTCATTAAGATAAGATCAAAATGAATACATGACCTAGACATAAAAGAAGATATCAGTAGCAAATTAGAAAAAAAGTAACATACTATCTGATTTACCAATGAGAGAAATTTATGAGAAAACAAGAGATGGAGAGCATTGCGAGATGTAAAATGGATATTTTTGGGTACACTAAATTAGAAAGTTTCTTCATAAGTAAAACTAATGTAGCCAAGATGAGAAGAAAAGCAGAAAAGGGGGGAAATTTTTTTTAAACCTTTTGTACTTTGGTGTATTGTCTCATAGGTAGAAGATTGGTAAGGGTGGGCAATAGGGGTCAAGTGACTTGTTCAGGGTCACACAGCTGGGAAGTGGCTGAGGCCGGGTTTGAACCTAGGACCTCCTGTCTCTAGGCCTGACTCTCACTCCACTGGGGGGAAATTTTTATAGACAGTTTCTCAGCTAGTCTCATATCTAAAATATATAGAGAACTTTGTCAAACTTATAAGAATAAGCCATCCCTCAATAGATAAATGGACAAAAGATATGAACAGCTAAGTTTTTGAATAAAGAAATGAAAGCCATACATAGGTAAATCTATTTATTTATATATTTTCATTGTGGCCTGAAAACTTTTTATTTAATTAATTAATTTAGAGTGTTTTCCCATGGATATGTGATTCATGTTCTTTCCCTCCCCCTCCTATAGCCAACAAGCAACTTCACTGTGTTTTACATGTGTCATTGATCAAGACCTATTTCCATATTATTAATATTTGTATTAGGGTGATTCCTTAGAGTATGATTTAGAGAAATGCATACCAAAACAATTCTAAGACATTATCTCACATCAGATTGACAAAAATGACAAAAGGGCAATGTGACAAATGTTGGAGGGGATCCAGAAAAATGGGGACACTAATACACTGTTGGTGAAACTGCAAAATGATTCAACTATTTTGGAGAGTGATTTGGAATTACTCCAAGAAAGCTATAAAACTGTATGTACCCTTAGACCAAAATTGCTGGATCTGTTTCCCAAGGAGATCAGGGGAAAATACAAAGTTCCAAGATTTTTATAGCAGCTCTCTTTGTGGTGGTAGACCTGGAAACTAGAGGGGATGTCCTTCAATTAAACAAATTGTTATATATGATTGTGATTATATATTACTGTGCCTTTAAGGAATGATGAGCAGATTAATTTTTTAAAAACTTGGAAAGAACTTCATGAGATAATGAAGAGTGAAATGAATAAAACCAAAAAAACCATTATATACAGCTACAGATTTAATACTTGAAGAATAACTTGTGAATGTTTACCTTCAGAGAATAAAATGCAAAGTGGAAATATGAAAGACATAATCTATAGATATATATCATCCACCCAGATAATGCCTTCTATTGTGTGGAGAGAGCAAGAAGGGACTGAAATACCTGGAAATAAATTCTACTAATAAATGTTTTTTGAAAGAGTTGGCACTTGACCTAAAATTGAAGGGAGTTAGTGATTCTAAAAAATGGAGGTAAATGGAGAGGGAATTCTAGTGTGAGAAATAGCCTCCACAAAGAATCAAAGGTATGTGAAGGAATCTTGTGTATAGAGAGAATCAATTAAGCCAGTTTGTAACAGAGTGTATTAAGGAGAATAGTGTGAGATTAGTTTTGAAAGATAGGTTGGTGCCAGATTATGAAAGATTGAACCAGGACTTCATTGTTTACTGAGTGAGTAGAGAGAACAAGATGGTAGGGAGAAATGTTGAGAAGATAGAATTGTTGAGACTTGGAAACTGATTGGATATGAGGGGTAAATAAGAATAAAGAGATAAGGACAACAATTAGGTTGAAAACCAGTTTAACTGGAAAAATGTTAGTGCTCTTGACAGAAATAGGGAAGTTGGAAGAAAATGTGGGTTTAGAGAGGAAAATAACGGATTCTGGTTTTGATCTGTTGAACTTGAGAAATACAATTATAGGAACTATAGGAAATCCAAATGAAGATGTCTAACAGATTGTTAAAGATGTATTTCTCAATTTAGGTAGAATCATTAAGCCTGGCAACTTCCATTAAAGAGCAACAGTTAACTACTCTGATTTGGTCTGGGGAGGGGAGAACATAGGTTTTTTCCTTTGCAGCAGTGCCTACATTTTTACAGTTCATCCTTTCAAAGATTTAGGAGAAAGTTATATGTGATCACTGTACCAACTACCTTCCAGGGAGAAAATATCTCATTAAAAGTAACAGGATATGGAAATTCTTGATTGATGACACATGTTAAAACTAGTGGAAATGTGTGTTGGATATGGGGGGGAGATGAAGGGGAGGGTGAAGGGGGAAGTAAAAACATGAATCATGTAACCATGGAAAATTTTTCAAAAAAAAAAATATTTAAAGTTAAAAAAAAAAGAAAAAAGTAATAGGGCCTAAAAAAAATAAAAATAAAAAAGTAACAAGAACTTATGAAAATTGCAATTATTAATAATGTATGAATACTTACTTGTATCTCACAGGTAGCACAGCATAATGGAGAATAATCCCTCAGTCATGAAGATAATGAGTTCCAGTCCTACTTCTGGCACATATTGGCTATGTGACCCTGGGCAAGTCTTAACTTAATTAACTACTCAATGCCTCAGGCTTGTATAATTGGAATTTGGGAGATGCCATTTAAAAGTATATATATATTTTCTATGGACAAGTGGGGACTATCAAACTACATTTCCAGTAGTCCAACGGGTTTCCGCTTTCCGGTTCTTTGGGCGTGGGGACACCTGCGCCCCCATGCATAGGACAGTTTAAATGGGAGGAGAACTAAAAGTAAGGTCTCTTGACCTTCCTGAGGGTTGGCTAGAAGATGGGCTCCGGCGGTAAATATAAAAGATAGGCGCAGTCTTATATATATTTTACCAGCATGGCCATGGCTTTAATTAAACTACTAATTTCTATATTTATATCAGTCTTTATTATTTTTAATTGTAACAGGCTGTATGTATAGAGGCTAATTCTAAAAACAAAGTTCCTTGCCCGGTGTCTGTGAACTTTATTTTTAAAAACTGAAAACTATATTTCAAAATAATTGAAATATTATTTATAAGATATAGGAGTTCTGTATTTATAAGGTTATAATATACATATAGTTGTAGGATTACATTGTATCCTATGTATTTTATTTTATGAATTTTAAAATGTTATACTGAGAAGGGATAGGCTTTATCAGACTGCCAAAGGTATCTGGCATATTAAAAAAGGTTAAGAACCCATGCCTGTTCTAAAATTATAAATTATAGAATAGTTGAAATCTGGCTTGAAAATAATGTCAGGACAAAAAAGGAAAGAAACCTTTATTATAACTACTATAAACTAGGATTTCAAAGTGAGCTATCATTATAGTTGGTTGTGATATTTAGAATTTATTTACATTTTTTTAATTTATGAAAACTATGGGAAATCCAAATGGAAATATCCAAAGTGAAAATAAGAATCATGAAGGATAACTGTTGATAGTGTAAGTGTGGATTTTGGGTAAATCAAGGATCACTAAGCACTCATCTTGGAAGGGGACTAGAAGCCGACCCCATGGAACCCTGAGAGAATTCCGTTTGGGACTATCACTTCACTTCTGACCAGACTGGGACCCTGGGGAGTTGGTTCTTTGGTTGGGAGGTTTTGATTTTTGGGTGGATCCTAAGTGAATTGGGTTCCTCTGTACTTTTATGAGTGACTATTGGGAGATTACAAATACCAACAAAGAAGACATTGAACAGAAATTCTTCAATTTGGCCGGAGAGTCCAAACTCCTGGACTTGAATGGGAGGGGGGTTCCCTTCCCTGATTCTGCTTGAATCAATTGATCTTGTTACTTCTCTTTTATATTAGTTTAGGAATATTTGATAGGAGATTGTAAGAAGAAGAGAGTTAACTACTGTGACCAAGCCACGGAAGAAGTCAAGAGCTGCTCTTTTGAGGAGAAGATGGGGGATGAGGTGGGTGGGGGAATGGGGGAGGGGGAAGGTGACTGATCTGGAGGCTGAGAGAAAGACTAATTCCATAGACTATCTTGAGGGGTAAAGCTACTTGAATTTAGTTGTGGGGGGAAGCTTGTCTCAACAGTGCTGACTGAGGGTAGGATCCAACCCATTAGAGTCACAATTGAACCCCAACACCTTCCTTCAACATCACAACTATAGCTTTGCCAGTTTGGGAACTTTTTTGAGTTTATTCCTTCATAGGTCTTCCCTGGGGTGGGGGTGAGTGATAGCTGATCTGGTCCAGTGAAAGCTAATAAGGGGGGAGTCTAGATACATACCCCCCTACCATCAATACTCGCCCACATACAATAGAAATAGGGCAATGATCATTTCAGTAAAAATTCCTGACTATGAGTAGACAGAAAATTAATTCAAATTGGCAAAATGTAACTTTACTGGAATTGTATAAAATAGGAGTTTGTAAACAATTTTTAAAATTATTATTTCCTCAAACTTTGTTCTTCAGTGAATGTTGTTGGAAGGTGCTTTGTATAGTGGAGATGGTACAGTTATCATAAAATGAAAAAGGTATGAGCAAAATTTTATAATATTAGGGTTGAGAAACTTTGCTAAATTGCAGCTAGCTTCATAAATAAGTTTATGTTCTCATATTATGTAATTGGAGAAAGATTCAATTCAACAACCATTCATTGAGTGACAAGTAAGGGCTGGCTAGGTACATTGGGAATACAAAGGCCAAAAAATTCCAAAACAAAACAAAGTAAAACTAAAAAAAGTCCATGATCTTAAGGAGCTTATAATCTTCAATGGAGATATTCCATAATATGTAGAAAGGGTGTCCCTTTCCAAAATATTTTACTCACCAATTACCACCAGTCATAGGAAATTCTCCTATTATGAAATTTAAACCTTTGTATCTTGCAGTCAGATTAAAATGCTTCTGGAGGAAATGAATATTTGGAGGAGGGCACTCATCAAAAATAGCTAGTTTTCTCATGATTCAACACATAGCAATTCTTGTTCAATAGAAGTTACGGCAGTTGAATGCTAATAGATTTGTGACTCACAATGTCCCTTGCATATGTCCATCCAAAATTAGCTGAATATTAACAAGGCAAAAGAGAGTGGATTCTGCAGTATTTCCTGACTGCATTTTACTCTTCATTTATTTTTATTTGGAATACAATTAAGTCCATTCCAGAAGTGTTTTGGAATTGTTCTAAGATGGGTTCATGCTATTATTAAAGTAAAAAAGTCCTTGCCATAGAAAGTCTAGAGAGCATATGCACCACTATAGCATTGTCACATTGGCCAAATATGAAAACCTTTTATTAGTGTAGAATATAATATGAAAACAGATCCATTATAGGAATTCTTTTTTAAAAATTTTTTTAAAATTTAAACCCTGAACTTCTGTGTATTGGCTCATAGGTGGAAGAGTGGTAAGGGTAGGCAATGGGGGTCAAGAGACTTGCCCAGGGTCACACATCTGGGAAGTGTCTGAGGCTGGATTTGAACCTAGGACCTCCCATCTCTAGGCCTGATTCTCAATCCACTGAACTACCCAGCTGCCCCGCCCCCTCTCGTTTATGGCTCTCACGGCCAAAAAGGTTGCTGACCCCTGCTCTAAGGTGTCACTAATGCCATTAGAAAAAATGAAGAAAATAATAATAATCTGGCCATTGTAACTACTAGTTAGTAATTCTGGTATTTTATGCTCAATAGCATAAAAGAACCTCACAAAAGGTTACAACCTTTTTGGTTAAGAAATTACAGCAAAGACAAGGGTATAAACAGTTTTATAACTTTCTGGGTATATTCCAAATTGTTCTCCAAAATGGTTGGATAAGTTCACAGTTTCACCAAGAGTATATTATTGTCTCCATTTTCCCATATCCCCTTCAACATTTGTGATGTTGCCCTTTTATCATTTTAGGCATGATAAGCATGAGATATCTCAGAATTGTTTTGATTTACATTTCTCTAATCAGTAGTGATGTAGAGCATTTTTTCATATATCTATATGTAGCTTTGAATTCTTCATCCAAAGACTGACTATATCTTTTGCTCATTTTTCTGTTGGGAGTGTGTAATTAAAATCTAATACCCTAAAAACTATGATTCCCAGCACCTCACTTTCCTTCTCATGTTATGTGTTGATGTAGGACGGTTATAAATTTTGTGTAGCCCCGTCTCTTGTGCTCTCTTGATCTGATCAGTTTGGTAGAGGTGGTGTAAGGTGAGTGGCAGGAGCATCTATTCATGTGGCCTTATATTTTGTTAGATAATTACTTTTTTATTCTTTTACTTCAAGTGATTATTAATAGACTTTATAAAATATAATACTTGGAGTGTTAGATATTAATTTAAATCCTACATTTATGGTGCACAGAAGTGGGGTTTAGAATCCTTAATTTTCTCTAAGTGAGTAGATTAGTTTGAAAAGAAGGCTTGGATACCTCATGATGGGTTATAATCTCATCTGGAAGGCGAGAAGGTTTTCCCAGGAGGCTTTGTAACCACTAGATGGTTTTTTTTTTTTTAATAGTTTTAACTCTTTAGCTTACTCTATCTTTCCACCAGAATGATCTAGATTCTTGGTGACATTTTAGACCCAAAAGGTTTTCATTAGCAGTACAGAAGTGTTTTTTGTATTTTTTCTGGGTTCCTCTGCCTCATTTTGGAATGATGGCAGTAACAAACTTTGTTAAAAATATCTCAGCCAAGCTTGAAAGATTGGCTAGATCTGGAGAGCTTATGACAAGTTTCCATGAGCTTCAAAGGTTTTTATTTTTTTTAAATGTCACACAGCAACTCATGTGAATCCTATATGACAGCGGGTTTGTTTCATATTGTCATTAAATGGGCTCTTGGGGTTTGGGGGATTTTGGTACTTTTTTGAATGTGCATTACCTGTTATACTACTGTTTTATAAAGCTATTACTAGGTGAAAATCATTTGCACTCATACTGTGGATCACGGCCAAGTTACTTGGTGATAAAGGGCATCCTTGTTTCACTTCTGATATTATTGGGAAGGCTTCTAGCTTATCTCTGTTATAAATAATACTTGGTTTGTGAATTGATCCAACCATACTGGAAGGCAACTTGGAATAATGCCCAAAGGGCTTTAAAAGAAAACATGCCCTTTGATACAGCAATACCACTACTAGGTTTGTACCCCAAAGATATAACAAAAAGTGATTGAATAAGAATATTCATAGCTGCACTTCTTGTGGTGGCAAAAAATTGGAAAATGAGGGGGTGTCCCTGAATTGGGGAATGGCTGAATAAATTGTGGTATATGATGTGATGGAATACTATTTTGCTATAAGGAATGATGAACTGCTTGATTTCTATAAGAAATGGAAAGCCCTCCGTGAACTGACCCTCAGTGAAATGAGCAGAACCAGGAGAATATTGTATATAGTAACTGAAACATTGTGGGACAATCAGATGTGATTGACTGCTACTAATAGCAATGCAATCATCCAGGACAATCTGAAGGGACTTATGATAAAGAATGCTATCCACATCAAGAGAAAGAACTGTGGGAGTAGAACTGCAGAAAAAAATATGATTTATCACTTGTTTAAATGGGTATATGATTTGGGGTTTTGGTTTTAAAAGATCACTCTATTATAAAAATGAATAATATGGAAATAGGTATTGAGTGATAATACATGTATAACACAGTAGAATTGCTTGCCTGCTCTGGGAGGGGGAATGGGAAATGGTGGGGGAGAGAACATGAATCATGTAACCATGGGAAAAATATTTAAAGATAAATAAATAAATATTAAAAAATATCTGCTATTGATTTTAGATAGATGCTTCATGTCGTTTGAAGAAAAACTCTATTTCTACCTATGCTTTCCCATAGTATTATATTTTGAGTATGTGTATATTGAGAATGAGCATTGTATTTTGACAAAAGCTTTTTCTGCATCTATTGATATAATAAGTATATGATTTTTCTATTAACATAATTAATTATATCGATAGTTTTCCTTATATTAAACTATCCCTGCATTTCTAATATAAATCCTATTTGATCCCAATATACATTCTTTGTGATATTTTGTTGTAGTCTCCTAGATCAGTGATGGGCAAACTTTTTAAAGAGGGGGGGCCAAAGGAAAGGAAATGCTCATCTGTCAGTCTGTTTCTAAGGCAACTCTTTCTAAATTTCATTGTATTGTATCCTACTCATTGAATTCGTCAGATTAGGAATAATGCCAAGTGGCCAGATAGAACATTTCAGGGGGCTGTATCTGGTCCACAGGCAGTAGTTTGTCCATCACTGTCCTAAATAGTAGTATTTTATTTAGAATTTTTTCATCAATGTTCATTAAAATTGGTTTAGAATTTTCTTTCTCTATTTTTGCTTTTCCAGGTTTAGGTATCAGTACCATATTTATTTCATAAAAGGAGTTTGGCAAAAGTCCTTTTTTGCCTATAATCTCAAATAATTTATTAAATATTGGAATTAATTGATCTTTAAATGTTTATTAGAATTTACTTTGAATCCAAGTGGTCTTGACACTTTTTTTTTTGGAGTGTAGCAATCCAGGTATACATTAATCTTGATATTATTTTAAGAGTGCTCAAAAAATGACTCTCATATTGCTTATGATTGATTTCTGTAACCCTGAGTTAAACTGAACCTCAACCTTGCCAAACTCCTAGCCCTTCCCTAAGGCTAGACTCTGGAAGACTGGTCAGTTATCTCAGGCTCCTTGTCTTACCTTCAACAATCAATCAGCATTTGTATCAAGACCTTAGGCCTCATGGATTCCTGATCTAGATGTTTGCTCTACCTGTTATTTCAGGTTCCAACAGTTTGTATCTCCTGATGATTACATATATATCAGACCACTTGGCTCTCTCCTTCTCCCCATCTATGGTTGTAACCCCAATAAAAGTAGCTATAGGACAGTTGGCAAAGAAGCTCTTGACCATCAGAGCTCTGAATCATCTAAGCTCTTGACCACCAGAGCTTACTTGCTGTCTGTCTACCTTAGCCCAAAACTTTCTATGTCTGCGTGTCTTTATTCTCACCTTATGTTCTCTTTCCACTAGTACTTAACCTGTAACCCATTTTCACTCAGTCCTTGGTTCCCCTTTCTAAGTGTCCAACCCACTAGGAATCTTCATGGAGCTGCTGGATGGCTTCATGGATAAAGTTCATTTATGGCCTGTTCAATTTCTTTTTCTTAAAAAAAAAATTTTTTTTGAAGAAAAGACTTGGGTGTTATAGTATAGGGGAAGAGAAATAACATCTCAAAAATGGAAATTGATTTTTTTTGCAGACAGGAAGCTTTTCTTTAATGAGGATGGAAATCATAGATTTAGCAGCCTCATTTAATTCTACCCCTTCATTGTGCATGTGCAAAAACTGAGGCCCAGGAAAGTTAAGTGATTTGTCAAATGTTACATAGGAAGTAAATATCACAGATAGTATTTGAATCATGTCTCTGATTCAAGAGCCACTGCTGTTGTAATTGTACCACATTCTTGTGTTAACTCATCTACCCTCAGAATTCCACAATAATTCAAAATCATTAGAACCATGTCAAATATTCACTTAGCATTTTATGATTTCTAGGTATGATAGTTTACTTAGAGTCTATTTTTGGAGCTATACACAGCCAGTAGTTTCCTGGAGATATCTGAATTCTGATTGATGAGGAGAAAAGAAAACATTTAGAAAGAGATGAGAAATTACTGGAAGCTGGCTTTCTCTTTGTGTCCCTGATGAATGAAAACAACTTCTATTTAAGAATCTATAGGGGAAGTTTGTAAGGGCAGCTTCAGTTTGCGTAGAACTTTTAGATGAATTTGCATATTACAAACCATAAGACTCTGAAAAAGACAGTATGTTTTGTAAGACAAGACCTACTATAAATAGATGAATACTAGGTCAGGAGCCCTATAATAGTTAAGGCCATAGTGAGCAGTCCAGGCAAAAAGGCTGGACAAAAAGGCAGTTAGATATTGGAGTTAATGAGAACATTGACTGAGGACTCCAGAAAATGCTAACAACAACAACAATAATTAGTATTTATATTGTAAGAATTTAAATTTAAGTTTTTATGCTAAAATGAAAGTTCTAAAGTAATATTGTGGTCGCCGATTTAAAAATATTACAGCTTAAGTCAAAATGACTTTTAGCAGCTTTATTTACAAAGAGGTGGAAAGAATGAAAGTGGAAAAATGTAGATAAAGAAACAGATTCTAATAAGCCTACTAACCCTTCTCCTGAGAAACCAGAAAGCCAGACTCAGCCCCAGCAGGGCTTCCCTAAGACTCTGTCTCCACATGGATTTTCCTGGTAATTCTAAGTCAGAAGTCCCAGTGGTGTCTTCAGCCAGGGTTTCACCAATGCAGCCTCCTCCAAAGCCAAGGCAGGAATCTCTGGAACCAATCTCTCCAAAATCCAGGAAAGGAAGGTCAGCTACTCATCCAGCAAGCCGACACAGGATCCAGGAAAAAAGCCTCCTCCTTCAGTCCAGCTCACTGACACAGAGAGCCCCCAAAGAAGAACTCCAAAGGAGAAGTTGTTCAAAGGAAAGGAAGTTCAGGACTTTTTATAGTCCTTTTCCCTCATCACTTCCTATCCTTTCCCCACTTTACAGGAAACAATCGCAGTCTTTCAATTTGCCTTGCGCTGCTCAGGGGTGGTCATTGGCCTCTGGAGTTGTCACTCACTCTAGCAAGTGACTTGTGAACTCTCATACTTAGTGACTGGTAAAGTACTTAAGTTTTTGTTCGACTAACTTAAAAGTTGCTGACTGATAGGCAAAGAGAGTTTGATTCACTCTTCACAATATAGTGTTTTATTCTGACAATAGTCTTAGGAGGGCATTATTATTTCATTTATAAAAGCCAATGGGATATTTTGCAATTGAGAAATCAATTGATCAATGAAAAAGTATGTATTAAGCATCTCATCTGATGTAGAGAATATAAGGTATTGTGCTTTTTGTTTGTTAACTATAAGAAAGTATTTTATTTGCTACCTCACAAGATCTTTTTACAGCCAGATATCTACTAGCTACACATCAAGATCATTCAGTATTCCTTGGGTCTATTTCAGAATAAATAACTCCTTTCAATGACCTTCTGCTAATTAACATCAACCAAGGTATGAAACAAGGCCATCAAAGATATTCACCATTGTGATGGAGAAAGTCTAGGGCAGAGTTCAAGTCAAGGAGGGATTCCTTATTGATAATGAGATCTTTCAGCTGCTCTGATTTGTGGATGAATGGCATCATACCAAATGCATTGAGCCCAAGGATATTGCAAAAACTCTTAGAAGAGCTCTTTAATGACTCAAAGGAGTTGGGTTTGTCCATTCCCACAAGAAAGAGTAAGGTTGAAGAATAACTATTGTCCACATTTCACCATTGGATTGGATGGATATGCTATAGAGATAGTCCAGCAATATATGTGTAAGGCAACTCTGTGGCACAGTTGACAGAGCACCCAGCCTAGAGTTAGGAAGTTCTGAATTCAAAATTGGCCTCAGACACTTACTAGCTGTGTGACTCTGGGCAAATAATTAAAACCTGTTTGACTCAGTTTCCTCTTCTAGAAAGTGAGCTAGAGAAGGAAATGGTAAACCACTCTAATATCTTTGCCAGGAAAACTCTGGAAGGGGTCACAAAAGATGGGCACAACCGAAATGAAGGAACAGCATGAATCAGAGACAATATAGATGAACCATGATCTGAACCTATTGTTGAAAAAGAGGAAAACAAGAGAGCCGCATGTTTTATCAGAAACCGTAAAGGCTCCTTTACTGATAATATGTTTACCATGAAAGCAATGGTTCATTTTTTCAATATTAATATTTTGCTGTAGTTGTTATATGGCACTAAATTATTCACAGCCTTCAAAGACATAAATATCAGTGTCACATAGAGATGAATGGTAGTCATGAGTAGGCTTTAACATATAACATATGAGGAATTCCAAAGAATAGCAAGAGTAAGGGATATATCATCAATGAATTTTATGTTAGGAAGAAAAGATTAGCTGGTCATGAGGCAAGGTATGACAGGTGGACAGTTAGAATGCTCCACTGGTGCCCTTTTAATGTTGGAAGAAATAGAAGAAAGCTTCCAGTTTTCAGGATAGACTCTCAGTGGGACACTTTTGGGAGAGTGTGAACAAGAGTTACCCGGGAAGGGGAGGCATGGATAGCTTGTCATCTGCATAATTGAAAGAATTTCTTGCATTGGTGAGAGATCCCATATCCATTGGAATATTTGTGTATGTGTCAGGTACTACATTTGATCTTAGCCAAAAGGCCAAGAAGTAATTTGTGTATGTGTCAGGCACTGTACTAGACATTAGGGATAAAAAGACAAAATGAATCAGTGTCTGCTTTTGAAGAGTTTATATTCCAATGCACAAAACATCAGGTACATCTATAAGTAAATATAAAATATATATAAAGTAAAAGAAAGATAATTTGTGAGGAATGGAGGGAGGGAGATCTTAATATGTGGGAGGATTGAGAAAAGCTCTATGTAGGGACTGATGTTTCAACTGAGCTTTCAAGGAAGTCAGGGTTTCTGATAATTTTCAGAGAGTGCTTATGAAATATTTCAAGTAAGGATTCTGCAAGCAAAAATGGGACTCAGTTTCCTGTTAGAGAAGAAGGTGAAAAAGCTGAAGGCTATAACTCCAGGTTATCAGAGGTAGGCATTCTTTGAAAAATAGATAAATGTTTTGAATACCAAAAAGGAGCATATTTTAAGAAGACAGGAGAATATCTTAAAATATGTCTAGAGTAGGATAATGGGGAAGGTGTCTGTGTGTGTTGGGGGATTGGAATAATGTGGCATGTTAAAGAAAAAAAAGGACCACTAGCACCTAAGAGAGGCAGATAGGAAGTTCAATGAATAAAGTACTAGACTTAAAGTCAGGAATACCAGAGTTCAAATTATGCCTTAAAGACTCACTACCTGGATGATGCTAAGCAAGTCACTTAATATTTCTTAGCCACCCATTTCTTCAATTGTGAAATAACTCAGAGTTATTGTGAAGATCAAATGTAGTAACATATACTGAAAACCTTAAGGCACTGTATAAATGCTACCTATTGAACCTTTGTCATCCCATGATAAGGATAATGGGACCTTTCCATATGACTTATAACTGACCCCACTTATATGGTCTGTCTTCCTCATTAAAATGTAGGCTCTTTGAGAGCAGGGACTATCTTCTGCCTTTCTTTGTATCCCCAACTCTTAACATAGAACCTAGCACATACTAGGTATTTAATAAATGCTTGATTGACTGAACTACTTAAAGAATTTTCCTATTTTTGATCTCTATTTTTAAAAAAGCTTGCCTTCTGTCTTAAAACAGATAGTATGGGTTCTGAGTAAGGGTTAGGGAATTGGGGTTAATTGATTTGCCCAGGGTTACACTGCTAGGAAGTGTCTCAGGCCACCTGTATTATATTTTAAAGTAAAAAAAAAGACAACTAGATTATCTTACATGGCAAATATTGCTCCTAATGGTGAGTGCCTGAGAATAGACTTTATACTTCTAGACCACAGTTTAAAATACAGGAATGACCAACTCTTGGCCAATAAGGAAGTGTACCTACTTAGAGCCAGTAGAATTTTTTTATCTGCTTTGAATCTCATGATTCTCATCAAAATGGTTTCAAACTGAAAGGAGGAAGAAAACTGTCTCTCTCACTCAGATTCCAGAGTGGTATATCACAAGAAAATGCCAATCGGCATAGAAGACTAGAATTTATCAGAGACAATATTTTTCAAGCAGAGAGCCAGCAATAAAACTGCTGTGGTATTAATAGACAATGTGAACTAAAGAACTTAATACCAAAAGTAAAATTTAGGGTAGGACAAGTAGGGTTCTGTTCCAGAGTAGGGAATTAAAGGCCTTCCAGTTGTTTTCTTATTAGACATTAAAGGAGGGGCTATGGGTACCTATACCAGTTTGGAATGGGGAGGAGCAAGATTTCTGACATTCTAGACTTCTCAGGGAAGATCTGTTTGGAAAAATCAGGTGGGAGTCTCCCCTTCCTATAGGTTGCCCAAAGCTCTAATACTCTCTACACTCCACCCTAAAGTAAAGGTTGGGAGTAGTCATGGGAGCATAAACTTTGCATAGATCTCAATCATTTACCTTCCAAGGTAGGATTGGGCAGGAGAAACCATGAGGTTGCCCTGTTACCAAATACTGACTGGACTTGAGAGAAGGTGCCCTGAGGATTGCCACCCTGCCTTTCTAGGTCCTGCCCCATATCTTCTACCGTGGGAGGTCCACAACTAGGTAGATCTTTAGAGCAGTGGCATCTTGTAGTGAACAAGTTCTATTGGGCTAAATGGTTGGGGCATATCTTATTAGTAATATGAACTCTGTCTCTATAAACTGTTGGTTACCCTCAACCTGGCTTAGCCTGTGGGGTGCAGCCACTGCAAATGCTACAGCTTCTTGGAGCCACAGTTAAAGAGTTCCAAGAAGTTGTTGTCTGCACAGTGGCCACACCCTGGTAAAAACATCTGGCAGGCTGGCCAAATCAGGTTGACTAAAAGCTGGAAATACAAATGAGAGCAACAACAAAGGTAGTCCTTACCCACAAGGATCTTATTCTAAGTGTAAAAGAACATATAAAAGAAAACTGAAAAAAGGGAGGGTAGAAAAGTACTTGTATGACTATGGGCAAGTCATTTAACATTTCTGCGTCTCAGTTACTTCATTTGTAAAAGAGCAATGACAACACCTTATAGTGCCTCCCTTTATAGGATCATTATGAAGTCCAAATGAGGCAATGTACATAAAGCATCTTATAAACTTCAAATGCTATATGTGTCAGCTATTAAGTTAGCTCAAGAAAATGGGAGCTTTCAAGAATGAAATTCAGAAGATACAAACACAAAGGATCTGATTAGGGACAAAGGGGGTTGGGGTGTTATAAGAGACTGATTTGAAAGCAGGGGGAATTTATTGACCAAAATATCTGAAGAAAAATGTATAGGTGATAGAAAGAGACTACTTGGTTTAGTAGATTAATTAATCATGGCTCTGCTTCTGACTTACCTAATTTTATTACCCTACTCAGCATTTGAGGGGCAGCTGAGTGGCTCAGTGGATTGAGAGCCAGGCCTAGAGACTGGAGGTCCTAGGTTCAAGTCCGGCCTTGGACACTTCCACCTGTGTGACATTGGGCAAGTCACTTGACCCCTACTGCCCACCCTTACCACTCCTGGGCCAAGGACGGTCCCTAGCCCTGATGAAAAAAGGAGGAGGGTTCGGCGTGGGGCTAGCAACCCCACCCTGTAAAAACTACATCTGCTAAAGAAACTGCAACCTAAAGTAGGGGCAGCTGGGCTATCTCAGTGGATTAAGAGCCAGGCCTAGAGACGAAAGGTCCTAGGTTCAAATCCGGACTCAGACACTTCCCAGCTGGGTGACCCTGAGCGATTGTGTGTCCCATTGCCTACTGGTTGTGGCCCTATGCTCCTAGAATGGAGTCCCAGGATAAAAAAAAAAACAACAAAACAACAACTCAGCATTTGCCTCACTTTGGAAGGTCCCTCAGCATTTGGGGTCTCTTCATTCTGGAACATCCATCTGACCATGAAGCCTTACCACCCTGGAACATCCCACTGGCATTCTAGCTCCTTTCTCCCACTGGTGAGTAACTCCTGGGGTCTCCATTTTGAGGAGGTGCTCAGGCTGGTTAACTTTCATTCTGACTCTCCAGGCTTCACTTTTGTGCTCCTATCCAATTACCTTCCTCCCGAGGCTCAACTTTTCAGCTCTCTTTCATGTGTTGTCTTCCACTGCTAGAATGTAAGCTCCTTAAGGGCAGAAACTGTCTTTCTTTTGCTTGTATTTGAATTTATAATTATTTATTATTGTTATTTGCTCATATGGGCTTAGCATAGTGCTTGCTACTTTGTAGGTGAGTGCTTAATAAATGCTTGTTGTCTCTACAGAGAACTGGCTGAGAATTATTTAGTTATAATGTAGTAAGACTTCCTAAATTTAATAATTCCTCTTTTCAGTATTGGCCTTAAAAACCTTTTGGTTTGGGGTTACTAAATGCAGATTCTCATAGATACAGAAATGTATAGCTTTAGGAGTAGAAGTTTAAAATCTGAAAGAATTTGAGTCCAAAATGTAAGTCATAGGAAGAAGCCACCTACTTACCAGGTGGTTCTGCTAATTAAACCAGGTATATTTACAGAGTGTTATCACCCACCTCTAATTGCTCCATAAAACACTTCATTGACCACAAAATCTCCATTTCTGCTAGACTAGCTAAATTTCAGGGAGTTACCCATTTGTTGAAGATTAGCTTCAGGGTTTGTTGAAGGTTAATTACTCACACTTGTGCCTGCATAGGGAAAGTACAAAAGGCAAGGGAAGGCAAGTTAGAGCCAAGATAAATTGAGGAAGCATTCTTCACACATCTTTTTCTCTCTCCATAGGTGGAAATAGTCTGCCGACTTACTGCATTCAAAGGGTGCCAGACATCTGTTTATGTTGTAGTTAGTAAAAGAGGATGTCTTCTAAAAATGTCTACTTTGGGTTTCTTAAATATTCTATTGTAATGGCTAATAGTAGTAATACTTGCAGAACTTTGTAATTGCATTTTCCATCTGTCATTTACCATTTGCACAGGTGTTTCCAAAGCCTTCTCTGTTTAGGGAGTCATTATGTTGCCTTCCTACACAGGAAACTGGATATTTGTTGGTGGGGCTATATGCAGTCCTGAATGAGTTTGGTTGGGAAGCAAATTAAATTGTATATAAATGAGCTGATTTTTGCTTGTTTTTAAGATGGATAATATAGAGGGAGGGGAAAAGATGGGACAAGATGACCTTTGAGTCAACCAACTGTGTAATTCTATGATTCTGTTATGCCGAACCACTTCTTTATGTAGAAGACAGGCTACATATTCTTTTAAGTGGAATATCAAAAAGATTCTCAATGCTTTTTATTGATCTCTCTTAAAATGAATTTTCTAGAGAGGCTACATGGCAAAATAGAATGAATCAATGAAAAAATATTTATTGGGCATCTAGTGTATTCTAAGGACTGTGTTAAGTGCTGTTTACAAATATAAAAGGTAGCAATGCCTGACTTCCAGAATCTTATACTCTAAGAGTATGTGTGGTCTAATATATAGGGGAGTGGTGACTAGGGAAGGTTGTTTTGGTTTGTGATATTATAGGGATGGTAGATGATGCTCCAGAGCAGTCCATTTATCCAAAAGATAAATTCTTTTAGAAGCAATGCTATTGTAGTGTTGACCTGATTTTATTGCTCCCTAAGTAGGAAGTAGAAATGACACCAAGACAGGAAGATGGCTAGGGTGAAGTATAGTTAAAAGTTTGGGGTAGGCAAGAAATAGTGGGCTTTGTTGTGAGGATTATTTAGGTATTAGTTTATATATAGTTCATGTGGACCTAGCAGGAAGGGCTGGAGAATTCCAAGATGGAATGAAGAAGCAGGAAGTGTGTTTCTTGTTCACTGAGAGACTCCATGGTGGTTGGGGCAAGCAGCAACTGACAACTAGGAGACACCAGATTTACCAGTGATCCTGTGGAAAGACTGTCACCTACTTGTGGGAGATTTTGGTAGAGATTGCTAAATCCCAACCTGAGTTGCAGGTCAACTTGGGCTGGGTCAGCAAACAGAATCTGCCTACCTGGAAGAGTGCAGGTGGTGGTCGAGGAGGAGCAGAAACATCACTGGAGTGAGGCTGGACACTGCTGTTGTGAGGATACTCATTCCTGTCCTGCTTTTCCCTGGGCCCTGTTATGCTTAGGTCTTAGTTTAGTGTAGTCAAGTCTTTCCCCTGTCCCTGTGGTTTGCCCTTAGCTTGTTAGTGTAGAATCCCAATTCCCATCCTTTATCTTGTATTCCCTGATTAAAACCTATTATAAACCTTTGCCTTTTGCCTGCTGATTCCATAGGCCCTTGCCTAGGTGGGCTGAGTGACTGTTGGAGCCTAACTGCCATTTTCAGTAACTGTAACCTCCTAGTAGTTAAACTTGGTTTCCCTACCTCGTTGGGTCCTGTTCATCTGTCATTCCTGTCTCTCTCACCCCAGTGTGAACCCACAAATAGTAATAGTTAACATCCCTGGTAACCCTCCATTACAGCTTTCACCAATCAGAATTGAGAAGGAAATGACTAACCACTCTAATATCTTTGCCAAGAAAAGCCAAATGGGATCATGAATAGTTTGACATTACTGGAAAAAAATAGCTGAACAATAAGCCACCAATCAGAAAAGCATGGACCCTGGGTAAGAATTTGCAGCAAAAAGCAGAAGTTTCAAGATACTGAATCTGAAAAAAAGATTTGGAATCAAGTCTCCTCTCTGACACTTCTTAAATAATAATAATAACAATAGCCAACTTTTATATAGCTATTACTATGTTCCAAGTACTGTGTTAAGTGCTATGATACTGTGTCTAATAGCTTTGTGTTGTTAGAATTGCCTTACTTTCTAGATTCTGATGAAGATTACCAGGATTAAAATGATAGAACAATGTCCTGGAAGTGACAACAATCAAACCAGCCCTGATTGGTCCAGAAACTGATAAACAAACTATCTCTTGTTCCACATCATGGTCCTTACATTTCAAACTGTCTTTTGCTATTTCATCATGATGTACCACCTGGTTAAAAAATTCCTAGCTGTTGACTATAACCCCTACAGAGCAGAAATTTCAATCTTTTAGTTATCCCTCACTTTGGAATGTTATAAAGCCTGTTGCTTACTTATTCTCCCCAGGCTTGCTTTTTTCCCCAAACTCTATAGATTTCTCTCTCTCAATGGAATAAACATTTTTTTGCTGAGAAATACTGTTACTCTGGTGTTTAATTTTTTAGGATTAACAATGCTTGACAATGATTATCTCAGTCCATCCTCACAACAACCCTGGGAGGTAGATGCTATTATTATACCCATTTTACAGAATAGAAAACTGCAGTAGACATAAGTGTCTTGTCCATTGTCACACGCTTAGAATGTGTCTGAAGGTCTATTTGAACTCAGATCTTCCTAACTCCAAGCCTGGCCCACCATCAATTGTGCCACCTCTCATAAAATCTCTCTAAGACTCTTCTAATATAAGGAAAACATGTAGTCACTTTATAAATGACTATATGATTGTAAGCTATCCTGAGAAGAAGGATAGTATAGTGGATAGGGTACTAAACCTGGAGTTAAGATCTGGGTTCAAGTCCTGCCATTAGTTAGATGAATGTTTCTCTTAGACTTACATATTTTGTAAAACAGTTAATAATATCTATAGTAGCTTTTTCACAGGATTGTGGGAAGGCTCAAATGAAATAGTGATTAAGAAAAATAAATGTGCAAAGTATTTTGCAAACTTTAAAGAGCTATGTAAATGTCAATTATTATTATGCAGTAGAACTCCTTGATACTATGGGGCACCTAAAAAGATTAGAGGCTTACTTTTGGCCACATATACAGAATAAATATAGAAATTTTGAACTAAGTATTGAGATGTAGGTTGATGTGCTATATGTTTCTATGTAAGAGCCTTTGTGTTTTAATTTTTTTCTCTTTCATTTGCAAAGGAGACCAAAGACCTGGGTTGTTTCTAGCTTTAAGCTCATTGCCTTTGATTTAGCCCTAGATAAAGTGAGTTCAAGAGATTGATTAAATGGCTTTAGACTTTATTTAGCTAGGTGATTATTCTTTGTTAAAATGAACTTGGCCCCTAGAGGTAAGAACTCTTTCTGGAAGGTAAATTTCCTACCTAGATAAAGCTCTTGGAACTGATCACCTACCTCCTGAGGACCCTTATCTGATACTGGGTATATGAGAGGCCTACTACCCCCTTCAAAAAGAGAAAACAATTGGATTCTGAGCCCTCAACTGGAAGAGAAGTTTCACAGGCCACTCCCTCCTAATGCGGAAGGGGCAGAACTTTAGCTGATAAATCCAAGCTCAATTTAGAAGCTAGAAATAAAGAAAAGTACTTCAATCAAATCTTCAGCAGAGCAATGCCTTTGAAGTAACCACAAGATGAGTGACTAACAGTGACTACAGAATAATTTGTCCCTTGAATTGATTTTCTGGAGCCTTTACTCCCTACAATTTTCACAACTTTATAAAAATGTCCTTATTGTCTATTGAAATATTGTGGATATTTATTGATATTGATATTGTTGAGGAGGATACTGGAGTGAAATACTTTGCTGATGTTCACAAGAGTATCTTTCAACTATCCCCTCAGAAGGAAAGGCAGGAGTGACTTCCCTTCATCAGGCCAGTATGTACCTTACTTGGAGACTATATATTTGTAAAAATTCTACTTATTTATATTGAAAAATATGAATATAAGGATTAGTAACATAAAAAGCCTTAACACTAAAGGGGAACTAACTTTTCACTCACCTTCTACATTCACCTCACAACGAACTCTTCATTGTCTTCTAGCTACTATGAACCTACCTAGTACTTACTAAAAAACCCCAAAACGCTATCTGACTATAATTTAACTATAATCATTATTAAAGACGTCTCCAAATAAACACCAAGTTAGTCAGGCCAATATGGCAGAGACTGACTAACCAAAGGGTAACCCTAGATGCCCCAGAGTCCAGGCAAACAGCCCTTGATCTTTCTTCTCTCAAAACTGTTCTCCATCAAAGCAGATATGCCAACTTTTTTCTTCCGGATGAATTCTCAAGGTAAAAAGGGTATGAAAACTTCTTCAGTTGGTATAGAGGTCTCTCTCTCCTGTATATACAGCAAAGAGCAAGGTCTGGGATGTCTGTCTTCACCAGAAGCCAGAGAGAGTTCCTCTAACTGAAGCCAGTGAGTCAGTGACAGTAACTCTCCCAGCTCAGTCCCCAAACTGTCAGCATTTTATATGCTTCTTAACTTCCAGATTCTGATCTCATGCACAGCATTCTGCCTTGCCTGCATTTTCAGAGACCCTTTTCTCAAAGTTATTATCTTACCAATATAGATACCAATATATCTAATCAATATATTTCCCAATTTCCTTACTACATGATTGATATAAAAATACACACAAAATTTTTCCAATGTTGGGGAATTCCATTCATGGGAATACCCTCCACTGATGTAGATGTCAGCCTATTTATCATTTACAAATACTAGGCAATGCAGAGGTTTGAACTTGGCTAGAGTCATACAGATAATTCATGTCACAGGCAGGATTTTGAACTCAGCTCTTCTTGACTCAAACCAAACAATTTTTTATTCTTTAATTTAGAATATTTTTCCATGGTTCCATGATTCATGTTCTTTCTCTTCTATCCTTCCCCCCCCTCGAGCCAAAGAGCAGTTCCACTGGGTTTTACATGTATTATTGTTCAAAACCTATTTCCATATTATTACTATTTGCCACACAGTGATAATTTAAAGTCAACCTCCTCAATCATATCCCCATCGAACCAGACCAAACAGTTAAAAATTTTTTTTTTAATTTTTAAATTTTTTTCCCCATGGTTACATGATTCTTGTTGTCTCACTCTCTTCTTCATTCCTCTTTCCTGGAGCTTACAAGCAATTCCACTGGATTATACATATATTATCACTGAAAACCCATTTACATATTTTTCATTGTTGTAATAATCTTTTAAAACCAAAACCTCAAATCATATACCCATATAAACAAGTGATAAATCATATGTTTTCTTCTGGATTTGTACTCCCATAGTTCTTTCTCTTGATGTAGATAGCATTCTTTCTCATAAGTCCCTCAAAGGGATGTCCATCAATTGGAGAATGGCTCAATAAATTGTGCTATATGTTGGTGATGGAATATTATTGTGCTGAAAGGAATAATGAACTAGAGGAATTTCATGTGAACTGGAAAAACCTCCAGGAACTGATAAAAGGAACAGAACCAGGAAAACATTGTACACAGAGACTGATATATTATGGTACAATCAAATGTAATAGACTTTTCTACTAGCATCAATACAATAACCCAGGACAATTCAGAGGAACTTAGGAGAAAGAACACTATCCATATCCAGAGAAAGAACTGTGGGAACAGAAATGCAGAAGAAAAATATATGATGAGTCACTTAGTTCAATGGGGATATGATTAGGGTTTTGATGTTAAAAGATTACTGCAAATATAAATAACATGGAAATAGGTTTTGAACAATCCAGTGGAACTGCTTATCAGCTTTGGGAGGCAGAGGAAGGAACAGAGGGAGGGGATCATGAATCATGTAACCATGAAAAATATTCTAAATAAAAAAAAGGGAAAAAAAGTCCCTCAGAATTGTCCTGGATCATTGCATCACTTTTAGTGGCAAAGTCAATTACCTTTGATCATCCCATAATGTTTCAGTTTCTATGTATAATGTTCTCCTGGTTCTGCTCATTTCACTCCTCATCAGTTCATAGAAGTCTTTCCTCTTCTTATAGAAATCAAGCAGTTCATCATTCCTTATAGCACAATAGTATTCCATCACCATCACATACCACAATTTGCTCAGCCATTCCCCAATTGAGAGACATCTTCATTTTTCAGTTTTTTGCTACCACAAAAAGCTCAGCTATAAATATTTTTGTACAAACAGGACCATCCCCATTTAAAAAAAAATTCTCTGGGATACAGATCTAATAGTAGTATTACTGAGTCAAAAGGTATGCATTCTTTTAAAGCCCTTTGGGCATAATTCCAAATTGCCTTCCAGAATGCAAACCCAACACTCTTGCCTCTAGTAGGCTACCTCTCTTTCTAAGAATGACAAAAAACAGTAAACATGAAACCAAATACATGGGCAAGGACATTCACAAATACAGACCACAGTTTCCTTTGAGATATATAGTTTTTGTGCTTGTGCCAATTTTAGATGTTAAATTTTTTCATTGTTTCTACATTTCTATACTTACTGTTTCATGATAGTATCAATCCCCTAAATCTTCCAAACAGAAATGCCAATATTTAAATAAGAACTGGACAACTGTTCACTGATAAATTCTTTTTTACAAGAACAAGTAGGGAGGCCAACATGGGCAAAATACACACTAAAAATATAAACAAAATAAAAAGGAGAGAGAAGAGAATCATGGTAGTGTGGAAAAGGTATCAGCTCTAGGGTCAAGTACTTTAGTTCTTTCTCTGATCCCTTACTACCTGTGAGAACTTGAGCAAGTCATTTAACTTCTCTAAGCCTCAGTTCCTTCTTCTGTAAAGTGAAAGCATTTGTCTCTGAGGTGGCTTCCAGTTTTATATGTGTCTAAGAGCCAGTCAGTCCCCAGAGGTAGCCTAAAGTAAGAAGAAAAAGAGTTCAGTTTTATTTGACAATTTTATGCACTTATCTGCAAATTTATTGACTGTTGGCAAAATAGATAGATACAGATGGCGATGCATCCCAGCAGAAGGCAGGGGGTTAGAATTTGCAAATTTCTTTTGAACATTAATATGCCCTACAGCTTTCTTGCCACTGTTCCGTGAGAGAAATGATAGCTTGCTGCATCTCAGTGTGTTCACTGTTCAACACAGGCCGTCTTGCCAAATAGACTATTATACTGAATGTCTTTAAACTGAACATTATTTCCTTTAATGTTACATTGACAACTGAATTTCAGCAGGGGCATAATGACTCTTCTATTTATGTTGACTTCTTAATTTTCTCATTTATTCAGAAGTTAAGTGTATCAGTTGGAAGACTGCGACTCAGTAGTAGCTTTGGAATTGAATTAGTCTTGGCTCATAGGAATTGCTTTTTATCTTACCTGAAGTTACAAGATGTCCTGCTCACATGGGCTTGACCCATATTTCATTGTTGTGTCCTATTTTTTACATTGTTGATTCAGATAAGTGTTTGGTAACTGAGCCTGAAACCAGGAAGTGGGCTGGTGTGTGTGATGCACAGGAGAGCTGTGATGTCTCCACATTGTTGTTTTGGAAAGTCATTTCTGGTAGAACGGACCATCCTTTAGTCATTTTTCAATTAGCATTCTTCATCGCAGACTTTGAATATTTCCAGGAGTCTGTACTGAAATCTAGTAACCCTATTTTTGCCAACATCCAAGCCTTCTTTTTAACTTTTTAGAAGGATTTTTCTGTCCTTGACCAGAAAATACTTAATTTCATGATTTCTCTGTTCTAATGAAAAGAAAAAGGAAAACAGATTCTATTAAATAAAGATACATGTCATTTGAAATGAATTTTGACAATTTCTGATGTGGAAATAAGACTTGTTTTTTTTTTTCAATAAGCAGCCCACCTACAGTGTTTGTTTTAGATTCTTCATATCTTCATTATTCCTCCAAAATCATTCCCTACATCTTTTAGGGCTACTACTGCTAATGTATGCTCTAACCTCCAGGGCTATTAGCACTTGAAGAGGTTTTGCTCAATGGATGTAGATGTATTTTGTTTTCCTATTCAAGACTGAGAACTTCAGAACCCTTCAACCTGAGAACATAAAGTAATACTTGATGTCTGAGATCATGATGTTACCATGGGGATCAGCTATTTTTCCAAGTCTGCATGACCTCTTTCTTCTCATTATAAGAAACTAGTATTTAATAAGAACATAGGTTACTTCGTGGTAGATAGCTTTATCTCTGACATGTTGCATTATATTTAAAAGCATTACTCTGAAGTGAAACTTACATTTTTCTCAATATTAATCCATGGTGATATCCTTAAGTATTTTGATTTTTCCACTTTATTTTATTTTTAAAATTTTATTTTATTTATTATTTTATATATAATTAATGAAGCTATATTAATTCCTTTCCACCATTTTTTAAATGTTTGTTGTTACAGTAGTTATTTCCTAGAGATGATATCTCTACCATCACATCAAACACTCCATTATAATAAGGAAAAATAGGCAAGTAAAACCTACCAGTACAGTAATGATGTCTGACAACCTCTATATATTCCATATCCATTGTTTCTTCCCCTCCACCCCAGAGAAAGAAAGTCTGTGCTGCCATCTGTTTTTTAAAACCAACATTGATCATTATAAGGAATCAGAATTTGATGCTGTTCCCTGTTATTATTGACATTATTATTGTTATTGTGTATCTTGCTCTTCCGGTTCTGCTTATTTCATTCTGTATCAGTTCATACAAGTTTAAATGAATTCTTTTGTCATTTCTATTTTACATTCACATATTATAATTTGTTTCACCATTCTGCAATTGCTGGTCACTCATTGTAGTGTTTTTAGTTTTTGGCTACCTTGAAATAATTACTTCCATCTTAAAACAGAAAATTTCATGTAGTTTTTATGTGGTTTGGTATAGTGCTTATAAACAAAGTTCCATATAGCCTCTTGGATATTCTCACCACTTTCAGGGTAAGAAAAAGAGTTTGATATAGCTTATCATAAAATCATTGAATTCTAGAGTTAGAAGGGAACTTGGTGGTCATCTATTCCTTCTCATTCTCCAAAAGGAATCCTTGCTACATCATATCCAGTCATTGGTTATCTAAGACACTGCTTATTGAATTCAAATGGGTAGGAATCTCTTAAGGTATCTTACTCTTCGTTTAGATAGATCTAATTATTAGTGACATCAGAACTAAATTTGCCTCTTCACAACTTTCTCTCATATTAGTTCTACTTTCTGGGGCCAAACAGGGTAAATTTGATGCCATGTTTATGTTTATATGCTACTTTAAAACTTTAAGGTAACTATTATATCCACTCCTGAGTATTTTCTTTTATAGGCTCAACTCTGAAACTTTCTTTAGGTGATTCCTATACAACATGGTCTCATGGCCTTTTGTCATCCTGGTAGTCTATATATTTTTCCAGTTTATAATTGTCCTTCCTAAACCAGAGTACCCAGAACTGAATATAGTACTCCAGGTAGATTCTTTAGAAGGAAGAGTACAAAGGTTCTTGTTCTGGGAGTTTATGTCTTTCAATGCAGCCCAATATTACATTAGCATTTTTGACTTCGCCATGTGATATGACTTGTATTAATCTTGCAGTATTGTTGACAAACTACTATTTAATCTTTCCCAAGTTTTGAAGATGATTTTTTCAACCCAAGAGTAAGATTTATATTTATTCTTATTAAATTTCACTTAATTAGATTCAGCCCAATGTTCTAATCCGTCAAGACAATGTTGAATTTCAATTTTATTCAGTATGTTAGTTCTTCCTTTTTGTGTCATATATTGATTTTGTAAATATACCTTTATTCTCTTTATCCAAATGTAATGGGGGACCGGTACATGTTGAAAGTGCTGCCGAGGCAATTCCTAATGTGAAGAAAGCTAGGGAACATACTTCTGAGAGAGTTTTGATGATATCTAATGGAACTGCCATAGAGAGACTGTGCAGCATGAATGAAAATTCAACTAGTTGTAATCAGTTCCATTAAACATCATTAAAATTGCTTATGGAATGCTTCCTTGGTATGTAACCTGATTCTGCATGACATTATCAATTCTTTTTTTCTTATATAGCATGAGACTTCTTCAGTATTATCACAAACATCCAAAAGCTTTAAAGCCAATCTTTACCTAATTACACAAGCACATTTCCTTTCTTTTGTTCAGAAAGGAATGCTATTAAATGGGGACTTGCTCTTGCAGTTAACATCAGACACATTTCTTATAATTGATAGATTTCTTAAATCAGGGCAGAGTGAATTATTTAGAAAAGTGAGTTTTTATAAAAATAAGAACCTTCTAGAAGGTTTCTTGAAAAAGTATGCCTACTTTCAGTTATGAATGAGTCATTCAAACCTTCCATAACTTGGGGCTGATCCAGTAGTTGCCTTTTGGGTCTTAATTATTCATTCCAATACAAAAGATTAGGCATGGGCATGGATATATGTAATATATAATATTATATCATAAGTACTTTAAATAACTATAAAAGAAAGTTGTTTGTGATGTCTGAAGAAGAAGCTTATGTTTGATGATGGTCATCAAGCGAAAGTTGAATTGAGGAGGAAGTATATGAGTCAGCTCCTAAGGGTTGATTAGGAATTAAATAGAGAAAGGCTGGGAGAGAAAGGATATTTCTAGAAGTCAAAACTGTGTGGGTAAAGGCAGTTATGAGTTCAGAAAGATTTTAGATGGGAGTAGATTGGACAGGTAGAATGGCTCCAGAATGTGAAGGCCTAGAAGGGCAACAAAGGAGTTTGAGCATTACTCAATTGCCAATAGTTTGCCCATTATGTTTTTCTATCAAAGGAAAGACATAATCTAATTTATATACAAACAAGATTATTTTGGCAGTAGTAAAAAAGATAGATTACAGAGGACATAGAACAGAGGCAAGAACATCTGTTAGGAAAGTATGGCAGTAATCCAAGTGAATAGTAACATACTAGGGTGGTAGTAATAGAAATAGAGGTAGATTTGAAAAAGAGCCACTTCTTTTATGAAATTCCTAATGATATACCAAAAAACAAATATTTGAATGTACATAGAATTTAGAAAGACTGATTACACATGAAACTATAAACTTACTTACAACTTGTTTTAGAATGTATATTGATGTTAAGAGAGTATGAAAAACATCTTGCTATCTTTTGTAACATTTATTGAATGCTTTCTTTTTCTCCCTCCCTCTCTCCTATTTCCCTCTACCCCCATTAGAAAAAGCATAGTTTGACAAAAAGACATGCAAATATAAAACTATGTCTTACTTATTTCTATTTATCAGTTCTTTCTCTGGAGGTGGACATACACATCATTCTTCAAACAATATTTCTGTTGCTGTATGTATAACATCCTCTTGGTTCTGCTCATTTCACTCTATAATTTCATGTAGGTCTTTCCTTATTTTTTTGAAATTGATCTGTTCATTATAGTTTTCAATCACAATCATATGCTATACCTTGTATGGCTGTGCCCCAGTTGATGGCCATCTTTACAATTGCTAGTTCTTTGCCACTACAAAGAGAGTTGCTATAAATGTTTTAGAAATATAATTTCTTTTCTATTTTCCTTGATCACCATAGAAATAAAATTAATAGTAATATTCCTGGACTAAAAGGTATTCACAGTTTTGTGATTCTTTGAGCATAATTCCAGATTGTTCTCCAAAATGGTTGGATCAGTCACAGTTTTACCAAGAATGTATTAATATCCCTATTTTTCCATATTCCCTCCAAATTTGTCATTTTGGCTCTTTTTTCATCTTAGTCAATCTGATAAGTGTGAGATGATATCTCAGAGTTGTTTTGACTTGAATTTCTCTAATCAATAATGACTTAGACCTTTTTTTCATATAGTTATATAAAGCTCTGATTTCTTCATCCAAAAACTATCTGTTCATATCTTTTGATCATTTACCATTTGGGGAATGGTTCATATTCTAACATATTTGACAAAGTTCTTTATATATTTTAGATATGAGACTTCTATCTGAGAAATAGTCTATAAAACTTTCCCCCCCAAACTTACTGCTTTCCTTCTAATCTTGGCTACATTAATTGTAAAAACCTTTTCCTTTCATACAATTTCCACATTTTATCAGTTATAATTATTGTTTATGAGGCTACAGTGTATACATTGCTACGATATTTCTGGCTTATTTTCTTTATCTTAAAAAAATGGCATTAGGCTAAATGATCACTGTTATTTCTTCCAGCTCTAGATTAGTCAGTCAAGTCAATCATTCAGTATAAAAACATTTGTTAAATGCCAACTATGAGTCAGGCATTTTTTTCTTTACTATTCAGCCTTCCTCATTTTCCCCTTTATTCCTTTGTATTCTTTATTGCTATCATTTCTTATAGAATAGTATATATGTGATCAGATTATGTGAACAGACTATAAATTGTTTTGCCATTCATAAATCACTAGACATAACTTTTTATGGTCAATTCAAAATAATGTTATTATGAATCTTCTTGTGTAGGTAGAATGTTTTAAGCCTGTCAATCATATCTTCAGGATATTTTATTCTTAGGAGTGGGATCACTAGACTGAAGGGTATAAAGATTTTTGTTCCTCTTTTTGTATAATGTAACATTGCTTTCCCAAATAGATTATATAAATTTACCACTTAACCAGAAATATGATGGGTGGTATGTCTTTCCCCCATAACTTAACAGTAATGAATAGTTATCCTTTTTAATTTTCTTAACATTTAATTGCATATGTTTGTAAAGTGATATCTCAAAGATATTTTAACTTTCATGTGCCTTATTATTAAAAAGTCTGAATAATTTTAGGTGGCTATTAATCATTTATTTCCTTTTTTAAGAACTACGTATTCTTATTATTTGAACATTTATTTAATAGAGAATGATGTAAAAGATTTTTCTTCAGAAATTAAATTGGTAGAACTTTCTAAACAGATTGGATATGAGAGATGAAAGAGAGAAGGAATTAAAGATTATTCCATCAATCAATAAACATTTATTAAATGTCTGCTTAGTGCAAGGCACTGTACTTGGTACTTGTAGTTCCTGATATCAAGGAACTTATATTCTTTTGGAGGTGGGATGGGAAAATAGCACTTTACTATCTATGGCCATGCTTAGAGGGGGCAGTGATTTGAGAAATTTAGGGGACAGAACTGACCGAACAGATATTTATTCAACATTCCTGAGTTCTGGGTTCTGCTTGACTTTGCTCTTGAAAAGGACTTGTAGGAAGGAGGAAGACATTATACATGGGAGAATGTCAGTTGCTGGGAGGAGCCAGTTATGAGCAGAGCAATGATTGGGGCAAAGCATGAACTATGGGTTACACTAAATCAGAGCTGAACTGGGAGGAACTTCTTGTTGGCCAACAAGTTTTATTACATTTATAACATTTAGTAGTGAAAGTGAACATTCGGGATAAGAGAAAATTTCTAAAGTCCCAACTAGCCCTTCAAACATCCTAGTTAGGATAGATAGAGGTACAACATAAGGGTCTTTCCCTAGAGAGACAGAAAGGGAAAGAAAAAAGGGTGAATCATCATTTCTTTCTCTTGAATCAGTTTTGATTAATAAAATAGATTCAGTTCAGCTTATAGTTCATGCTTAGGATGTCTTCATTGCCTAAAAACAGATTTAGAAGTCTTTTGAATAAAACTGGTAATTAAAACCATGGAAATTATAGAATTTGTGAAGAGAAAGTACCCAGGAACAGATCTCTGGGGAGTCCTTATATTAAACTTTTAGGGTGAAAATGAAAAGTCAGAGAAGACAATAAAACAGGTAGGAGAAATATCTAGAACATGTGGTACTTCTGAAATCAAGGGAGGAGAAAGTGTCTGATAAGAAGACATAGTTGTTAGTGTCACAGCTGCTGAGAGGTCAAGCAGAATAAGGACTGAACAAAAGGTCTTTGTATTAGTAGTGGCGATCTTAGAGGGAACAGTTTATTAAAGTTTGAATGAAAGCTATCACACATAATGTGAGGAAGTAGGAGTATAGAGAACTTTTTTTTTAAAAGCTTAGTTTAACATTGGAAGGGAGAGGGGGGCAGCTGGGTAGCTCAGTGGAGTGAGAGTCAGGCCTAGAGACAGGAGGTCCTAGGTTCAAACCCGGCCTCAGCCACTTCCCAGCTGTGTGACCCTGGGCAAGTCACTTGACCCCCATTGCCCACCCTTACCAATCTTCCACCTATGAAACAATACACCGAAGTACAAGGGTTTAAAAATAAATAAATAAATGTTTAAAAAAAAAAAACATTGGAAGGGAGAAGAGTAATGACTTTCTAATAGGATGGGACAGATAAATCAAAGGAAGCCTTTTCTTTTAGGTTTGTAGAAATCTGATCATGTTTGTAGGCAAATGGGAAGTTGCCCCCCTATCAGGAAGAGATTGAAAATTAATAAGAGAAGGGGCAGCTAAATAGCACAGTGGATAGACCTAGAGCTAGAAGGACCTGGGTTCAAATATGACCCCAGATGCTTCTTAGCTGTGTGACTCTGGTCATGCCACTTAGCTCCAACTGTCTAACCTTTGTCACCTTTCTGTATTGGGAATTATTCCAAGATAAGGGTTTTTAGAAAAAGAAAGAAAACATTAGTAAGAGAGAAGGACTCTTTTGGAGCAATATCTTATAGGCAGTAAGAATATAATAAGATCCAGGTCAAAGGGAGAGATTATAGAAGAATAAATTTATCGCTTTTGTAACAAATTAGGAAAAAGGAGAGAGGGAGTGATAACTATAATTTTTGAAGAATGGAGGTAAGTAAAGTCATGTTGGATGGCTTTGATCTCTTCAGATTTATGGGATAAGTCACTTGCTGGTGGTGTGGGGATATGGTACTAGTGGAAGATAGAAGAAAGATAAAAATGTTTGGAATATATAGTGTCTAATCAGTTAATAAGAATTTATTAAGCACCTACTGTGTACAGGGAGACAGGGAGTTGAAAAATCAAAATAGGAATTTAATACAGTAATAAGGGTCCCAATTGAGGTTTTGTACCTCATGAACTCATACCAAAATAATTTTTTCCATTTTATAGCAGCTAGGTGACATAATGGACAGAGTACCAGGCCTAGAGTTGGGAAGACCCGAGTTCAAAATCTTTCCTCGCA
Organism: Gracilinanus agilis; assembly: GCF_016433145.1. Classification (NCBI taxonomy): domain Eukaryota; kingdom Metazoa; phylum Chordata; class Mammalia; order Didelphimorphia; family Didelphidae; genus Gracilinanus; species Gracilinanus agilis. The sequence continues at coordinate 299,432,262 of NC_058133.1, read as the reverse complement.
TACTAGCTATTATCACCCTGGGCAAGTCACTCTCTTTTGCCTCAATCACCTCATCTGTAAAATAGAGATAATAATACCACCTATCTCTTAGAGTTGTTGCTGAGGATCAAATGAGTTAATAATTATAAAGCACTTAGCACAGTGCTTGAAACAGAGTGCCATATAAATGTTAGCTATTATTATCATTATCAAATTCTATAAGAGCCTGTTTCAACAAGGGTTGACTCCAACAAGAGTTCATTATATGAATACACAGCAAATCTTTAATACATGAGAACTTTGTAATAGGACATCTTGTTAAACATGATTTGGGATATGTTATGAATGAGTCATCGATAAAAAAGCCAGATCTAACATGTTTAGAATAACATGTTTGTCCTGTCTCCCAACACAAAAATAATAAATGACTTCCATTAGAGTTACAAAGTCACAGAATTTGAGATCTGGGAGGGGTCTTAGAGATCTTGTACAACCTCATAATTTCCTTTATTCCTCCAGTGAAATTTCAAACCTAAATATTTTACTCATTGGGATCTAAAATGTAAACTGACATTCTTTGTGCAACCAACATAAAGAACAAACAAACTTTATTTTTCAGAAATGCTTTATTTTTAAACATTAGTTCATTTAAAAAATTGGTTATTTTCCCTTTTTTTGTTTTGTTTGTCTTAGAATGCCTAGTTATCTTTAAATGCAGCTTAAGTATCATCCCTTACATGAGGTGGTTCCTGATGTGCTCATATGCCAGTACCCATCTCCCTTGAAATTATGCTTTATTTTTGTGTTATGTATCTTCTATTTGTTTATGTGTACACACATATTTTCTTTAGTAAATATAAGTTTCTCAAGGGCTAGGATCTGATTTGTTTCTTGTTTCTGTATATTGTTGAAAGCTATCCAATAGCTCCAGGAATCTGATAAGTGGACGGTTTAGGTGAGAAAAAAAGAATGAAGCTGGAGACCGTCTGTCTGTCAGCTCATGGCTGCTCCTCCTGACCAGTAATGAGCTCGAGATTTTTTTATACAATATTCAACAAAACCCCTTTTCACACAATGCCCAAAGAAGTTTTACAGCTGTGCAGACACAGAATTACCTCATGATTGGTATATAGTTTTACAAAGAATTTACTCATGAGGATAATGAAGAAAGGGACAAAGTCCAAGGCCAGAAACTGGGTCACTGGAAAGTACCTAAGTTAGTGAGTGTGGAATTTGCCTGAAGCTGGCATTCGGAGACCTTGGGACGCCTGGAGCAGTCAGAGAGATATACCCATAGCTACAGCTTTACTCTGCTGAGTGAAAAAAGGCTGTTAACTCATTAAGTGTTGGTTTACTAAGAACTTAAAGCTTTCCCAGAAAATTAGATTATAATGCTTTTTAATAAGAAAAGGTTTGGATCATAAAAGGAATCAAAGAGAGGAGTCAAGATTTTTTATCTTAGATAACCCATCTTGTCTGTGTTCTGACTTGCAGAGCAGAAAGGTCAAATGCACGACCTTGCCAGACTGCATTGATCTTTTGATAGGGTCCACATAAAAATATCTGTTAGAAACTCTGTTTCTCTCAATGGCTTCCAACAGTATATCTGAGACCTAGCACAGGATCTGTGCCATGGAGAAGTGCTTAATAAATTCATGTTGATTAATTTGTTAATTTTTACCCCTTACCAGGTGTCAGTTTAGATCTTTCAGTTTTTAACTCCCAATTTCCTTTTTTGACCATAAGAAGTGTCTTGAGAAAGAGAGGAGATACACATAATATATGTATTTGCATTAAGAAGTTAAAAAATATTTTTTCCTGAATGTCCCAAAGTGGAGACTGAGCTTTCCAGGGAGCTAGGTGCCCAAGATTACCTAGTAGAAATCCATTTGTCTTGTTTTCTTTGGTTTCTAGGTATAATCCAAGGAAAATTGAATTGTGATCAAAGTTGTTGCCTTGTTTGCACGGAAAATGGTGTGAAAGTACAAATGAGGTACAAATCAGAAGCATCATTCTTAAAGTACTGAAAGCTTTAGTGGTATTCTTTATAGTAGTCTTTATTTTAGACTTATTAGGTTAAATGAGTGAATCAGAAAGTGCATTTATAAGTTTCAGTGTTTTCTTTTGAATAGATTTAATGTAGGGAACAGTGATAAAAATTTTAAATTCAGCAATAGGTCTGCTTTGATGTTAATTTTGATAACTTCATTATAGAATCATTACTGAATGACAGATTTATGTCATTTATCTTATTGCCAAAATATAATCACTTTATGGCTAATGTTTTGGGAAATGGCTATGAATTGCTTTTTAGGGGTGTGCTACACTCTTTCCTGACTAAAGATTCTCAAATCAGGAAGAATAAAATTTAATTTTTAATGCCAAAGTGTTTTACCTTAGTCCTATTCTGATATTATAGACATGGTTGTAAAATGGAAAGAATCTTGGATCTAGAATAAGATGAACTGGTTCCAAATCCCATCTCTGTTGTTTACTACTAAGAGAATTGAGGGAATTGTGTAAACCAAACTTACTCTATCCTGTGATTCAGTTTTGGATCTGATTCAGTTCTCTTTCTGTTCAATAATGGATCTAGTCTTATTTCTTTTTTATTTTGTGAGAAAACTTTAATTGAGAGAATTGTAAGAAAACTTATTGGATTGTTTGAATCCACCCTTGCATGACTGGGAAGCTGGATGTCCTCCAACTGTTGCTTAGAGACCATATATAAGGAGCTAGTTTATATTGAATGGAAACCCAGTGAGAACTGGATTGAGGCAAGGAATTTTCTTAAATATTATTACCACTTGTGTGATCTTGGGCAGGTTGTTTAATATCTCTTGGCCTCAGTTTCCTAAATATAAAATAAGACAGCTTTGACATTACCTCTTTTACATCTTGATATAGATCTAGAAACTTCATTTTAATAAAGCAAATTTTAGATTCTCAAAGACAAGTTCTATCAGCTCAACTTAAACATTTGTCAAGCATCAACCTTGTACCTAGAGACTAGATGCTAGAGATATTAAAAAAAAATTATGAAGAGGTTTTTGGCCACAGCAACTCATGGGAAATTTTCTCCTTTATGGGCAGCTAGATGCCATAGGAGATAGAGAACCAGGTCAGTTTGTCTCAGTTGCCTCATCTGTAAAATGTTGATAATAATAACACCTACCTACCATACTCTGTCGAATGTATCTATCCTATATCATTTTTTGCCCTTGCCTTTCCATAAATACACCAGAAAGGGTATACTCAATATGCTGAGGATTCTTCAGTTTCCTTTGATATTATTATGATACCAATGGAGCACTGAACTGTCCTTTGGTCCTAATTCTTTCCATGTAACCAATCTACTTATTTTAGAGAGGAGGGGTCCAACAGGTAGTTGTAGTATTTGATTGTGTATTTGACTGTGATTTTTGAACCACTTTCAATGAAAAATTTTGGACAACAAGACAATTACATCAGGAGTAGAAAAAGGCAAAAGTTGCCTGAATTTTCAAATATCAGAGATGATTATGGTTAGAGGTCTATGGGTAGCTAGGTACAATGGATCAACTGTTGGGCCTAGAGTCCTGAGTTAAAATCCAGCCTCAGACATTTATTAGCTGTGCAACCTTGGGGCAAGTCACTTAACCCTCTTTGTCTAATTTTCCTTATCTATAAAATGAGCTGGAGAAGGAAATGGTAAACTGCTCTAGTATCTTTGCCAAGAAAACTCCAAATAGAGTTTCAAAGAGTTGGATAGGACTGAAATGACTGAATAATAACAACAACAATAGATAATCTGTAAACTATTGTTGTATTTGGGAAGCTGTAAGATGAAAGAGGTCTGTAGCAATCAAGTCTCTCTAATCCTTTGGTCTATGGAGGGACACAAACACACACAAGCAGGCTTGACTGGAAGGGAGGGGCAGGATCTTGTCAAAGTGCTCCTTTACTTCCCCCCTCCCACTAGGCAGTTGGAAAGTCAGTTACAGTATGATAATGGTGGACAGACTTGTTAACTGCAAGGTCAAGATAGTTAAGTTAGGAAAGACTAAACTCCTAAAGATGATAACTTTCTCTAACTTATTTCCCCACAGGATTGTATTGAAGAAGCTTGATGTCTTAGAAACTCACAGGCACAGAGGTTAGGATTTACTTCAGGGCCACAAAGTAGGAAGAACTCGACTTGAAGAGGTTGTGAGTATATCCCAAATATATATAATGAGGCACTGCTCCCAATTGATAAAAGGTTTAATGATAGGTGGGAATGGGAAGGATGGGAGATGGAATAAGGATAGATAAGGTCAGAGAAACCCTCAAACACTTATGTCAAAGCAGCCCCTCCCCCGAAAGGGGGACAGGAATACTGAATGGCTGATCTGCTCTCTAACTCTATAAATATTCTTCTTCTATATCAAGATAACTAAACTAAGGTAGACTGTCATGTTGTTTGAATGTCTAACCAAAGTCAAGCAGCTTGGCAATTAGGAACTAAATGGCTCTGCTCACATTCAAGACCCAAGCCCCAAGACCAACCCAGGACTCAAGACCAGCAGGCAGCGTGATCTGCCTTGCAACCCCAGGGCTCCAACTGCCTTTAACTGCCCCCTCTCTTAGAGTTCTGGGGGGCCCTATGGAATTCTGTGCTGTAGCCTGAATCCTTCTCTGCAGGTTGAACCCCTCTCTGCAATATGAATCTCACACTATAGACCAGTGAGCTAGAATTTGGTTCCTGGGAAAAATTCAAGAACAGATTACTAAAGGGAAATTTAATTCAATCTAAAAAGTAGAGGTGGTAGTTACAAAGAGTTATCAGAACTTTATCAATGATAGATCATGTTAGACCGTTTTTTGACAGAATTTCTAAAGTGATAGATTAAGGGAATGTTACAGACATTATTTACCTGTGTTTTAGCAAAGCAGTTGATAAAATGTTTCACACTATTCTTGTGGAAAAGTAGAGAAAAAGTCCAACCTTTTAAACAGTTAGAAATTCACATAATTTTACTGTTTTGTAAATTTTTTCCCAAATTACATGTAGATACAATTTTAATTTATATATATGAAGAAATGGTGGTCTGATTAAGGGAGTCATTAATTAGGAGAATAGAGTTCAAGGGCAGGGTTTCTTTAGGATAGAGAAGCAGTTGGTGAGGAGGCAGAGTAATATGGAGAATGAATCCAGTTGAGAGGGAAGATTTAATAAAGATAGGCAAAGTCTTACTGATGAGCTCAAAAAATTAATCTCACAAGTACAGGACAAGGGCAATATGGTTAGAAAAAAGATTACTTGAAAGTGTTTTTAGTAGATGTTATGTTTAATATGAGTGAAAAACGTGAAATGCCAGCCAAAAAAGCTAATACAATCTTGGGCTACATTGAGAAGCATACTTTCTAGAAAAAATGGTGTCTGGGAATAAGAAAGTGATAGTTCTACTGTATTCTACACTGTTCAGAATATATCTAGAGTCTTATGTTCAATTCTAGGCATTACAATTTTGGTAAGGTATTGGATAGATTTTCTAGAGAAGGGCAACTAGATGGTGTTGGGCATTGGGTCAGTGCCATATGAGGATCAGCTGAAGGAACAGAGGCTAATTATCTTGAGAAGAGAATATTCAGAGATGATATGATGATTGCCTTCACTTATTTGAAGGGCTGTCATCTAGAAGAGCAAATTGATTGTTCTGTTTGGTACCAGAATATAGAAACAAGAAGAATGGGGTGGATATTTCAAAGACACAAATTTAGGTTTGATATAACTTCCTAATTCTTCTAGCTATCCAGAAGTTGGAATGGGTTGCTTGGTAGGTACTGGATTTCCCTTCATTGTAGATCTTCAAAGTAGAGCTGAGCTCTTCATCCAAATTACTTAGATGTTCATGTTGTGGTAGGGACTTCTCCTAATATTGAACTAGACCTGCATTCTTGATATGAATCCAACCTGGTCATGATATGTAGTATTTTTCATATGCTGCTATAGCTTTTTTGCCAATATTTCATTTAAGATTTTCCAGTGAAAATTAATTAAAGATATTGGCTTGTAGCTTTCTTTCTTTGTTTTGATTCTTCTTGATTTTAGTATGAAGAAAATATTTGTGTCCTAGAAGGAATTTGATAAGATTCTTTTTTATATATTTGCAAATAATTTTATAATATTAAAATTAATTTTTCTTTGAATGGTAGAATTTAGAATTCTGAATCCATCTGTTCATGATTTTTTTTTCTTTTGGAGTTCATTTATACTTTATTAAATTTTTTCTCTATTTTGTGTTCTGCTAATATTTTATTTTTTTGTAAGAATTTATCTGTTTCATTTAAGTTCTTTTAAGTAGTTTTATTGGCATAAACCTGGGAAAGACAATTTCTAATATCTTTTATTTTCTCATTTGTTTTGATTTCTCCTTTTTCATTTTTTATATGATAATTTGTTTTTTTATCTTTTAAAAAATTGATAGCTAATATTTTGCCTTTTTCATTGATTAAAAAACCCTTACCTTCTGTCTTGGAACCAATACTGTGTATTGGCAGAAGAGTGGTAAGGGCTAGGCAATGGGGGTTAAGTGACTTGCCCAAGGACACAGCTAGGAAGTATCTGAGGCCAGATTTGAATCCAGAACCTCCAGTCTCTGGGCCTGACTCTCAATCCACTGCGCCACCTAGCTGCCCTAAATTGATTTTAAAAAATCTACCTCTAGTACTAGGATTACAAAGACAAAAATGCATCTGTTTCTATAGCTAGTGGCTGAAGGGATAGAATTTGTTTGACTCTTCTGGCATATGTTGCTTCTAGTCTCTCACACAGGGTGCCTTGCTTCTTTAGGTAGGCTGGTTTGCCAGTCTGGTGGCTGGCAATTGGTTAGCAATTGGACTATATTGGTTAGCAATTGGACTATATGGCTACTTCCTCATAGGAAATAATTCCCTGGATGGTGACTGTGGGGTGTGGGTTGGAAACAAGGCCACTGTGCTGAGGAGGAGGCATTACTAGTGATGGTATTCTTGGGAATAGGATCCTGCTCTCTCTTCCTTAGTTTCTAAGGGGTGGTTATGGCCAAGAAGCTACTGGTTTGATTCCTGGCACATGGCCTCTCTTATCTCTACCTTTAAGAAGCTTTATGGTCTATAATCTTCCATTATCCCTTGAGTTTTTTCAAACAAGTTTTTGTTATAAACTTATATTCTCTTTGGTCACCATGTCTCCTGGCTTAGAGACCTTTTAGGCTCTTTTGGTTCCCTCATATATAACTGATTTCCCTTGGTTAACTCCAGCTTGATATTATTATAATTGATGTTCATATCCTTTATACTATTTTACTCATTTTTCTTCATTATCAATAACTATTTTTAATAGGTCAAGATTGAGTTGTTTCTATTACATGCCACATCTTTCTCATTTTTGCTGCTGTTCAGTCATTTCAATTGTGGCTGACTCTTAGTGACCTCATTTGAGGTGTTTTTTTGGCAAAGATCCTGTAGCGGTTTGCCATTTCCTTCTCCAGCTCATTTTACAGACAAGGAAACTAAGGCAAATTGGGTTAAAGGAGTTGCCCAGGGTCACATAGTTGGTATGTGTTTGAGGCCAGATTTGAATTCAGATCTCTGTGCTTTATTCATTGAACCATCTACTTGCCTAAAAAGTGTTTTTGCCATTTCCTTTCCCAGTTTATTCTAGCTTTAAACTGATATTGATCAAGTTGGTGGTATGACAGCTTATTCAATAATATATTACATCAGAAATGAAATTTTTCAGTTAGTTAAAATCAACTTTGTTTTTTTGTTATATTATTTAGGGATTGTCATATTCAGTAACTAATGATTTTTCCTCAAAGAAAGTACTGTATTTGTGCTGTAGAGACTTAAAGCTAAGACTATGGTCACTTTTATTTCCTATATCTTACCCATGTTTTCAGTTATTTTTTGGGGATGATTTCCCTACCTTTCATCCTCTGTAAAAGATATTGTTGTAAAAACTACAATGATTCTTTTTGGTGGCCTTTTTTTGGGTGAATGTTTATAATGAGCACGTTAGCATGAGATGAATGTGTCCTATGAAAATCATTCTTCTTGTATTTTGACTTAGAATAAAAATGACTTTACTAATTCCTTTATTTTCATATCCAGGGAGAACATAAAAACCATCCTTTTGCTTAACAACAACTTCCTTCTGGCTTTTGGTCTCATTTAGAACCAAAATGTCAAAATTTGTACAATTCAGTTTCTTTAATAATAATTATTATTATTATCACAGCTAAAATTCATATAGTGCTTACTATATGTCAGGCATTGTGCTAAGTACTTTATAATTATTATATCATTTGATCCTCAAAACAAACCTGTAAGGTTGTTATTATTTAGTCATGTTCAATAGTGTCTGACTCTTTTTGACCCCTTCTGAGGTTTTCTTGGCAAAGATACTGGAGTGGTTTGCCATTTCCTTCTCTAGCCTATTTTATAGAGGAGGAATCTGAGAATAACAGACTCACAGGGTTACATTGTCCAGGGTCACATTGCCCAGGACTGGATTTGAACTCTGGTCCTGCCATTATCTACCACACCACTTAGCTTCCCATTGTTCCACCTAATTTTCAGTATTATCTCTGTGTTACAGATGAGGAAATTGAGACAAATAAGAGGCCAAGTAACTTTCCCAGGGACACACAGCTAATAAATGTCTTAGGTCAAATTTGAACTCAGGTACTCCTGATTTCAGGTCTGATGTTCTATGCACTATGTTACTTATCTCCAAATTGTGTGTTCACTCAGTGGTTTGGGGGGACATATCCATTGGAATTTTAGACAATAATATTTGCACAACCACTCAGTGTGATGTAGCTAGTATTATGGTTTTTTAAATTTTTTTTTTTTAATTTTAAATCCTTAACTTCTGTGTATTGACTTATAGGTGGAAGAGTAGTAAGGGTAGGCAATGGGGGTCAAGTGACTTGCCCAGGGTCACACAGCTGGGAAGTGTCTGAGGCCAGATTTGAACCTAGGACCTCCCATCTCTAGGCCTGGCTCTCAATCCACTGAGCTACCCAGCTGCCCGCTAGTATTATGTTTTAAAGTGCTTTGTTACAAGCCACAAAGAGCAAAACAAATGTAAATTCTCTTTAAGAGTACTGATGAATTAGTACTAAAAACCATATGATTCTTGGTATTATCTTCCCCCCTTTTTTGGGTATTCTACCACCATTGTACCGAATCAGAAGAGGGTTATGAAGGCCATTTAATATTTTTCTTTACTTCATGTGTGGCGATGTTCAAGGCATTCATTACCCCAGTGGTCAGCCTATAGAAGATGAGTCTATTTACTTAACTGAGCTGGTCCTCAGAAAGTAGGCACAATCTGTGATGAGGATCCGTCCTGAAGTCTTTCTTCCATTATAGCATCTTTCAGAGTTTATATGATCTGTTGGCATACTCTGGAAGAACCTGGAGTCACTTCCATGACATAACAAGACACTGGCATAATTCTTAATAGAGTGGTTTCAATGACAGCCTTTGAAAATATTTAGCTCAGTTCATTTGTTATAAATTAAAGTGAAAGATAAAATTAAAAACATGAAATTTCTAATACATCTCCACAATATCATTTGTCATTTCTAATGGTACAATAGAATTCGGTTACAAGCATATACCAAAACTTGTTCATCCAAGCCCCATTTGATGGAGATCCTTTCAGTTTCCAGTTTTTTGCCACCAAAAAAGCTGCTATAAATATTTTTGTACAAGCATGTCCTTTTCCCCTGAGTCAAAGGGTATACAGTTTTTTGGTCTTTTGGACATGGTTCCAGTTTGCTATCCCCATCCCCCTCCCCAGCATCCTTTCGCTTTAATGAGCAACAATGAAGAGCTGCAGGTTGTGGTCTTCCAGCTCTTTTTAAAAATTTTGTTTATTTAGAATATATTTCTATGGTTACATGATTCATGATTTTCCCCACCCCTCTACCCTCCCCCCTTCCAGAGCTGACAAGTAATTCCACTGGATTATACATGTATCATTGTTCAAAACCTATTTCCATATTATTCATACTTGCAGACGAGTGATCTTTTAAAGCCAAAACCCCAATCATATATGTTTTTCTTCTGTGTTTCTACTCCCACAGTTCTTTCTCTGGATGTGAATAGCATCCTTTCTCATAAGTCCCTCTGGATTTTTCTGGATCATTGCATTGCTGCTAGTAGAGAAGTCCATTACATTAGATTGTGCCACAGTGTATCATGTTTACACAATGCTTCTGTGTTATTTTAATTTGCATTTCTCTAATCAGAAGAGATTTAGAATACTTTTTCATGTGCTTATTGATAGTTTTGATTTCTTCATGTGAAAACTACCTATTCATGTCTATGAAAGGGAACTTTTTAATCTTAACTTAATCAAGTACTTGAAGTGTTCTACCTTTTTCACCTAATTAGTCAGGAATTTGAGGATCCTTTTGATAAAAGTTCACACCCTCAGAGGACAGGAGGTGGATCCCACAGACACTGCCCCCTGGACAGTGCCAGGCAAATTAAGAAACTATGATTAGTTTCTGAGTTGTGATAGACCAGCTCACATTAAAAGGAAGTAGAAACTAGAGAGACAGAAAGTGATATGGGAAAAAGGTTATAAAAGATGACACTGGAGATCTGAGCAGAACTTTGGTGTTGGATTTGGTCTGGGTGGAGGCCTTTTGTGTTGGAGGGATTCTGCTGTGTTGGTGTTTCTGCCTTGGTGGCTCTTGCTGAAGAGACTACCCTGACTGCTGGTTGGAAATAAAGACTCGAGGGAGCCTTTGTTGGTATTGATCTGGATTTCTTCAGATCAGCAATTATAGGGTATTTAGCTAGGCAATATTTTCTACCTCCTTCCTACATTTCCTCCTTTACTATCTTTACCTTGCTAAAAAAAAAAAAAAAAAAAAAAAAAAGCTGCTAAAGAAAAAAAAAAAAAAACTGCTAAAGCTACTAACAGCCTCGTGACTTAGGAGTTAATTTTTATAAATGGTGACCACAACAACTTTTTATAACTCTTAATTTGACCAAAAACCCTTTTTAATTATTATGTGTCCCTTGACCATTTGTCAGTTGGGGAATGGCTTGATTTTTTGTAAATTTGACTTAGTTGTTTTATATATTTGGGAAGTTAAATCTTTGTCAGAGAGATTTGTTATAAAATTTCCCCCCAGTTTGTTGCTTTCCTTCTAATTTTGGTTGCATTGGTTTTGTTTGTACAACCCCTTTTTAATTTGATATAATCAAAGTCATTCATTTTACATTTTGTAATGTTCTCTATCTCTTGCTTGGTCTTAAATTCCTTCCTTTCCCACAGATCTGACAGGTACACTATTCTATGTTCACCTAATTTATTTATGATTTTACTCTTTATGTTTAAGTCATTTACCAATTTTGAATTTATCTTGGTATAGGGTGTAAGATGTTGATCTAAACCTAATTTTTCTCATACTGTTTTCCAATTTTCCCAGCTGATCTTCCAGTTCTTGTCAAAGTCCTCATAATCCTTAGCAATATTCTTTCAGTATGTCTGGGAGACAATATTTTATCCTACATTTCAATTTATATGTACATATGTTTCTGATATGTTTCTTAAAAGTGTCTATTTCCTAGAAGAAACTGTTTCTTGAAGCCATCAGTTCAATTCAATTCAACGTAATAAATATTTATTAAAAGGCCATTATGGGCACAAAGTATTCTCAAACCATTAAGTATAGGCTCAGATTCTTTTGCTGGTCTTTCTCTACCACCAGATAGACAAATCACTGTATTGAAAAAGATCATAGGATCATAACTTATATTTATAAGAGGCATCAGAGGTGATCTGATCCAAAACTGGATGAGGAAACTGAGGTCCATAGAAGTTAAGTGACCTCCTTCATATCCTATAAAAAATAAGGGCAGAGACAGGCTTTGAATATGGGATCTATGATTCTGATTCCTCCTGCACCCCAAATAAAGTAGACCACGTGGTCACTGTTCTCTTAATTTTGGTTCTTTGTTGCCAAGGAAAAAAATAAAAATTTCCTTAAGTACTATGATGGCTCTTTTTGTTCCATCTTATAATAAATATGGTGGGACTGCTTCTTTAATGAGGTGAAAAAGCTCATCCTAATTTTAGAAATGATCAAACTTTTACTTTAACAGTACTCTATCATCTTTTTGTGTTCTGGGGCTAGATAGAAATGAACAAAGATAGAAACCGGGAGGACCAAGCAAATATGGACTATTCAGGGATTAAGGAGCTCTAGGTATTAGGCAGAATCATCATGTGTGGTGAGATAAGACTCTTGGGGACTAACCAAACGGTGAGTAAAAAGAAAGGCAATGCCAATATTGATGATACTGATTGTGTGCAGCTGCTAAGCTGAATTGTTGTATACAGTTGCTCTCATCATTTTAGCTGACATCATCCTCTGTACACAACACCATAAGCAAATGGATTGTGTAGTAAATCCACTTTGATCATTAAGACAGCTTGACTTGGTTAATAAATAGATTTGTTGTGCCAGATCACAGGTCACAGTCATATGATATGTATTCTGCTAACGAGCTGGAACTCATTAATTTCTGTGAATCCTTCTAAAGATACTAGGGTGGTATGATCAGACTTTTGTGATAAGAATATTGATTTGGAAGCAGTGGAGGGGAAGCATTAGAGAGGGGTGAGACTGGAAGTTGGGAGTCCAATTGGAGGCTATTACAATTAGTCTAAGGGGAGAGGTGATGAGGACCTGAACTAGAAAGAAGAACTTGAACATTTGTCTAAAAATCATCAAATTAAATACATTTGCTAATTAGATTAAGACCTGTTTTCCCCATTTTTCTATGACTAAAGAAGAGGATAACAAATAAATTTAACTAAAAGATTAATTTAAAAAAATGCAAAACAAGTTTACCAAAAAGTCTACAGAAAAGTTATCATAGGAACAGGAGACTAGGGAGGCCAGGAGATAGCTAAATGAAATGGCACAAACAAAAATAATAGCATTGACAACAGCAAAAATTTATGCTAAAATGAGAATTTGAAAAAACTAAAATGAAACTAGACAAAAAACTGGAATTCTTCAAAAAATGATCTCACCTTGGTAAAGGCATGAAATAGAAAATTAAACAGGATTGCTCCCACTCCCTTTGGTTACCTCTAAAGTTTTCTCATTCTGGCACTCTGTGTGTGTGTGTGTGTGTGTGTGTGTGTGTGTGTGTGTATCTATCTGTGTGTGTTCTTTATTCTTTGCTATACTAAAGCAATTTACTCAGGTCTTATTTAAGCTGGGAATATTCCATAATTACCACCTGTTCCTCATTATTTGGATCCAATTTGGCCAGCTCTGGCTTGTATTACTGAGCACAATAGGGTAAAATTTCAGGTCTGTGGAATGTGATATGACATAAGTATTCCCAATGATGGGAATAATTTGCAGGGCCCAAATTTGTTGAAATCTGATAGATTCTCACATCCAGGATTTTTTTTTTGGTTGGTTTAGATATAAAATACCTGAATTTTCACATGCAGAAATCAAAACTATCAACAAGCACATGAAAAAGTATTCTAAATCACTCACAATTAGAGAAATGCAAATTAAAACAACTCTGAGGTACCACCTCACACCTAGCAGACTGGCCAATACGGCAGCAAAGGAAAGTGATAAATGTTGGAGGGGATGTGGCAAAATTGAGACACTAAAATACTGCTGGTGGAGTTGTGAATCGGTTCAACCATTCTGGAGGGCATTTTGGGATTATGTGCAAAGAGCTTTAAAAGACTGCTTGCCCTTTGACTCAGTCCTACCATTGCTGGGTTTGTACCCCAAAGAGATAATAAAGAAAAATACTTCTACAAAAATAATTATTGCTGCACCCTTTGTGGTAGCAAAAAAATTGGAAAATGAGGGGATGTCCATGGATTGGGGAATGGCTGAACAAATTGTGGTATCTGATGGTGATGGAATACTATTGTGCTCAAAGGAATAATAAACTGGAGGAGTTCCAGGTGAACTGGAACAACCTCCAGGAATTGATGCAGAATGAAATGAGCAAAACCAGACACAGAGACTGATACATTATGGCACAATTGAATGTAATGGACTTCTCTACCAGTAGCAATGTAATGACTCAGGACAATTCTGAAGAACTTATGAGAAAGAAAACTATCCACATCCAGAGAAAGAACTGTGGGAGTAGAAACACAGAAGAAAGAAACATGATTGATCATGTGGTTCAATGGAGATATGATTAGGGTTTTGATGTTAAAAGATCACTCTACTGCAAATATAAGTAACATGGAAATAGGTTTTGAACAATGGTACATGTATAACCCAGTGGAATTGCAACCATGGTAAAATATTCTAAATAGATATAAAATGCCTGAGCTGATATGGAGGAAGAGGGATACTATTACAAGCCTTTATCACCATCTCCACCTTTAATTTCTTCCCCAGCCTTCTAATCTATCCTTCTCACATTTCCAAACAATTCTTCCTTATGTGTAGATTTGACCATGCTAATTATGCTCAAATAAAAAAATGGTTTTAATATCAATTTCTTTCTTTTTAAAATTTTCTTAAAATTTATTTATTTAATTAAGAATATTTTTCCATGGTTACATGATTCATGATTTTCCCCACACCTTTTTCCTCCCCCTCCCAGAGCCAATGAGCAATTCCACTGGATTTTACATCATTTACAAAACCTATTTCCATATCGTTACTATTTGCAATAGATTAATATTAATTTCTAAGTGAAGTTTAAACACATATGCCTGCTTTCCATAATCTGTTGTCATCTTACCTTTCTAGACTCATTTCACACTACTTTTTGTCTACATCATATTCCAGCTAAATGGAACTAATCTCTTTCATCATTACTTACATATGTTGGGATTTTCTACTTCCATGACTTTTTCCCCCCAATAGCTTCCTTCCCCTTCTCTGCCTATTGAATTCTTATTTGCCTTAAATTTTTTAAAATTTATTTTTAAACACTTGCCTTCTGTATCATTTTTTTAAAACCCTTACCTTCTGTCCTAGAATTAACACCACCAATACTGTGTATTGCTTCCAAGGCAGAAGTGGTAAGGGTTAGGCAATGGGGGTTAAGTGACTTGCTCAGAGTTATACGGCTAGGAAGTGTCTGAGGCAAGATTTGAACCTAGGACCTCCTGTCTCTAGGTTTGGTACTCAATCCACTGGGCCATCTAACTGCCCTTTGTCTGCTGATTCTAAGACAGAAATGGCAAGGGCAAAGTAAACCCCTTACCTTTAAAGTCCCACTCAAATGTCACTAACATATAGAAAGTCAGTCCTGGAGATGGGAAGTCATGAGTTCAAATCTGTCAATATATCAGAGAAGGAGTTATTCAGAAATGGAAAAACTTTGTTAAAGATAGAAGGCACCCGAACGTATTGTAATATGCACAAAATTAGCCAGTAGGTTTTATTTAGAAAACATATTTATACAATTTCTTTTACAGTCTTTTGTTGATATTTTATAGCCAGAATGATATGCAGGATGGCAATCAAGCTAGTATATTGCTCTGAGCTGCTGCTCTCAAGGTGAACCCAGGTATTATGGGTGCTGTTGATCTGATCTTCCTTCTCTTTTCCATGCCACCCAAGCTTCTGAAACGTGGTCAAAACAGCTCACATTCAGTACCACTTTAAAAGTTCTTCCCTCATCTTTGGTTAACAGCTTACTTTATGACTCCTCTACAGCTCTTAACCTAGACAGTGGTTCCTATTTCTATTATCCAGCACAAGTGCTTTAGGAACATGATGGAGAAGATGTTAGCCAACGAGCATTTATTAAGCGCCTATGTTCCAGGCTAAGTACTGGAGGTACAAGAAAAGTACCAAACACAAGTAATTCAGTATAATAGAGACAACAGGGAAACAACTATGTACAAATAAGATATAGACAATATAAATTGGAGATAATCTCAGAGAGAAGGCAAGAAGATTGAGGAGGCCTGGTCAAGGCTTCTTGCAGGAGACTTGAAAAGAAGGGGGAAAAGGAAAGGAACAAGCATTTATTGTACTATTATAAAGCATGGTGCTAATTTTTTAAAACATTTATTAAAAAGTACTTTAAAAGGATGTGTAAATAATGTGGTAGAAAAGATATTTCCCCCTCAAACTTAGAGATGGATAGCTAGATGATATTCTTTTGGCATAAGAGCACTGTTGACTTTTGCAATATTTATTTTTTGCATTCCTTGAACCAGAAACTTTCTATGGTAAAATTTCAAGTCAATCATGGTCAAAGTTGTGATCCCTAGCCAATTTTACGTCCTGAATTTTTAAGAGAGAAAATAAAAATCAACTTTGATCATCTTTCAAAGTACAGAAATATCTCAGAAGTATATGATCTGAATTGTTCTTATTAAATTCAGTTTGGAAAGAAAACCACATAGCATTTCCATCTATGTATTTCCACTGTACGTGGATGTCCATTGAAAGGGTAATCATTGAGATTATTTTTCTAGGTAGCACACACTATTGTCCTCTGCCCAACCATCATGGCTTGCTGAATTTACCTGATTGTCTCAAATGTTAAGGTATTTTGCTTCAGTCAGGAGTGCTCCTCTAAGGTTAAGACCCATTATTAACATATTACTAACCAAAGCAGAGGCAGAATAGCTAGAAAATAACTAAATTTTAAATTGATCATTTATGCATAAAACCAGGTCATTATTTTTGCATTTATATTTAGCTCAGGCTCTCAGCATAGGCCAAAGGATTTTGCAAGAAGTGGTGGCAAGAGTTAATTACACAATTGTTGGGAGAAACAAAGTTACTCTATAATTACTGACATTTTCAAAGGAATTACTGTCTAGTTACTATGAACAACATGTACTATTTGATGGCAACTATGCAATTAACTTGTCCAACACTAATAAATTGAATGCCCCATAAACTTATGCACCAGCTGTTAGAGGGAGGGGCAGACAAGCAACAAAGTCTCAGGATTAATTTGAATTTGTTAGACTCCAAATTCAATGTACATGCAGGTGTGTCCTGCTTTAAGAAAGCAAATATAAATATAGAAGCATACAAAAACAATAAGTTAGGGATGATGGGTTGTTGAAGGGTGTCTATGGAAGTAAAGGAGCCAGAGAGTTATTAATTTGACAATCAACACATGCTTATTAAAGTCCAATTATGTGCAAAATATTATGTCAAACATTGAGAGATACAAAGTTTATAGATTATTCATCCATCCAACTGATACACTTCATTCTCTACCATTTTCTCAATAAGCTCTTCAGATGCCTATTGGCTCAGTCCAGTGATCATACCCTGAAAGTTTTAGCTCTTTCATCTTCAGAACTTCAGCCTACACTTATGTTACCTCACCTGCATCCCTATTTCAGACTGTCCTAGACATGGTTTTCTGCTCCATGTCTCTTATTTTTCCCTTCCTAGTTCCCTTCTGGAACTAGGTTCAAATAATCAACTTTATGATTGTTCCTGGAAAGGGTGTGCCAGAAATCTACTGCCCTATGTCCCCAAATGCTCTAACTTTAAATCTAGACCTTTACAAGTTCCCCAGTCACTATTCCCTTATGTGTATTTTCTCCCCCATTAGAATGTAAACTCCTTGAGAAAGGGACTGTTTTTAAGTTTTTTGTATTTGTGTCCCCAGCAAATACAGTAATGTATTTGGTATATATGAAACCTGGACTTTGCCTGGTGCATGCCCAGATCATTTAAGATGAAGGCACCCTGCTTCTGGGAGAAGATAGTTTGCATTCCTCTACCATAAGGATGAGAATAGCCTCACTTCATTGACTGCAAAGCTTGAACAGGTAGTATGTGGAAAATTTCCTCACTCATTGGAACTCTTTTTCTATCTGCAGTGTCCAGAGAGGGTGAAGGTCTCATTCATACATAGTATAGACACTACAGACTTGTGCCTTTCCTCCACCCCACTTTTCCCTCCTCACCCTAAGAAATGGGCTTGAATTTTTTTCTCTTTTATTTGTCCTTTTTCAGTTCTAGACAGAGATGGTGGAATCCCTAATAGACTTGGGAGCTTTGAGCCATGGTGACTACAAAGGCAAGATTCCCAACCAGATGTGTGGCCAATCAGACAGCCAGCCTAAAAGGGAAGCTTTAAGAATGCTGGGACTAGAGCCCAAGGATGGCTTTGGACTCAGAATTTGGGACTGTAATATAGGAACTGAACTGTGAGCCTAATCCCCTATCATTTCCCAGAGGATGATGTGGTGGTAGTAGTGGTGGGGCAAGGAGAGGATTATGTTTCTAGTTATTAGAAAGATATTTTTGTTTATTCTTGCTATTCCTTTGAAATAAATATTCCTTCGTAAAAGTTAATCAACTGCTAAAAGAAACTGGAGTAACATCATCTTAGGGATTGGAATCAATGGCAGAGAGCCTAGATGTTCCCAAACCCCACTACCAGTACTAAGAACTTTGTGCTTGTGAAATGTGACACACATGGCCTCCAGGCTAGAAGGCTAAGGTAGTTACTGTTACATATATCAAGTGCTTTTTCATTTTAAGTAAATGCTTCTTCCCCTCCTTCACTCATTTATTCATTCAGTGTCTACTACATGTAGAAAAAGCAAGATGGAACAGTAGATAGAGGGCTGGTCTTGAAGTCAGGAAGAGTAGTTTAATTTTTGACTAATAGCTATTTGATTATGGGAAAATCTCTTAACCTCATAGTGCCATGGGCAGCTGTCTAAGATGATCAATTGTAGAGACAATTTCATTCTTCACTGATGGAGGTAGTTTTGACCCTGAGAGTTTATCACATACATAAAAGCAAAGGTCTGATCTTTTCTCCCCTTTCCCCCTCCTTCCAAAATGGAGAAAAGAAAAAGTATAAAAGAAAAATGACACTGTGGGTTGGTTGTTGTTTAGTTGTGTTCAACTTATCGTGGTTCCAGTTGAAGTTTTCTTGGAAAAGATACTGGAATGGTTTGTCATTTCCTTTTCCAGCTCATTTAACAAATGAGGAACTGGGGCAAATAGGGTTAAGCAATTGTCCAGGATCACATAGGTAGTAAATGTTTGAGGCCAGGTTTGAAGTCAGGAAGATCAGTCTTCCTGACTTCAGATCCAGCATCCTTTCCACTTCTTCACCTAGTTGCCCACCACCATGTAATCCCTAACTTATTCCTACAGTATTAAGATGAAAAAAAAAGCCATAATCTAACACTTTGATGGGTTTGTAATCCACAAAGGCACATAAATAACTAGTGTAAAGACTTTGGAGGGTGGAAGAAGTGACACAGAAAAGGAAGAAAGAAGGTTGACTGAACTTTTGGAGCTTAGTAATAGATGAGGGGAGATGGATATTTAAATAACTTGTCCCCTCTTGATTAGATTTTTTAAATTCCAGGAAATTCAAATTCCAGGAAAACATCCTATGTTTGATGTTGTAGATCCACAGATGGCATCAGGTTATCTAGCAATGGCTAGAAAAATAAAACAAAAGTAGTAATTATAGGTAACTTGTTGCTGAGAAATACCTAAGCAGCTATTGGCTGACCTGGAATAAATAATAGAAACGTGTGCTGTCTTCTTAGGGCATGTATCCATGACATAAAGGAAAGCCTCTGGATGACTGTCAAACCTGATAATGATATTGATGATGATAATAATGGTGATTCAGAAGAACTCAAATATTACTCAGAAGGAAGCTAGAAACATTGCTAAGGATTATGAAATTCTAGGCAAAAACACTGAAGCCATTAGGGGAATGAATGATATTGGCATCATCACTATTCTTTGGAGCTAGGAGATTTCAGAAGAGAAAGGCAGATTTGGGAAGTGGATAGCTGCCGAAGAAGATGGTGTTGAACATAGGATTTGAATTTCTGCTCTACAGTTTGAAATATAACAATGGTGAGTTCTTGGCCAAGGATAGAATATAACTACAAAGATTGATTAGAACAAAGCAAAGCAAAACAAAATTTCCTGGAATTTCAAAAATATAATCAAGAGGGGGCAAGTTATTTAAAGTGTGGGCTTTGGCTCATGATTAGGGCCTCATCAATAGTGGAAAGTAGATATTTCTACACATAAAAGAAATGCTAAAAGACAAGACTCAATGAGAAAAGATGGAAGGTCTAAGAGCAGGATGCAGTAACAACCTATAACTACTGTTACAATATCTCAAGAGGAGGATACTTAAATTGCATCATAACAAAGCAGTTTGTGAGACTAGTAAGTAGGAATGCCACATTTCTACTCAACTCTGCATTGTCCAAACAATTCTTGCTCATTCTCTTGCTGATGGCTGTCCTCTCTGGTAAAAAATAAACAAACAACTAGTTTTTATAGAGCACTTTAAGGTTTTTAAAACATTATACAAATGTTTTATCATTTTATTTTCACAGCAATCCTGGGAGGTAGGTGCTAGTATCATCCCTGTTTTACAGATGAGGAATTAGAGGCATAGAGAAGTTAAGCAACTTTCCAAGGGTCCATAGTCACTTCCCCTTCCTAGGACTTTTGGGCCTCTAGACCTTAGGGCTTCTAAAACCACCAAGTCACCCCTAAGCCTGAACATATCCATCACAAGGAACATTCACAGTCACTTATTCAGGAAAGGAAATTAGGGGGAAAAGACAACTGGAATCCCAGGTGGGTATTGGGGAAATGGGGCGGGGGGGGGGATGGGGGTGCCGGGCTTCATTCTGTGGTCTATCAAAACTCATCTACTGGAGTTTCCTAATGAAGTTCTTATATGAGAAAAGTTCCATGACTCTGTAGTAGCAAAGGACTGGCTCATCCTCTAGCTCTCACTAGAACACTATCTGAGCAAAAAATAAAATGAATTCATCATGTGGCAAGGACAAGAGAGATCCATTATTTTACTGGAATCTTTGCAATGTCAACAGAAAGTGTGGAAGGACTTCAGCACTGGGTGAACCCCACGTAGTTAACTTATGTGAAGACACGGATTAGGCTGACACAGAATGGGAAGATATGAATGGATTATAATCTTTGTTATTGGAGGGATACTGATAGCAGTAAAATCCATTTGAGAATTAAATATTTGAGGCTTAAGAAATGTAGCCAGGTTGCCCCCTTGAAATGGAAGTTTAGTAAATCTGATTAAGATTTTAATATCAAAATCAGATTCTAATAAGGTGAAAACAGCAATACAATGATATAAGAGGGATGTCATAGGCCCCTGCCATACACTACTTACAGTCTGGCTAAATGATTTGTTAAATGGCTGTCATGGATTCCTTCTTGGTCTTTGCTTTTTATAAAATTCTACAAGATTTATACAAAGTTGGAGAGCATTCTTGGTTTTAAGTTGCAAATATGGTAGTATATTCTTTAGAGAAATAGCTGCCATCTGTTATGGTGTATCTGTTGACCTCATGTATAAGTCGACTCAGATGTTTGACTAAAAAATGAATGGTAATGCCAAGATTTACCATTTGACACCACCTGTTCTATACTTCACTCTCCCAATTTCAGATTAGATTCAATACTATCAACAGCAAAGACTGACAAAACAATGATGAAGAATGCACAGCTCTTGTCCAACTGGAAGTGAGTCAGACACAGTAGGCAATGTACTGAAATCAGTGAGCCAGCATGCACAAAATGACAGCTGGGTAAAGACCTCATGCAGAAAATTATGTTTCTTTGATCAAATCATATGTATGCATTTTGTTTTGTTTTTGTGAAGTAGGATTCAAGTTTGTCATCTAATAGTTTCATGTACAATTTAATTTAGTCATCCAGTTTCACATTAGTAGAAACTTTATCTTAAAAATAAGTGTTTTATAGGTACTCTTTTATACATATACATAAGTGTGTATATGTATACATAAATGCAATACACATAAGTGTGAATGTGTGTCTGTCTATCTATCTATCTATCTATCTATCTATCTATCTATCTATCTATCTATCTATCTACCTATCTATCNCTATCTATCTATCTATCTATCTATCTATCTATCTATCTATCTATCTACCTATCTATCTATCTACATATCTCCCTATTGTTTCCTAAGTGACTTTCTCCAATAGAGTACTGCTTTGTAACAAAGATATATGGTTCAACACCACGCATGGGCCATGTCTGATACCATATAAGATCATATATTTAGGGGTGGAAGAAATCCTAGAAGCCATCAAGTTTAACCCCCTCACTTCATAGATAAGGCAACTGAAGCACAAAGAAGTTGTGTCTTGCTCAAGGATACCTAGCTAGTAAGTATGTAAGACAGGTTTTGAATCCTGAGCTTCTTGTCCTTAAGTTCCTAAGCCCAGTGTCCCATCTACTTCATCCTTCTGTCTCTCATGCTTCATTCTGGACCTATAGGACAACACCTCTATGGTGTTGAGTAGCTCTGATATGTTCTTGCTGTCAGTTTTCTGAGGCTGTGATCGGCTACTGTATTGAATAGCATTCTGCTATTGTACAATGCTTTTTTCCCCTTTATATAACTACATTACACAAATTGTTCTGGTTCTGCCTACATTTTTCTATATCAGTGTATCAGTTCTTACAAGCCTTCTTAAATTCCTCTAAGTTCTTCATAATCTGTTTTTATGGTAATGGAATATTCCATTCCATTCAGACCTAATAAACCTCTAGCCAATCTCCAGTTAATTAAGTAAGTACGGAAGAAACATTTTTAAGCCTTTCCTTTGTGTCGGGCACGTTACTAAGCTCTTTAAAAATATCTCTTTTGACCCTCACAAAAACCATGAGAGGTAGGTGCTATTATGATTCCCAATTTATAGTTGAAACTGAGACAGAGGCTAAATGTTTTGCCCAGGGTCACAGAGCTACTAAGTATTTGAAGTAGAAGTTAAATTGAGGACTTCCTGACCCTAAACTCAGCACTCTAAACACTGTACCACCATGCTACTTCTAATTCTTTTAGCAGAAAAATGAAAAGAAATGGAATATTTTCAATTAATCTCATTTGAAAAAGTAGATGCAGTGTGGTATTCATTCAAAGGAATGATTCCTACTTTGATGTACAAAGACACAAGATAAAACAGCCTCTTAGTGTATGTTCATGTGGTAAATACTGCTCTAAATCTTTCTGGTAATCTACATCTATACCTATATCTATTTATTGGTTACATGAGTGATTGATTTTGTCAAGGAGGATTATAATTTTGGTTTGTTAAAATGATCTTTGTCTTGATTTTATTGCTGTTCATTTGTTGCTTCAGGAATATAATATTTTAAAATGGTACCACTATATTTATTCAAATGTTAATAGTGCTATATCAGTCCTTTGTGAACAATGCTAAGAAGCCTCAGGCACAGACGGAATTGAAGTATTGCTTCACAAATGTCAGCTTGTTAATATCTCCTACCCTTAAATTTTGCTTTCTCTATTGCTGGGATAGCAATCCCTTGGAGGCAGAAACCCTTGTTCCAAATTCTTGCTATGCCATTAGAGAAGGGAATAAGCATTTATAAAGTGTTATTTTTAAGTCGTTACTTTGTGCCAGTCACTGTGCCAAACACTACAAATATCATCTCCTTTGATCTACACTCTTATGGGAAGTCGATACTATTATGACCTCCACTTTACAGTTGAGGAAACTGAGGATAAACTTGTCCACAGTTATATAACTAAGTAAAATGTCTGAGATTGGATTGGAACTCAGGTGTTCCTCGTTCTAAGCCTAGAGCTCTATCCACTGCACCATTTAGCCGACTCCTCTACTACCAGTGTGTACTAAGTACAGCTTCCTGTTTAATGATGTAGCCCTATGAAGACTGTGTTAAAAGGTAGCATGTAGAGTAATGGGGGAGGGACGGAGAAGCACTGAGACGAATTGTGAGTTCCAGACCCAGTTCTGTCACTCATTTAACTGCATAGTAAGTCTTCATTAAGTGTCACTTTTCTCATTTGACAAAAACTTTGGGAGGTAGATGTTATTATTCCCAATTTACAGTTGAAACGGAGGCAGACAGAGGTAAGGTGACTTGCTTATTATCTGTAAAATTAGTTTAGAGCACATGATTTTGAAGGTCCCTCCCAAGCTCTGTGGTTTTATAATTGAATCCAACTGGAATTGTTATAGCATCTCTGCTTCATTTTGTTGGCAATATAGAACTGATCAGATATGCTCACAGCACCATGTTGGACAATGCTTTCTTTTTAAGAAAACTAGGCTCCAAAAGGCACATATCTAGGGGCAGGTGCTCAGTGTTTCAAAATCTTTGGTCCACTGTCAATCTGTTACCCTACTTGGTTGGCTTACACTTTCACCTGCTCTCACCTCTTCCCTTCTTGGCTCTTTTTGGTTGTTTACAATTTTATTTAGTCCTAGATATATTTGCTTTACTGCCCCAACACTCCTTGTTTTGCTGCCTTCTTGGTTATAGAGGTTTTTTTTGTAGTCTCTTTCCAAAAGTTAATTAGTGCTTTGCATTGCTTCCCTGAAAGTGAGGGAATGCTCTCTACCAATAGCAGATTGGCACTTTCGACTGCAATTTATAGTCTTAGAGAGTTTCTTATAGCACTTAGAGAGTAAATGACTTGTTGAAGGTTACCAAGCCAGTATGTATCAGTGATACGATTTGAACCCAAGTCTTTTTGTATTTAAGGCTCACCATGTACACTATACCATACTACTTCCATATTTTATTCTTTGGTTAAGTTCAACTCAAAGACCCAAAATACTTTTAAAAAGAAAAAATAATAACAACAGGTAGCATTTATATAACATTTTATGTTAATACATTTGATCTTCATAACAATAGTATGACATAGGTGCTGTTATTCCTATTTTACAGAGGAGGAAACTGAAGCTAAGAGAATTTTGCCTAGGGTCACATTGCTAGTATCCAGTTCTTCCTGACTCCAAGTTCCACGCTCTATCCACTAAATTACCTAGCTTGATATAGAGGGAAAGAGCCTGAGACAATGGCACAGATCAATTTGACTGAGAAGAGAGAAAACTGGAGAAGAACATTTCCCCTGTCTGCCATTCCAAACGAGAAACAGATTTCAATGATGAGAAACATTTCCTACGTTTCACATAATTATTATCAAAAGCTAGTGCAGTTCCTCTGGACATATTTTGAATATAGACTCCAATTTAAATCACAGGTCCCATAACACCTTAAAATAAAAGCAATCCAGCTTTGTACTCATTTAATAGCTAGTACTTATATAGCTCTTTAAGATTTGCAAAGCACTTTATGTATGTTATCTCATTTGATCCTTATCGCCTGTAATCCTGCATAACCCTGTGAGGTTGGATCTCTTATTATTTTACAGATGAGGAAACTGAGGCTGATGTTTTGTCCAGTTCATAAAGCTAGTGTTGGAGGCAGATTTTGCACTTAGTTATACATACATTTAAAATGCTCTGCTCAGATGAATCATTTCCCCCCAAAATCAATAACCACTCTATAAACAAAAACCTACCAAGGCATACAGCTTCTTTCTCCTATTCAGAAATAGTAAGATAGCAGAAGTAGCATAAAAGAATAAGAAATTTTAAGTTAATAGTTTTGACTGTATGAAAGCAATTTGAGAATAACCAGGAAAAAAACACATAAAGACCAAGTGTACTGGAACAGCATGTACCAAGACACAGGACAATGTTACCTGTGTCTCCTAATTCTGAGCTTGACTGACTTTGCTATTTCTATTAACCTTTCAAGGAAGATTAAAACTTCAAGTTCTCTTCATCAGCGATAACTCATCATATAAAACAGGTTTGGTGGCACACACTTGTATTCCCCACTACTAGAGAGGTTGAGGCTGGTGGATTGCCTGAGTTTGGGAGTTCTAAGCTACAGAGGACCAAGTTGGTCAGGTGTTCTCACTAGATTCCATAGTAATATAGTGAGTCTCTGGTTGAGTGGATGAGGGAGCATCAGGCTGCCCTATGGAGAGGTTAACTGGTTCATGTTGGAAAAACAAAGCAATTCAAAACTTTGCATTGATCAGACCCATGAGTACTTCCAGTGTGGATGAGATAGGGAGATTAAATCCTCTTCCCTACCTTTCTCGACCAAAACAACATTTAATAATCACTTAAGCAATGCCTTAGAATCAATACTTAATATTGATTCTAAGACAGAAGGTAAGGATTAAAAGAAAAAAAAAAAGCTCATGGATCCCAGCCAAGAAAACTTGTCTTATGTAACCCCTTCTATGTACTGAGGCTCAGAAAGGTAAAATGACTTTTCCCTTGTTGTATAGTTGTGTCTAACTCTTTGTGACTCCATGGACATAGCACGCCAATGCTGGCCATGAGCTTTTCTTGGAAAATACTGGAGTGGTTTGCCATTTTCTTCTCTAGTGGATTAAGGCAAACAGAGGTTAAGTGACTTGCCCAAAGTTACACAGGTAGTGTCTCAGACTAGATTTGAACTCAGGCCTTCCTGACCGTAGGTCTAGTGCTCTATCTAATCCATCAAGCTGCCCAGCTGCTTCTTGTCTGCTATTGCTTGCTAGTACTAAACATTGATCATGTATCTATTTTATATGTACATATATGCATATACACATAGGAATGCATGTGGATATGTTGTTTGATTTTCATCAACAAGGCTTTGTATATAATTGCTCTGTTGTGGGGGGAGATGGAATGGCTGATGGTATATCAGAATTCATGTAATAAATGAATCATGTTATAGTGACTTTCTACTCTAATTCCAAGTTTTTCTTTTTTCAAATTGCTCCTGTGGGGAATAAAACTCTTTTCTTCATGTCTTTCTTATACCTTCAAGCTATTTGCAATTAAAAAAAATCTACAGCAGATTAAAAATATCCTCTTCTCTTTTTTTCCTTTTCCTCCTACACTTGTTTGAAATTGCTCAAGATTGAGTGAGTTTGTGAAGTACCTTTGTTTCTCAACTTGAGCTTTGCTACCAGATCATCTGTCCTCCCTCTCCTAGGGAAGGGCTGCTTTTTATTCTTGGGCTTCCATGTCTTGCCAGAATTTCAGCTGGCCTCTGCTGTTTATTGATTCCAGGGCAGACTGTTCTGAGCATGAGCTGCTGGCAGCAGGAAGTCAGAATGTAGTGGCCAAATTTTGGCCTCCTCAAGACATTATTGGGGCCCAGCCAGTTTTTAGAGATTATTTTGTAATCAATGCTTGTGGGATTTGTTAACTGCCACTAGCACAATTGTTAGAAGTAAATCCCCAGGATATCAACTGGAGGAAAGGCCTTTAATATCAAGAAGCCACCAGTGTCCACTGTGGGTGCCCTGTGCCTGTCTTGAAGGCATTTCCTGTCTTTCTAAGTTTGAGTTTATGTTTATGAATTGGCCTCCGGCACACAACAAAGTAACCTGTTACCCTGTCTGAAGCATCTACCTGAAAATTGTTTTTACCTTCCATCATAGATTTAAAGCTGTAAGAAAATTTGCCTAGTTTAAACTCCTAATTTTTCAGGTGCGGAAAGGCAAGCAGTAAAGACTTGCTCAAGGTAATAAAGGTAGTAAGTGTCAAAAGTAGGAATCCTGAGCAGTTTTTCTGAGCACCAAGTAAATTTTTTCCATCTTACCATGCCGTCTTCATTATATATTATTAATTTTGTTTGTGATTATGTAATGGGGACTTTGGAGAATACCCAGATCACCTAACATGGAGATTCTTTGCTTCTGGGAAAAGACATCTTGCCTTTATCTGCACTTGGAACCAAAAGGACAAAGGAAGCAATCCAAAACATAAACCTTCTGCCAGAGGTCATATGATAAAAGGGAGGAGAAGGGAAATGTGGCCTTTCTCTTCCACCCAGCCAGTTTGAGGCACTAGCTTTGTGGGTGAACTGTGACCTTCCCCTTCTCTGGATGCAGAAAAAGAGAGTGTCCTAGTCTGGCAGTTTTTAAAAAACCCTGACCTTCCGTCTTAGAGTCAATATTGATTATCAGTTCCAAGGCAAAAGAGCAGTAAGGACTAGGCAAGTGGGGCTGAGTGACTTGCCCATGGTCACACAGCTAGGAAGTATCTGAGGCCAGATTTGAACCCAAGACCACCCATCTTTAGGGCCTGGTTCTCTATCCACTGAGCCACCTAGCTGCTCTGGTTCTAACAGTTTTAAAAAACTCTGTCCTAGCTCCATAGACAATGGAAAGAAGCTACTCCTGCCCAAATGATAGGGAAAGGCAGAATGACTTCTCCAAGAAGCAGAGTGCCTCCATATTAGATAATTAGTTTATGATTCAAAATTCTCATCATATTTACAATCATGTTTATACTTATGTAACATAGTACCAAGTTAAAGGAGGCCCAGTGAAATTCACTATGTCCTGCTGACAATTTTTTTGGTTGTGGTTGTTATTTATGTTTTGGGTCTATATAGGAGGCTCCCATCTCCAAATCTGGCTCTTTATCCATTGAGCTACCTGCTGCCCCTAAAGGTAAAGAAGTTTAGATAAGACATGGTACTTGTCCTCACTGAGAATATAATATAGTGGAAAGAAAGGTGAAGATCATTTACCTACCAGGAAAGGCTTCCTGAAAGAAATGGCCACTTGAGATGGGTTTGAAAGCTACTACTGATCAATGGGTTGAAGGGTAAAGGGCATTATAGGTTTTGAGAACAGTACAAATCAAAGCACAGTTGTAAAAAGCATAGTATGAGTCGAGGGAGACAGGAAGAAGTCCAACTTGATTTGGACGTAGAGTATATGGAAGTTACTGGGAGAGGGGTTTGAGGCACTAAAGTTAGTGCCAGAATGTGAATTGCCTCAAATATCAAGTAAAGAAACCTGAATTTTGTTTACTAGGCAAGAAGGAGTCATCAAAAGGTGTTGAACAGAGGCCCATTGTGGTGTAGATGTATAAGGTTTGAAGGAAGGACCGGTGATGAGTTAAGAATAGATGAAGTCTTATATAATACATGGCTCAAATTGCATGCTGAACACTTTTATATAAATGTCTCATATGGATCTCAAATTTAACATGTCTAAAAATGGAGATTATGATTAACCCACCTAAACCTGCTCCTTCTCTAAACTTATCCATTTGTGCTGAAAGAAACACCATCCTCAAGTCACCCAGGTTCATAACCCCGGAGACATCTTCTCTCCCTCTTCTTTCCCCTTGTTCAGTCATTTCTCAGTTGCAGCTGACTCTTTGTGACCTCATTTGGGGTTTTCTTGGCAAAGATACTGGAGTGGTTTGTCATTTCCTTTTCCAGCTCATTTTATAGATGAGGAAACTGAGGCAAACAGGATTAAGTGATTTTCCCAGGGTCACAAAGCTAGTAAGTTTCTGAGGCTAGATTTGAACTCAGGAAGATGAATCTTCTTGAATCCAGGCCTGGCACTCTGTACACAGTGCTACTTGGCTGCCCTTCTCTTTTATCCCTGTATATGATAAGTTGGCAGCTCCTGTCAATGCCATAGCCCCAATGTCTTGGCATCTTTCCCTTTATTTCCAGTCCCATAGTTATCACCTTAGTTCAGATCCTTCATTATCTTTCACACGGATTATTATAATGGTGATCTCCTAATTTGTCTCATTTCCAATCTATGTAGGACATGCCTTTGTGCATTGTAGTTACTGCATAAATATGTTTTTTTTTTAAATCCTTACCTTCCGTCTTGGAATCAATACTATGTGTTGGTTCCAAGGCAGAAGAGTGGCAAGGGCTAGCCAATGAGGGTCAAGTGACTTGCCTAGGGTCACACAGTTCAGAAGTGCCTGAGGTCAGATTTGAACCTAAGACCTCCCATCTCTAGGCCTGGCTCTCAATCCACTGAGCCACCTAGCTGCCCCGATAAATATGTTTTGAACTAGGTAAGGAAGACAGACTTAGAAGGTTATTCCAATAGGTTATAAATATGGTAATGGAGCCAAACATAGGGTGATGACATAAACAGAGGGAATATATGGGACATATTGCATGAGGAGAATTAAAAAGTTTTTTTTATGTCTTTTGTTCTTTATACCAGACATTTTCCAACATCCTCTCCCCCTCCCTACATTGAACCACTTCTTGTCACAAAGAAAAATAATAGAACAAAATAAATTGATATAGGATGCAATGCTAGGCATCTATAGTCTGTCCCCTATTTTTATATAAGGAAATAAAGATGGTGTTTCATCATCTTTTATCAATTCTATGGAAATAATATTGATCATTACTTTGAATTTGATTTTCTCTTCCTTGTAGAGTCATCTTGATTTTTATTTTAGTTATAATGCATGTTGTCCTTTTTCTGTTTAATTTACTCTGCACTAATTTATACAAGTCCTTTTATTCTCTGAGTTCCTCATATCTATCAATTCTTACAGCACAATAATATTCCATTCCATATGTAATGAGAACGTGTTTTGCATATCCCAAGGTGCTTTGGAATTGCTTATTATTATTATTATTATTAATGATTGTTGTTATTATTGCAAGCTCAAAGTCAGGGAGAATGAAAATGGAGTGCTATAGATGAGGAACAAAGACAAGGCCAGTTTGGCAGGATCACAGAGAAAAGGGAATAATATGTAATAAGGCTGTAAAGAGAAGCTGTAAAGATGTTCTCTCAGGTTCTTTCTAGTTCTAAATTTCTTATTAAGTTTAATTGACTAATAATGGTGAAAACATATAAAGCAGGGTTCTGCTTTCTCTTTTGTATTTTCTACTTACAGATATTGCCATTCTTTACTATGTTTATATAATTTTGTTTGTGGTATAAGCCTTTTACTTTATGGCTAGCTCTTTGTTATATACATCAGATAATAAAATGTTAATAAAATAATTATCAACTTAAAATCATTATGAATAGTTGACATTTATATTGCTCTTTTGAGATTTCTGATGTTCTTTAATATACTATCTCATGTGAATTAAAATAGCCTTTGTAAACCTTAAAGTGCTATATAAACACCAGCTATTGTTTTTCATAATGATTGTTTATTTTGGTTAATCATTTTATTACTGTTTTATGAATAAAAGCTATTTATAGTAACCAACCTCCAATTCCTTGTTTCCTCAGTGAAATTCTACTTGGATGCTTTATTGTGTTGTAGAACTAACTCTTGCAGTTTATTCTAGGAAGTCAAAGCTTTGGCACAATCTATGACACTGGAAAAACTTGAGAAAAGCTTGGGCTGTCATCTGACAGCCAAATTAACTAGGCTTGAAGTGGATTCATCATTAGAGAGTTGGCTATCAGGTGATGAGTTCTCTAGCTGCATAGTCATGCTACTATCTCCTAAAGCAGTGGTTCCCAAACTTTTTTGGCCTACCACCCCCTTTCCAGAAAAAAATATTACTTAGCCCCCTGGAAATTAAATATTTAAAAATTTTAATAGCAATTAATAGGAAAGATAAATGCACTTGTGGCCATCACCACTTCCCTGGATTACTGCAGCACCCACCAGAGGGCGGTGGCACTCACTTTGAGAACCACTGTACTAAAAGTATGAATAGATTTAAATCTTGGTGAGTGGAGGGAGTGCCCACGCCAATGAAGTCACATACCTTTTGATATATAAGAAACATGATTTTATAGCATTTGTCTCTTTTTCATTCAGGTAACTTAACTTTCTGAATTGAAAGCATCACCCACATTTGCCTATATGGAAAGTGTAGACTCTCAAAGCACAGGATCAATGACTACACCTGAGAGAAGGTTGATCAGGGGAGTACCTGATCAAATGGATGCATTTTTGAATCAACTTAAGATAACCAGGTACCAGTCTTTGTTTTTAAGTATTTGAGGGGCACCTTTCAATAGAGAGTTTTGGCATGTTGACTGGCATCTTGCTGACAGGAAACATGGAACTTTTGATTGGTTTTCTTTTTTTTTTTTTCATTTTTCTAAACCATTTCCTTCTGTGTTAGAAGTGGCACCAAGTATTGGTTCCAAGACAGAAGAATGGTAAGGGCTAGGCAATGGGGATTAAATGACTTGCCCAGGGTCACATAGCTAGGAAGTGTCTAAGAGCAGATTTGAACCCAGGACCTCCTGCCTCTAGGCCTGGCTCTCAATCTATAGAGCCCAAGCCCTCTAGCTGTACCTCCCTCCCTCACTGGTTTTTAATATCTGGGATTGCTTCCAAGGCAATTGATTTGCTGCAGTTTAGGAGAATAGCTTTATCATGAGATGTCCTTTGCCATTGGACTATAAAGAAGTTATCATGGCAGCTACAATTTGTTACTGAACTATATATTCCTTTTGTCTGTTTTGGCTTTTCTCTGTTAAGAGGACAGAGTGGCTGCATGAGGGGTGAGGAATGGTTTTGAGGACAGGGAAACTTATGTGGGTATACACTCTGTCTTCCCTGGAACTGACTGGCTTGGTAGGAAAACAGGGAAGTTATATGAACTTGATTGAGCTTTTTGAATACGTCAGAGATTAGAGTTCCTGAGAGTGGAATTTCCCAACTTGAAAGATGGCAGCAGCTGCGACATTGATAAGAGTTTCTACAGAAGCACATGGTGCAAACAGACATGTGCTTGTCCATGTGATCCAGAATGGTAATTCATTGACAAAATTTGTGATCCCCAGTAACCTTTGTGTGACTGTGTGTGTGTGTGTGTGTGAGAGAGAGAGAGAGAGAGAGGGAGACACACACACACACACACACACACACACACACACACACAAACACACATACAGATCCACCTCCTAGGTAACACAGTACCAGAACCTAGCATTCTAGCCAGAGAAGGGAAATTTTCTTGGCAGCCCTAAACTTGGGATCGTCTTGTGTATAACCTAATCTTTAAAATTTCCAAGTTTGAGAGTTTAGATATTAACATTTCCATTGAAAATAGATTGTCTACATATTTCTTGAGCTGCTTTGACTATGGGAAAAAAGAAGAGAGGACTGCTCATGTGGTTCCTATACCTAAAGAATAAAAGCTATTTCTTGAGATTTGGGAGAATGGGAAAGATTGGGGCTTTGTCAGAACTTCTCCCCCTCCCCCTTTACAATAAATTATTTGGACAGTGCAAATTCTACGAGAAGCTGTTTACTTATTTAGCAACCTTCTAAGTATGTTTACCTTTTAGAGGGAGTCAAAACCACAGGATGATACCATAAATCTTACTGGGACTATGTAGGAACCTGTGGGAAAGAGGGACTCATTGGAATGTCACAAAGTTGCCAAGATAGCAGCCCCAAATTCGGTTCACTCCTGAGAAGAGCTTATGAGTTATTTGAATGTTTTACGAGTTTCTGTATCTGCCTC
The DNA here is from genome assembly GCF_016433145.1 of Gracilinanus agilis. Classification (NCBI taxonomy): domain Eukaryota; kingdom Metazoa; phylum Chordata; class Mammalia; order Didelphimorphia; family Didelphidae; genus Gracilinanus; species Gracilinanus agilis. The sequence continues at coordinate 299,399,163 of NC_058133.1, read as the reverse complement.
TGGGTTTCTGTGAGTCTTTTGAAACTTTCTTTTCTGTGGGTTGAAATAAATGATGACAACTGCTCCTACATATATTAATTTGAATGCCTTTACAAGAGTTAGAAGTTCTGTTTCCCACATTTGGAAAATTTAATCATAAGTTGGACTTGTATTTTGAGATTTCCTGGAATAGTTCCAGGTGGAATAGATGAGCCAAAAAGAGAGAAAATGACCTTTTTTGGGTCAGCCTCCAAGATTGGTCCTGAACCTGAGTGAACCCAGAATCTTGGAAGGTATGGGCTGGTTTATGAATTACATTTAAAAAAAATAACAATAAAATGTCCTATAGGGGAAATGATTTCCATAAGAAGCAACTGAACGTCCACAAATTGTTAGAGTTCTTTGAAGAAGTCAGTAATCACAGGGACAAAGAAGAACAGGTGGTTATTATTTAAGCCTTCAAGAAATCTTTGGCAAGGCATTACATGAAAGGCTTCTAAAACAATAGAGTTATTATGACATTAGTAGATACATTTTATCATGGGTAGAAAACTGGTTCAAAAACAGGAAGGAAACAAAAGCAAGAAGTAAATGAATACTTCTTTGGAGAAGTATTACGTAAAGTAACACAGGGTCTGTGAAGAGTCTTGCCCCTACCTGCGTCAAAGAGCTCTCATTACTTAGATGTGCCTTCTGACTGAAGTAATAGCAAATGTCTGAGGTGGTTCTTACTCTTTAGAGATTAGGGAAACCCACTGCCCCCATAAGCCTTGTGAAAGAATAGAGAGGAGTGCTGGATTTGGAATCAGAGGACACTTTTAAAAATACTTTATTTCCCACTTGCTGTGTTTTTGTTTTTATTTTTTGGAGTTTGGGAAGATGTGAGTTTAACTCTTCCCAGAAGCCTTCCTGCACCATACAGCCAACCTAGAAGAGCAGAAAAGACAAGGAATGCTTCCTGACTGAGCAGGAAGAAGACAAAAGCTCTGAGAGGGGAGTACTACTGTTCTACCCAACAGAAAAGGAACATGGGATTATAAGATCATAGAGGTGGAAAGAACATAGAGCATTAGAGCATATCAAGTTTTCCTCATTTTACAGATGGGGAAACTGATGCACAGAAAAGTTAAATAACTTGTCCATGGTTAAATAGCTAATATCTAAAGTGAGATTTGAACCTACTGTAACTCCTGTGGTAGGGGTATGAGGAGAGAGAGAGAGAGAGAGAGAGAGAGAGAGAGAGACTATGATTATAGATCACAGATCATAGGGTTTTCTTTAAACCCTTACCTTCTGCCTTAGAATCAATACTGTGTATTGGTTCCAAGGCACAATAGGGATAAGAGCTAGGTAGTGGAGGTTAAGTGCCTTGGCCAGAGTTGTACAGCTAGAAAGTGTCTGAGGCCAGATTTGAACTGGGGATCTCCCATTCCTAGGCTTAACTCTCAACCCACTGAACCACTGAACTGCCCACAGATGATATGTTTTTTTCAAGTCATATTTTTTGCTTGGCTTTTCAGCCTGGTTAGCTCTTCCCTATTAACTCTGCTAGATTTGAGGGTGAGGATAGCTGTCCCTTTACCAAGGACCGAAACATTTTAAATAAATGCAACTTAACCCTATTTGTAACAGAAGGCTACACTATCAATCAATATAAGATGATTTCTATCTAGATATAAGTGAAGAAGGACATACTATAATACTCACTCTCTCTGTTTCAAAAAAGAAGTTAACTTGGTATAATTTTGTCAAGGGTAGTTAAGATTCTAAGATGTAGATGAAGGAAATGAGTACATTCAAGTCACAGGGGATACTTGTGTAATGACAAGAAGATAGGAGATGGAATATCATGAAAATGGTGTATCAGTTTGATTAAAAAAGCGACTGTGTGAATAAGACTGGAAGACAAATGGGAGCCAAACTTTAAAGGATGTTTGAACAACAACTTGAGGATTTTGTATTTTACTCTTAAAGACCATGGGAAGTCATTGAAAATTTATTTGAATAAGAAGTCACATAGTCTGTGTTTAATGCATGCCATTTTGCAGTTGTGTAGAGGATGAATCTGAGCAGGTAGACAAAAGAAAAGGAGACCAATGAATAAACATTTGTGGAATTTACTCATATTTAAGACAAACTTGTTTGTTTTTCAGTCATTTCAGTTAGTGACATGCGTAGGGCCACACAGCTAGTAAGTAGGGGAGGTAAGATTTGAATTCAGGTCTTCCTGACTCCAGGTCCATTGCTCTAGACACTGTATCACCTAACTGCCTATAAGATGAGCTCATTTGTGCATAGTTAGAAGAATCAAACTTATTCTTCCTTTTGAAAACTGGGACATTTATCCATCACCAGCCGTGAATCATTTCTACTGATCTCTGCTGTTTTTCAGCAGTCACAGTGACTCCACAGTAACATTCACATGCTCTTTTGATTCTCTAGCATATTGTTTCTTAAGAGTTATGACTTCAACTCCTGAAAGGTAGCTGGAATTTGCTTACTATTTTTTCCATTACTCTTGGGCTTAAATTATCTATTAACCATTTTTTCTTTGTTCTGTACTTCTCAGTCTAATGATTATTCTCCTTGGTAGAGAGCTGAGCAGTAGGGTCTTATTTCAGGCATCCATTATTACCACTCTATCTGCAATCATCCTTTCTTTGTTCTTAGTTTTTCTGTGTAGCTTTGAAGAGGTCATTTTTGTTGTCTTTATCATTCACTGCAAGTCTCAACCTATTAGCTTTTTTGATATTTTATGTTACCACAATACCCTTTTGTTATTCATCTTCTGTTAACTGCTTCTGCTTTCATCTTTGGTATGCCTTTTAAAAAAAATTCAGTTTGATGAATTCTTGTGTATCCCCCTTGGCCAGTTCAAACAACTTCTTCTCCCCCTTCCCCCTTCATTATCAAGTTCCTTTTTATTTATGTAGTAAGAATTTTGTTCTTGAATGCATCCTGTCCCTTTTGTGATAACTTGTCTTTCTTTGTTTTTTAAGCCAGAGGATTCTATTTACCTTTCCCAAACCTATTACATTTTATTCTATACAAATCTAGGGTGCACATCAGACTTTGTATCTTTCCCCTCTTTATCAGAAACTCTAAAGTGGATGTGGTAATTTCCTTGTGTCTTTTCAAGTTTTTAGCAATCAGTTCCTCCTCATTGCTCAAAATCAGATCAATTCATCTTGATTGATCAAGCAATGAACATTTGTTAGCTATGTGTCAGGCACTATGCTAACTACTGGTGACACAACAAGGAAAAACAGTTTCTCTCTTCAAGGAGACTTTCCAGTGGTGAATATGTCATGTAAGTAAGTAGGTACACAGAAGATAGATGCAGGATTGATAGAAAGTAACCTTAGAAAGAAAGGCATCAACATCTCAAGGACTGGGAAAGGCCTCCTGTTGAGAGTTACTTTGAAACTCAGTGTTGAAGGGAGTCAGACTCCAAGAAGTGGAGATGAGGAACAAGGGTATTCTTGGTATGGGGGACAGTAAGCCCAAATGCATAGTGGTGAGAGATGGAGTATATAAGGAACAGCAATAAAGTTAGTGTGGCTGGACCACATAGTGTGGGTTCAAGTCGTGAAGAGCTTTAAATGTTGAACACTTTGTTTGATTCTAGATGTAATAGGGAACCATTGGACTTTATTGAATTTGGAGGTGGCATGACCAGACTTGTGCTTTAATCGTTTTGGAAGCTGTATGGAGAATGGATTGGAGATAAGAAATTTGAGGCGGTGTGATCAATAAGGAAGCTATTGCAACAGTATAGGTTGGAGGTGATCAGAACTAGTGAACTAGGACTGTGTCAGTAGAGAGAAGATTAATAGTTTCTCTATATTGTTTCCTCCGCTTATTGGAGAGTGAAATGATTATTAAGGCTAGTTAAGAATTTGCCAGGTACTTGACTTTAGTTAGAGAGTTCTGGCTGTGAGTAGTTGAAATTCCCTGACATTGATTTCCTTTCTCTCTCTCCCCATCTCCTCTCCCTATCTCTTTCTTCCTCTCCTCTTCTTAACTCCTTTCCTCTCTCATGTCTACATGCCAGGCTATGAGCTGATTCCCAAATTAATAAATCATTTGTACCTTCTGCTTAGTTACTCTGAAGTATAATCTCACCACAGTGTCTTTTTTGTTTTTTCACCTTCTGTTGACTCTCACCCAATTTTTCTTCACCGTGTTTTCCTCTCTATGTCAAAGATAAATTCTTATGTATTTTTGAAACACAATGTTACTCTCTCATTCCTTTTCATATAGAATCTTCATTTCGTATAAGACAGTCCATTCTATAATCCTTTTTGTGTCATGTCATATCAAGTCTTGGTGATGACATGAGACAGAATTTGCTTCTGTATTAAGAACTCAATTTATCTATTTTTATACTCTTCACATTTGTATTTAGACATCTGACCAAGACTTCTAGTTTTTATCACTGTTCTTATTTTTTGGACCTTTTAAAAAAACTATCATCAGCAGATTATATATTTTTCTTCTTATATGGCACTTGCTATTCTGTGACATCTGGCTTAATGGATATATGTTGGCATATTTCTCTCTGACCCATCATTTTGATTTTTAAAGCCATCTTTCTCATATCTGAAAGTTTCCACGTAAACATATTTTTACTGACCCCTCATTAGATGAAATAGTCAGTCAATCAACAAGTATTTATTAAGCAAGGAATTAGAAAGGAACAAGCATTGATTAAGTACCTTCTATGCATAAAGCTCTGTACTTTACAAATGTTATCTCATTTGATCCTCATAATAACCCTGTGAGGTAGGTGCTATTGTGAGTCCCATTTTATAGATGAGGGAACTGAGGCAGGTAGTCAAGTGATTTGCCCAGTGTAATGTAGCTAATAAATGTTTGTGGCTAGATTTGAACTCAGGTCTTCTGGATTCCAGCCCTAGAACTCTTTACCACTTAGCTGCTCTATAACATTTGTCTCAAGTCCTTTGCTAGAAGCTGGGACTTAAAAAAAAAAAAAACCAAAACCCAGAAATAAAACTATTTGCTTATCAGAGCACATCTGTAGTTGTACTCCATGCTTGGCCAAAAGCTGTCATTCCCATATTTTAGGTCATGATCCAGAGATCCAGATCTCATTTTCTGATACTCTCTTACATGGCTATTTATTCCCTTTTGCCCAACTAGAAAAGGAATAAATAACCCAAACAAATTGAAAAGTGGATCAAAGCAGTTTTTATATAATGACAGACTCACAAGATTAAAAAAGAAGGCCAAGAGAAGACAGGATTGAAGCTTATTAAACCATGAAGGGTGTGGATGGGATTCACTGAATTATCTCATAGCCTATATAGTCAACTTCCCCAATTATTTAAATGAGAGAAAGGAGGCTTAAAAAGATTAAGTGTCCTGCCTAAGGGCATGTGGCCTCTAATTAATATCTTTGCCCAGGAAGATTTTAGTTCTCCTTAATGCAATGCAGATTCCTTGCTACTACCCCATGTTTCTGGATTTGACTTCATAGAACAAAAACTCTTTGAGGGCAGGAACTCTTGTTTTTGTTTTTTTATCCAGCTTAGTCCCCTGCACAGAAACAGACACTTAATTTTGTTCATTCACAACTGACTCTTTGGATCCCATGAACCATAGCAAACCATGGGGTATTCTTGGTAAGGATACTGGAGAGGTGTGCCATTTTTTAACTCCACTGGATCTTCTTTTGGTCAGACATTTAGAGGTTAAGTAACTTGCCCAGGGTCACACAGCTAGGAAGTATATGAGGTTTGATTTGAACTCAGGTCTTCTTCACTCCAAGCCTAGTGCTCTTAACCACTGAGTCACAGCTATCTCAAGACACTTAATAAATATATGTTAAATTGAAAGGCTTGTGGAGCAGAACTAAAATAAGGGGAATATATGAAACTTGAACGGGATAGTTTTAGAAACAAAAATGGAAGCATGCAATCCTTTGTGTAAGAGTACGTATATGAAACTCATTCTGACTTGAGTCTGGAAAAAATAGGTCTAAGAAGAATTTAGATAAATCAAAGGTATAGCCATTGCCCTATCAGTAAAGAGGAAATTAAGGGTGTTGGAATAACCTTTTAAGATTAATATTATGGAGAATAGCTATCTCAGATGAGGTACTTGGTCCCACTGTCAAAGAATTAATACCGGGCTAGATGTCATTTCTTAAACTCTTAGGTAAGAACTAATACATTGTTTTGACATTTTAAGTTAGTTATGTAACTTAATGGCAGAATTGGAAATAGAAGCCATGTCTCCTGACTTCCATTTTAGGCCAACTCTGGGGTACAGTTCTCATACCAAATGAGAACATTGTTGGCACTGACGATTTGCTAATTGTTAACAATACTAAGAACAACAATTTAATTGATCTTTCAGATAAAATTACTACCAGATGAAACAAATGATGCCTTTTCTATTTCTAGCTGATTGCCAACATCTTAGTCCAAGAGTAACTTCCAATACGGATTATTATTTCATGAATAAACAGAACATTTCTCATATCATTATTGACATAATAATCTTCTGAAGTTCCATTCCAAATGCTTCATCATGGCATAAGAGATGACCCTAGGTTCTCAAAAGCTATGCCAATCAAGAAAGCAAGCTCTGGCAGGTCCTACCAAGTTGGAAAACCTTCAAGCATGGATCTGGCAACAAACTGTATCAATGTTTTCTAAGGACAAGTGTAACTAAGTTTGGAGAGTTCTATCACTAAAGGCTTGGCTACCAGGTGATGGATTTTTATTAAAACCACAACCACTCATGTAACTATTCATGAGAGGGATTACAATCTTTACTGGTCTAGAAGAGTACCCACATTGACGAAATCACAAATCCTTGAAGTATTACGATGACATAAACTTTAAAAGAACAAAAACAAACGTTGGTTCTAATTAAGAAAAAAAACAATCTAGTTTCATAGTAAAAGTATCTGAGAAAATTTCCATTGCCCAATACTTTCACATTCTGGAAAATATGCTACATGGTAGTTTTGAGTAAATATTTGCTTTAGGTTTTACTCACTTCTGTGTTACCTAGCTTATTAATCATTAACACTGCAGAAAACATATGCCCACTCATTTCTTTCCAAAGTACACCTGATGGGGCTCAGCATTGTCCTTCTTAGAATCTCAGCACTGGAAAGGGCCTTCAGTATCATCAAAGCTCAGTGTTAAAGATCAAAAATACTAAGAGATCTTCTAGGACAAGCCTCTCATTTCACAGAGGATGAAACTGAGAACTTGTTTAATTGTTTCATTTGTGTCTGACTCTGCGACCTTATTTGGGTTTTCCTTGGCAAAGATACTGGAGTAGTTTGTCATTTCCTTCTCCAGCTCACTTTACAGATGAGGAAACTGAGGCAAACAGCAGTAAAAGACTTGCCCAGGATCACACAGTTAATAAGGGTCTGAGGCAGATGACTCTTCCTGATTCCAGGACCTATACTCTATCCACTGTTCCAAGTTCTCAGAATAACATAATTAAGATGTGTAAAGGTCTCTAGTCTTCTATTCTTTCTCTCTGTGCAATATTGCTACCTCTTTCAGAAATATTGATTAAAGATTTAATCTATGGGTATACAATATCCAAGCCATCATCAACTGAGTTTATTAGGTAAAAAATAATGACACAACTATTTCATTAACAACGTGTCTGGCAGACCTCAGATTCAGTGCCCACTATAGGTAACATTTCTTAGTGCAGACACTAAGGGAGATAACTTTAGGGTTGTAGCTGGAAATAAAGCTCCTTAAACATAAAGTAGAAATGCTTGTTTCCAGTGATGAAAGCTGAGAAATATAAAGCCTGATCAGGCCCTTAAAGAGGATGATGACTCATATTTATATAGTACTTTAAGGTTTACAGAGCTCTTTCCTCACACTAAATCCTATAAGTTAAGTTATACATGTTTTATTATCCCCATTTACCAAATGGAGAAATTGAGGCTCAGGAGGTTATAAGTGACTTTTCTATAATCACATAATGCTGTAAGTATGAAAGCTAGGATCCCAAACCAGATCTACCAACTTGAAGTCCAGCATCTTTTCCATGACACCACATTGATGTCCTGTCACCGTGGGAGGAGGAGCCCTCTTGCTCTTGACTACCTCACTCAAAATAGACGGGTTCGGTGCCAGCCTAAATGTGAATTTTTTTTGGCAAAACTAATTCTTTGGGGATTCATATTTTATTAATTTGCTGAACCACTGCCATGGCTGTCTAGCAGAAATGCCAGTCTTTTGTAGAGGACATATGCTGAGTCCTCTTCACTTATTCATTCCCTAAGAAGTAGGCAATGATTCTTTGTGATTCAGTTCATCTCAACTCAAATCTAATTCAATCTAACAGACTAAATTGTCTAAATGTCTACTATGTAGCAGTACTAGGACCTATAGATAATTGAGATACAAAGAATAAAAGAAAAGCTTCCTGCTCTCACAGAGCTTGTATTCTATTGGAGGGAAAATCCATTATTTTCTCACATAGCTGCCAAATGATAATACTTCTGCCAAAATAATCTTTTTAAGGCAAAGTTATGATCATAATGCTTCCTGTACAAAAGATTTCAGTGCTTCCTATTGAATTGAAGATAAAATGCAGACTCTCTAGCTTGACATTTAACCCTCTACAAGTTGATGCCAGCTCACCTTGGCTTTATTTTATATTACTCCTCTCCAATTCTGGCTACATATAAGTCTTGCCATTCTCATTACAAATGAGATGATTATATGGAAGAAAGTTGCAACCAAATGGAAGAAGAATCCATAGGACCTCTATGGAGAAGATTTGACAGAATTCATTTTGTGTTATACCCAAAGACAATATTAGAAGCATCATTTCATGCAAAGAATCTTAACATTGCGTTGTGTCCTGGACCCTTTTGGCAGTTAAGTGAAGTGTATGAAACCCTTCTCAGATGAATGATTTTTTTCAAAATTCATAAACAAAAGAAATGCTAAATTTTCAGTTAGAAGTTAGTGACAATGTATATTATGTATATTTATTTTTTTATCATTCAAATGAAATAACCCCAGGTTAAGAGCACATAATATCATGGCATGCTTGGTCATCTCATATTTCATCACTACTAATCAACATTTACAAAAAATGACCATGAATATAATCATAGCTTATACACACTATCTGTTCTAGGGGGGTGAGGAAATAGAAAAGTTCAACAAAGAACTTGTTAAGACCTTCAAAGTTAAATGAACATATTTTAGTACTTAGAAATTCCAGCGTGAGAATAGGCACGGGGAGGACCTCAAAAAATATGTTGGAAAATACTGTTCAGGAGTCAGAAACAAAAAATATATTTCTCCCCCACCTCCCCTAATGAGGAGTATTTTCTTTTTTATAAGAAGAGAGCTTGAAGGTACATAAAAAAAAAGTAGTGAGGTCCAAATGAGTTCTGAAAAAAATGAAATACATTAGATCTTGCTGGGAAGTGACTGGTTACCAAGGAACAATTATTTCCTCAAATATCATCTAATACAGTCTGATCTCCATCCTGATTTATTTAAATAAGCTATTATTGTTAAAAAGGGGAAATGGATAAGAAGCTTCCATATAGACTCCCAGTGTTTTTTATAGTATTCTAAATGATGTCAATTACTATTAACAACAAGACGAAAAAGAGTCTCAAAACTACCCCCCCCCCCCCATTCCTAGGTTCAAATCTGGCCTCAGATGCTTCCTAACTGTGTGACCCTGGGCAAGTCATTTAATGCCAATTGCCTCACCCTTACTACTCTTTTGCCTTAGAATCAATACATAGTATTGATTCTAAGGTGGAAGATAAGGGTTTAAATTAAAAACAACAAAAACACACTCCCAAAGAAAATAAAACAAAACAGAACAAGAACATTTGAGTGAGTTAGCCAAGGGCATTAGAATATCAATTCATTTGTAAAATTTCATGTAGGAGGAGGAACTGTCTTTCACTTATATCCTCAGGGCTCAACACTATGCCTGGAACATAGTGGGGACTTAATAAATGCTTATTGACTGATTGACTAGATCAGGGATTCCCTAAGTGGGTGCCACTGCCTCCCTGGTGGGTGCTGCAGCCACAGGTGCATTTGGGGGTGGTGAATAACTGTAAGGGGGTGGTGATAGTATGACAGGGGGCACAAAGTAATATTTTTTCTGGAAAGGGGGTGGTAGGCCAAAAAAGTTTGGGAACCACTGGACTAGATGATTAGAATTGCCTCATCAAACAATAGGAAGCAATGAAAGTTTGTGATTTATTAAAATATCTTTGTTTATTTTGTATAAACTGAATTATAGGTCATAATGTTCATATATCCATAAAAAATTAAAATATTTACTACTTGGAAAAGGAAGAGGACTGGTTATATAGTAAGTCTGGGTGCTAATCAATGGATTATTGATGTTTCAACCTATAGGCTCCATTGTTATCCATATTGTTATGATTAGAATTATGCCCAGGGACTGATTTTTGGGTAAGAATATAAAGTTATTGATTATATCAGGTTTATTAGTTAGGCCAGCGTCATATCTGATAAAGTGTTATAGGTCTCCATAGCTCTCTTTGAACCAGGGATGACCCAAATTAGGTCATACAACTCAATAAATAGATTTTTAGGAGCATTATTCAGCTCCTCCCTTGAATATCCCAAGACATTTTTAATTGGTGATAGCTAATTAAGAGTGGTCTATCAACCTATCCCTCCCTCCCTATCCCTCACAGATGAATAGGTCAAGTATTCAATAAAAGAACCCTTGTCCCTTTTATTTATTAACCAAATTCTGTTTAAAAAAAAAAAAAAGGAAGATCTTCCTTGGGATTCTCAAGGGCAAAGGAACTGCAAAAAGCAGCAGTCTAGATGATGTCTCTGACCCAGATCCCAGACACAGGAACACACAGCAATTCTTTCCAATATAAAGGAATTAATATAGCTTATGAAAAATATGTTTTCATAATACAATGTCAAGAGAGCCAGAGGATGTCCCCCAGCATCTTAGGTGGACTGCATTTGGAGGATTGGTGGGAGGACACAGGACATGTTACAGGTTGAGAAGAAGTATATGGTTTGAGTTCAGCACTGTTGGAGAGAGGATTCACTTCAATGATTTTTCAGATCAGTGAGGTATCAAATTAAGTTTGTTATATTATTCATCTGAGTAGTATGCAAGTGCCTTTAGCTGTCAGCTGGTTAATGAACACTTAAGTGCCTATACTACTCTGGCAAACTATTAGTTAGTTATCAACAAATATTTATTAAGCACCTACAATGTGCAGTCTTTGTGCTAAGTGTTGGGGATATAAAGAAAGGGAGAAGACAGCCCCTGCTTTCAATGAGCTCCTAAGAGGGGGAATAGCATGCAAACAATTATCTACAGGGTAAATTGGAAATAATCAACAGAGGGAGGTATTAGAATTAAGAGGAATTAGACAGACTTCCCTTAGAGAATGGATTGTTTAGTTTTTGTATTTGCAGCCATAGAATCCATGTACACAAAAGGTGTAATATCTTGTACACAGAAGGTGCTTAATTAGTGTTTGCTATTCCATTGAACCTGGTAGACTGAGACTGAGGCTAAATTTCATTCATTAAAATGAATGAATATTGAAGCTCCTCAGCATGAGGTTCTTCTTTTATCCTTTGAGTACATGGTGGCCTCTATTCTAAGTTCTCTTTCCAAAGCAAACATAATATTTGGATTGTGAATATTGTGAAATCACACAGGGAAATGATTATGTCTTATGTTGCTGCTTTTTCTCCTGAAGGATTCCAAGTATTCTGCAACTTGATGAAGAGATTGTTTTGTTCTTCACTGAAAAGTAATTCTGTCTATGATGAAATAAGGTGGAGTTTTTTTTTTAATAAGGTACACAATATAACATTTTGACAAGAAATATTCCTTTGGGGGAATAGATAAAAGACAGATGATTTGTACTGATGTTAGGATTCAGCAAATGAATAAAGAATATTTTAAGGCCTTGACTGATTTTAAATGACTAGGATCTTATTTTAAGTTAACTGTAGGTTGGATGACATATAAATTCTATTGGGTATAATAGTCTGAGTTTTTACCGTGAGTTGAAGAAAGTGTCATCATCTAGTTATCAACTTCATAGGATTAAAGAACTAGTTGGCACCTTAGATATCATTTAAAGTAACTCTTGGGAGGTAGCTAGGTGGTTTGGTGGATAGAATATTAGGTCTAGCATCCATAACAATATTAACAATAATAATAATAGCTAGAATTTACATAGCACTTACCGAGTTCCAGAAGCCATGCTAAATACTTTAGGATTATTATCTCATTTGATTCTCAACAATAATCCTATGAGATAGGAGCTCCTTTGATTCCCATTTTGCAGTTAAAGAAACTGAGGAATGCAGAGGGTTTTTTTTTCTTGCCAATATCATATAGCTAGTAACTATGAGAAACTAGATTTGAACTCAGCTCTTCTGGATTCCAGGCCCAGGGCTCTATACACTGTGATACCTAGGTATCTCAGGGACACTACCTGTGAGATCCTTGGGAAGTCACTTTACCACTGTCTGCCTCAGTTTCCTCAACTGTAAAATGAGGATCACAATAGCACCTATCTCACAGGATTGCTGTAAAGATAAAATGAGATATTTAAAAAATGTTTAGCATAGGGGGCAGCTGGGTAGCTCAGTGGAGGGAGAGTCAGGCCTAGAGATGGGAGGTCCTAGGTTCAAACCCGGCCTCAGACACTTCCCAGCTGTGTGACCCTGGGCAAGTCACTTGACCCCCATTGCCCACCCTTACCAATCTTCCACCTATGAGACAATACACCGAAGTACAAGGGTTAAAAAAAAATGTTTAGCATAATGCCTGGCATGTAGTATGTGCTTAATACATATTAAACGCCTATTATGGGCCAAGTTTTCTTTCTTTTTCTTTTTTTTTAACCATGGATGTGTTTCCTTCCTTTCTTTCTTTGTGTGGATGAAGAAATAGATCCTCAGGAAGGTTCCATATCAAACATGCAGTAAATGGCAAAAGTAATATTCAAATACAGGTTTTCTGTCCACAGGTCCAGCATTCTGTCTATTCTGCTATATTGCATCTCCATTCTAATTTCTGGTAGTACTAGGCCAGTGGTGGCAAACCTTTTATAGACTGAGTGCCCAAATTGGAACCCTCACACCCAACCCATCCCCATCCTTGCCTTACCCCAGACAGGGGAGGGAGAAAGTGCTCCCATTGGGCTGCTGGGCAGAGGGGTGGGTGATGTGAGAAATGTCCTCAGGTGTATGTGGAGAGAGGGAGGGGAGCAGCCCCCTCAAACACGCTCCAAAACATGCCATAGGTTTGCCAACACAGTACTAAGCCATCCCCAAATTTAGCAGAATGATTTTGCTTAGCTAGTGAGCACCAGCTGTCTGATGGTATGACTTGCAGGCATAAATAAATGATAGCATCATGACATGAAAAAAAAGAAAATATCTATAATAATCATATTCCCCCTGAGGAAGCAGAAACAGAAAGATAATGCCAAAGACACATATTTGAAATAATATGCAAACAATTATTTCCACTTTTTGATGCTCTGACCAGAAGATGACTATTTGTGGAAAAATTTATATACATTGTAAAAACTGATTTGATTTCATAGCAGTGAGATTTGTCAGAAATCAGTTTTTCAGTAATGAGGAACTCAAGATAATTATTTTATTCATGTTCTGATTCTTTATAAAATAGAACTAGAAAACAGAGCATAATGGACAGTTCCATATGATAGTGTATAACATTGAATGTAAAAAGGAAAATATAGCAATACTATTTATCTGGAGTTTTCCAGTAACATCTTCATTTGGAATATAGACGAGAACCTGGAAATAAATAAAAATAGGTTCTGAGAGGTGGGAATAGGTGTGATAAATGACATACACTTTGCTCATAGGACAAACTAGGCTTTCATTAACTTTTACTTTACCTACAATTTTAACAGCCTATTCCCACAGATGATTAGAAATAGTGTATTTAGAAGGGGAATGTGAGACTGCTAGAAAAAGATGCTTTTTTTCAGTAGTGAAGTGCCAAGTGACAGAAAAACTAAAAAAGATATGCTTAAGAACAGAAAGCACACTAGTTTGGCGTCATTTAATATAGGGGCAAATCCCAAGTCTCATACCTCAATTACTCCAGATGACACTATATTCAGTTGATTATACATATATTTTATCTACATATATTTATATGTTTCAGATATAGTTGATCAATTATTGAATGATTTTTAAAAAACCCTTTCATTTGGTAGTTTTGATGGTAAAATGACAACCAATTCTTTATGAATTATAATTTCTTTTCTTTTAACCCTTACTTTCTGTCTTTGTAACAACTCTAAGACAGAAGGGCTAGGCAAACAGGTTTAAGTGACTTGCCCAAGGTCGTACAGCTAGGAAGTATCTGAGGTCAGATTTGAACCCAGGTTCTCCTGATTCTAGGCCTACTGCTCTATCCTCTGCCACCAAGCTGCCTCTAAATTATAATTTCTTACCTTAGTTCACAATATTTTTGAGTTTGAGTATTTTGTCTGAGCTCAGTTGTAGATTATAATGTTCACATATGCTCAGTCATTTTTAGTCATGACTGAATTTTTGTAGCCCCATTTGGGATTTTCTTGGCAAAAGTACTGGAGTGGTTTGCCATTTCTTTATTTATCTCATTTTACAGATGAGGAAACTGAGACAAACATGCTTAAATGACTTGCCCTGGGTCAAACAACTAGTAAGTGTCTGAGGCTAGATTTCAACTAAAGGGAGAGTTCATCTTCTATAGGATAGAATATAGAGTCCAGCCCTCTATCTATGGACCAACTAGCTGCCCAATGTTTACATATTACTGTTTTAAAATATTTAGGATTACATATAAAAATACATAGTTCCCTTAAATAATTAGTATTTAGTATCTAATTACTTAAACCTACTTCCAATCTTAGAGGTGCCTCTAATAAAATAGTTTTCATAAAAAAAGCCCCACAGAGTTGAGATAATTTCCCATAACTTATATATAGACCAGAAAAGATATTTTAACCAGAGACCTCTAGCAAAATACCATTCACCTAGGAATGAAGGAAATATAGTTCTCAGTATTTAAAGCCAAAGATAATAAAACTTCTGAAATAGTCTCTTTTCTCCTCCCTTATTCTTTTTTTTCTCTTTTTTCTGTCCCCTCTCCTTCTATCTTGTACTATCCCTTCACCTCCCCTCTTTTCTTCTCTTCTTTCCTCTCCTCATTTAGTGTAGTATAGTTTAGTTTAGTCTAATATATGGAGAAAGAGCAATGGATTCAGAGTTAGAGGATCTGTTTTCAAATCCAATCTCTACTCCTTTTCCTGTGCAATTTTGGACAAATAAATTAAATTTTCTGGGTTCATTTCCTCTTCTATGAATGAGGGAGTCAGAACTCAATGACCTTTAAGCCTGGCACATGGAGCTTAATAAATATTTATTGATTGATCGATTGAAGGCCCCTTATACTTTTGGGTCTTAATTCTATTTTCACCCAAAAGAATCTGTGATTTCAGAGTGTGAATATTTCCTCCAATGAAGAAGATAAATGAAAAATCTAGGTAACACAGTGGATAGAGTATTGGAGGTAGTATCCAGAAGAACTGAGTTCAAATCCTGCTCTAGATACAGTTGTTTAACCCTGGACTAGTCATTTAGAAACTCTCTGGGTCTCAGTTTCCTCATCTGTCCATAAGGTTATTTTGGAAATCAAATGAAATAATATTGACATAGCATTTTGTAAATCTTAAAAGCTACATAAGTACTAGCTATTCTGATTATGGTTGTTCTTATGTACCATCCATACTTGCTCCACTTCTTGTACTCTCTATACAAGTCTCTCTATAAGTTGGCCACAGAGGATTCATTCAGTGTGCTGGAGACTTGTATCATTTCCTCTTGACATTATGAGGAAAGCAGTGCGGTACCCATGGACTGACTGCTCATTGGTTATCCTTCTCTCTCACTGCATGATCAGCCCACCTTTGCTATCTTTCAAAGGAAAGACATTCTCCAGGGCTTTTTTTTTTTTGAGTCACCATTTATTTTAATTTAAAAAATATAACATAATATAACATGTAACATAATAATATAATACATATAATTTGTTTATAAACTTGTAACATGATAATAAATATTTACTTTCTTATGTCAAACTTTTCTCTCAGATAGAATTCTCAGTCAAGAACTAGGATTAGAGAATCAGAGACTACTTTCTCTACAGGATTAGAGACTGGACCTATGACTTCATTGGTATAGAGAACTCCCAGATGAAGAAACTCCAACTACCAAGTCAGGTCAGCATGTCTTTGCATCTTGTTTTAAAGAATTGCATAAAGCCCAGACAGATTAAGTGATTTGCTTACAAGTTACTCAACCATTATGTGTCAGAGTTGAGAAGTGAATCCTGGTGTACCTGGCTCCAAGGCCAGTCCTTTATACTTCATGCCCCAGGTTTCAATTTTGCTGTATTCACAGTTATTTAGAGTTGTTCCCTTGCATGTGAACCAGGGGTGGTAGTTTAAGGACAAATCCTGGGTCATAAGATCAGGTTTCTGGAAATTGCTGTACAGTTTGTGGTTGGTTGTTTCTGCTGATTCAAGAGAACTATTTGCTTTTCTATCCATGTGGACCCAAAACATTTTTACACTCTTTGACCACGAAACAAAACACAGACTTACCTAAGTAAGAAGAGGAGACTCAAGTAGCTTTAAAAAAGGGAGGAAAAGAACACTACCACATTTTTTTTAATACCACATTTTATTTGTAGACAGATTTTAGTTCCAGTTATTTACAAAGTATCTTTAATATCCATGTTTATTTCCAAAACATTATTCAATAGCTCTGATTTAGAGATTGCATGTTACTAAGTGTAGGGAGCCACAAAAATAGCTACTTAAAAAAAAACTTAATTCAATTTCAGAATGGAAATAGCACACAACTCAAATGCTATAATTTATATTCCAACTGATTACTACATTTGGATACTGAATTAGCAAATCATCTGGCCAGCATATATTCCATTAAACTGGTAAACATTGGAATTTACTCATGTTTAGGGTATGTTAATAACTCAAATCACTGACCATTAGAAGAATATTGCTTCCCAGGGTCAAAATTTTCGAAAGAGAGAGCAATTTCTCCATTATTGTGGGAATCTAGTTCCTTTACTTCTCAAGCTATCCATTCAGTCTTCTCTCCTGACTCCACTTTTCATTTTCTGGACTTTTCCACTTGCCCCTATGGGTACCTTCCTATCCTATTCCTTTCTTCTAGCTTTCTACTTCTTTTGGGGCTGAGGACAATGGACCCCTTAAGTTTTCTAATGATTTCTAATGAATTGGCAGAGATTTAAGTTGACAAAATGTTGAAATTTTCAAAACTACAGGGTGCCTTAACTTTTTAAAGAAATAGCTAGTTCCAATTAAAAAAATTTAAAATTTATTCCAGATGACATATTGATATAACTTTTAATATTTGTTTTCTGATATTTTGCAATCCATGTCCTCTCCCCTCCTTCCATCTCTCTCCTCTCCCCAAGAAAGCAGGCAGTATGATATAGGACTAGGTTGTACAGAAAATGTCATATAATACATATTTCCCTGTTCATCCTGTTATGAAACTAGATACATATTGCTTACATTTGAGAAAAATTCACGGAGGAAATAAAGTGAAGAATGGTATGTTTCAATCTCATAAGGATGATATTAGAAAATAAGTATTGTTTTATTAGTTTAGAGATGAGAAGTAGAGAAGCTAACTTGAGAAAGAATTGGAGTTTCAAACAGAACTGAGCCAGAGTTTCAGTTTCAAGTCTAATGGTTTTCCTGTGACAGTTACTTTCTCTGGGAGTGGCAGTTGGTTTCTGGTGCTTGGCAGAGTCACACATGAGAACTCTCTCTCTCAGGCCTGGAGGTGGTAACATCTTTGCCTCTCTCTCTCGTTGTCTTAGGGAAAGACCTGAAGGAGCTTAGCGTTTTCTTTTTCCAATTTGGGAAACCCTATTGACTATCTATTGCTATTTTATATATTGATTTAACTCTGAGAAGACCAAAGAAAACCCTGGTTTTTGGTTTGGACTGAGTCTGTTAAGGCTCAGAGTCCTAACTTGATTCTTGTTGAGACTCAACCAGCTAGCCTTTGTTATTTTTATAACTTGAAGGTGAAGTTAAGAATTATAAGGATAATATTGTTAGTTTTCTTAGAATAGTAAAAATTTGGGTTAGTCAGATCAAGAAGGATTAGCATAGCCTGTGAAAATAGGAGAAGCAGTTCCTTGTGGAACCGGGGAGTTTTATTAGGGTGGAGTTAGAAATCCTTTTATCCTTATCTATTTCAATAAATAGTTTATTTTTTATAACAAGAGTCTCTTTAGCATCTTTGCATCTGGCCCTGAAGGGAAGTTCACTTATAAGCTTTACTTCACTGATATAAATTGAAGATACTTTGTTAGCACAGCACACAGAGTATCAAAATCAGTTTATAACCAATAATCAATCCATTGTTGTATTATTTTATAGTCTCTTAATAATCTACATCAGATTCTGTTTGCTCTTTCTATGGCTCCTTCCAGTTTTTAATGAAAACACAATTTAGGGTTTAACCTCTTCTCATAACTCTACTCTTCCTGTGGAGCTGGGATCTCACTGAGGTGGGTATTCTCTCCAACAATGTAGCTCCTAAGTCCATGCATGGCAGGCCACCCTCTGACACTCTTGTCTCTCTTGTCCTATAAGTTTGTTATAAGTGCACAGTAGCATGCTAGGAGCCTCCTTAAACTTCATTTGGCAACACAAGAATACCGGAGGCATATAGCAGCTTTTTATTAGTTATTTTCTGCTCTTAGATTCAATCAAACAATCAATCAATAAGCAAATGTGTATTAAATACTTACTATATATTACTATGTACTTGACAATATTTCTATTTTTTACCATGGAATTTTTGAATATAAAAATTATGGAAATAGCAGTAAAAGGCTATTATTTCATATAAAAAACCACAACCTTTACTTTCTGTCTAATGATCAACACTAAGTATTGGTTTGAAGGCAGAAGAGTGATACTATGGGATTAAAAGGCAAAAACTGAAATAGTTCCTGCTCTCAAGGAATTTGCATTCTATCAGGTGAAGCAATACACTTAAAATGGCACTTTGCTACACGAGCATCTTAAGTGATGAGCAATTTGAGATATGTGCAGTCACCATCAGGATTTTTTACTTTAGGTCATGAGCAGATATTTGAATCACAAGCTTATGCCACCCTCCACTAGACAGCCTGCTGAATGGTGGGTTTCACAAGTTATTCAAGGCTGTTTAGTTCAGTGTTTATCTGGTCATGTGAGTATCTATATTGAATTGCTTTTGCTTTCTTCTTTATTTTTGTCTTTATTATCAGTTTTTTGGCATATTTCTTAACTTTTAACCATGAGTCCTAACAATGGAGGAATTGAAGGAGTAACAGCAGTAGCATATAGAGGTTTTGCAGGAAATTAGTAGGGAGGAGCCTAAGGTAGATGAGGTAATCAGTACAAGCTAGATTAAGGAAATGTTGAGGATTTGGGAAAAAATGAAAAAGTTTATTGAAAAGACATACCAGAAAAAGTGGCAACAGGTCATCTCTTAAAGCTTTGTAATGATACTTGTTTCACACATTATCAAAATATTCTGAAAGGGAGGAAGAAACAGACTTTCATGGAAAGGTTTTTGCTAAAATGACCTCTACGTGAAATAGAAGAAAAGTGTGGCAAAGTAGCCAAAATTCAATGAAGAAAATGATGATAATTAAGCAAAGTAAAAAAATAGAATTAAATTTAGCAATGAAGTTACATATTATAAATAATGTGTAAGGTCAATTTTGCATTTAAACGTAGCATTATGTGTGTAGAGAGCAAGTTATGTTAAGCAACAGTGCAGGAAATGAAAACCTTGTCCACCAGCATCTTCACCTGAACTCAAAGGTAAATAACATTTCTTAATCAAATTTATTTCTTTACATTCTTTCTTATTATCTATAAATATATTTATTTGTTATTTATAAAGTATAGTTTGTATTTAAAAGCTTATAAAACAAAAAAATTGTGTTTTTTGGGGGGTCAGAACACATTAATTGCATTTCCATTAATTTAAATGGGGAAATTTGATTTGACCCATGAACAAATTGAGTTACAAGTTTGGCCATGGAACTAGTTCAACTCGTGTGTCAAGGTACAACTGTATTTTACTCACATATATAATACATAATGATTTTTTTTTGTAGTTTATGCAGATAGACACATGGATAAGCATGGATAAGCATGAATACCTGTTGGTCTACATAAACAGTCTTCCCTGATTTTCCTCTAATTACTGTTGTGAATAGTTATATACTATTTTCTCTCTCTCTTTTTCTCTCTCTCTCTCACATCTATCTATCTATCTATCTATCTATCTATCTATCTATCTATCTATCTATCTATCTATCTATCTATCTATCTTTATATGTCCATAGCAGACAGCCAGGTGGGAGCTAGGTAGTTCAGTGTATAGAGTACCAAACCTGAAGTTAAGAAGACTCAACTTTCTGAGTTTAAAACTGGCCTCAGATACTTACTAGTTGTATGATTGTGGGTAAGTCACTTAACCATGTTAGCTTCAGTTTCCTCATCTTTCAAATAAGCTGGAGAAGAAATGGCAAACCACTTCAATATCTTTGCCAAGAAAACCCCAAATAGGGCCATAAAGAGTCAGACAAAACTGAAATAACTGAACAACACTATTGTGTAGGGAGGAGCAATAGAAGTTAGAGAAGAATTAGGAAAGGCAATGTAAAAAGTTGTACTTGGACTTTGTAGAAAACTAGAGATTCTAGGGTGGAGATAAGGAAGGAATAAATGCCAGGTGTGGTGGACAGCTCATCTAAAACCAAAGAGAAAGAAGATAATGTTTCATGTGTGAAGTGGAGCAAGAATTACACTGTCTATGATATGTAAATTATCCTGGAAAGAAATTTTATCTATTTTCCCATTCCATTTTTGGATAGTTTATAGCCCTGACAGGAAGTATGGTATAATGTGTGAGAGAGAGAGAGAGCTGACCTTGGAACCAGTAAAACCTGAGGTCACTTCCCATGTCTCACACATACTAGGTGTGATCTTGTTTAATCACTTAACTTTTTAGTGCTTTAGGCAACTCTCTAAGATTATGAACTGCAGAGAAGACAGTAAACCATACTGGTGGAGGAAGTTTCCTCACCCAAGAGTTCTCTATACCAATGAAATCAAAGATGTAGTACCTATGCTTATTTGATTTTTGGGAAGTTTTTCCTTTTGTCAAGTGGAAATTTACTTCCCTATAACTTCCATTCATTGACCCTAGTTCTTCCCTCTGAGGACAAGTTGTTGTTTAGACATGTCCTACTCTTCATGATGCCATTTGGGTTTTTTTTTTTTTTTGACAAAGATCCTGGCCATTTCCTTATCTAGCTCATTTTACAGATTAGGAAACTGAGGCAAACAGGGTTAAGTGACTTGCCCAGGGTTACACAGCAAGTAAGTGTCTAAGATTCGAACTAAGGAAGATGAATCTTCCTGACTCCAGGCCCTGCTCTATATCCCATTAAACCACCTAGTAGACTTTGAGACCAAGTAGAACAAATCTAATCTGTTTTGCTTATTATAAGGCAGCCCTTTAAATGCTTGAAGATAGTTATTTCCTTTTTAAAGTCTCCTCATCTCCAATCTGTTAGTTTATTTTTGTGTATCAAGTAGAGTTACAGGAAGAGCTCCTTTTCTGTTTCCTGAACAAAATATGAAGCACAAGGTATATTCTTGGATGTGGTGTGAACTCACCTTCTCTGGGATATTTATTAGTCTTTTGTTTTGTCATTGTTGTTTCCCTGACATTTTCCCTATCCAGCATCTTCATTGACTTTGTCAGTTGGCATCAAGGCCAGAAGGAAGAGTCAGCATGCTTCTTGCTCCTCATGGCCACTTCCAGATGTTCCTCCTGTCACCATCCGTCAGAAGTAGCTCTTCTTTCAATGTTCTCTCGGGATCTTAACCACAGTTATTAGCCCCAGGCCATTCTCTTTTTTCTCAAGGAGTTCATTACTTGCCTCACAGTCTTTCTTTTCACCATCGCCCCTGTTCATATCCAATCTGCTGTAAAATCTTGCCTTTTCTCTCTTTATAGCATCTTTGTGTGTATTCTTTCCTCTCCACTCACACAGCTGCCACTTTCTTGGCTGTACTGTTGAAATGGTCTGATTGGTCTACCTGTCTCATCTCTCCCCATTCCAATGTATCCTCCACTCATCTGCCAAGGTAATTTTCCTGTCTATGTCACCCTCTTACTCAATAAATTCTAATGACCTCTTATTACTCCAGTTTCAAATGTTTGGCATTTAAAACCCTTCAAAACTTGGCCTCTTGCTACCTTGCCACCTTTTATATTTTAATGTATTCCATGTAGTTTACAATCCAACTTCATTGGCCAATTTGCTATTCCTTGCATACAACACTACATATCCCAACTCTATTTTTATATGGGCTGTACCTGGAATACTCTGCTCCCTAACCTCTATCTCTTCTCTGGCTTCCTTTAAGACTGCTCAAATCTCACCTGTGCAGGAGTACTTTTCTGGTTTTCTCCCTCCTACCAATGTCTTTCCTCTGAGATTGCCTTCCATCTATGTGAAATTTAATATAAATTTGAAGCCTTCTTTCCTTTTAAAAAGGGAAGTTTTGAAAATCCTTTTCAGTTTCAGCCCCACCCTTTGATTGGGTGCCCATGCACTATGGGAGGATGCCAGAGTCCTGGAACATGCTTGCCTCTTGTCCCACATGACTCCTGAAGTTGGGAAGACTGGCCTCTGACCTGGACTGGGATCAAGTCTGTCCAACCAGGGAGACCCAGAAGGAGTGATATCACTGTGGTTATAAATTAGGGATTGGGGAAGCAGCAGCTCTCTTTCTCTCTCTTTTTACTTTCCTGGTGATACAGCTCACAGTGCTCTGGAAGCAGCAAGAGTGAACTGAGACGCAAGCTTAAGTGGTGAACTCAGATTAACTAGGCCACAGTCCATGCAATTATGTGTCTTTTCTCTCTCCAAGTCACTTTCACTATCTAATAAATAATTCTAAATTAATATACTGTCTCCAGAGAATTTTAATCCTAATTAATCCTACATCTACGCTGTATATATTTTGTATGTACACAAGGCAAATGCTCACATGGAGGCCAGAAGAAGTGATGCAAGAATACTTAAAGGTCTCTCTGTAGAACTTTGGTATGAATTGTGAGGCAAGGGAGACACTGGCACAGGACAGTTCAGTATGGCATGCTTTCATCAAAGAAGGCACTATACTCTGAGCAAAGTAGAATTGCAGTAGCTCAAAATAAACATGAGATCCAAAGATTTGGAGACATCTCCATCCCAAATGCTCATACAGTCTATTAGTGTTTCACATGTGGAAGAACCTTCTGGACCCTTATTGGTCTGATCAGCCACAGTCAGACATACTGTACATTGACACTGACAAAATGAAATAATTTTAGTTTTCTTCCAGTACAAAGGACAACAATCAACCATATATTTTGTACATACAAAATTATTTAAATCTTGAATCATTAAATCATGATCTCCTTGAAGGCAGGGACTCTTGTTGACCTCTGTATTCCCATTGCTTATCAGAATTCTTGGAATATAATAAGTACTTGATAAATGCTCTTAGACTGACTGCCCTTATGTTTGACAAATTTAATACCTAATTTAATGTCCTATATCCTCAAGTACTCCATCTTCCCAGGCCAACAATCCCTTCATTTTTCCTTGATTATTGCATTTAGCCCACCTTAGCCATGTCCAAGGATGCTAAGCATGGGGAATACAAATATAAACAGAATGAAAGAAAGCACCTACCTCTAGGGGTTTTTCTGAGGATCAGATTAGCTAATATTTGTAAAGTGCTTAGTAATGGTTGGCACATAGTAGGAACTGTATAAATGCCTATTATGAAATAATTATATCCTGAAGAAGCCCATAGTCTAATAGAGGCTGAGTGGTGAAGGGGGAATTTGGATTTGGAGTCAAAAAACTCAAAATTCAAATTTTATATCTTTTTCATAATATATGTGTGATTCAGGATTTAATTTCCTCATTAGTAATAATAATAACTGGTATTGGTATAATGCTTTATGATTTGCAAAGCATTTTACAAATATTTTCTTATTTTATCTTCACAATAACCCTATGAAGTAAGTGTTATTTATTACCCCCATTTTACAAATGAGGAAATCGGGGCACAGAGGTTAAATGAATTTTCAAGAGCCACTTACCTTATAATCATTCATAGCTGGTAACTAGGTTGGACTCTGTGACCTGTAAAGTCCCTTCTGATTCTAAATCTATGATTGTACATATTTAACAGAGGTAAATGAAAAATCAACCCCTTTTTCCTTCCTTCCTTCCTGATTTTTTACAAGAGAAAACCTATATTTAAGTAGAGTTATCAAAATTTATTTTTTAAAGTTCATCGACTCCAGTTAAGAACCCCTGACCTAAATAACAGCTGATGTTTCTAGAGTGCAAGTCTGCAAAGCATTTTAACTTTGTTATTCAGTTGTTTCAGTTGTGTCTGACTCTTTGTGGCCCCATTTAGGGTTTTCCTGGCAAAGGAATTGGAACAGTTTGCTACTTCCTTTCCCAGTTCATTTTTAAAGATTAGGAACTGAGGCAAATAGGTTAAGTGATTTACCCAGGGTCATACAGCAAGTAAGGGTCTGAGGTCCTTTTTGAACTCTGGAAGATGAGTCTTCCTGATTTCAGAGCCAGCACTCTATTCACTTTGTGACCTAGAGCTTCACATTAACCTTTTGAGGTAGATACTGCAGCCATTATTATCCAATTTATCTTTTTCAACTTCTGTTGTATAAACTACCATATGCTGGACCAAAAGGAAAATATGGTGTTGTGTTTCAACAGTTCTATTATTAAATTCCCAGCTTTTCTTCATAGTTTTAATTGATTTTATTGGTTTTATCAACTCTTGTTGGATCAACTAAATTGTAATCTGTGTGTTACAGAGTTCATCAGAGGAAAGCAAAATCTCTGAGCCAGAATAAATTGGATACTAGCAAGTCATTATTTTTTGTGAAATGCAAAATAAAAATAATCTTTTAAGTTGTGAAGTTTTTATACTGAAGGAAAGGGAATGCTACTGCATATAGGCTTCTTTTCAAAGTATGGGTAGAAAACATTTAGAGCTAGAACTCCACTAGGTTGATTATCACCAATCAATTGATAAGCAATACTGACCTGAGTTGCCCTCTAGGGAGGTGTTGCAAGGCCTAACCAATCGGTTCTGCCTACAGACTGAAGGGGCTGTGTACCATCCAGGAGGCAAGGGAAGGGGCCAAGAATGGGAGTTACCAGCAGGTGAAAGAGAAGCATTGTTAACAGAAAGCCAGGAGAAATCAGGCCAGGAAAACAGAGTGAGAGGCAGAGAATCACCATGCCACAGAAATAGCAATCAGCATTGGTACAGAATGCTAGCTAGTTATTTTTCTGGGTGAGAGTGAATGTTGATAGCAGGGAATATGAAGATTAAAGGTCCAAGAAAGGAGATGGGTTGAGGCAGAGCAATAACTAAGAATTCTGTTGCCTTTAGTAATTCACTAGGAGGTGGAGTGTGATTATGTTTGTTGGAGGAGGTTTTAGGGGAGTTATACAAGGCAATATTCCTTGGTTAAGTGAATTTTCACTGGGACATGGGGTGGCCCATACCCTACAAATTTCAATTCCAGGTCATATAGCATGGCCCGTGGCCTGAGATGTATCAGCTTTTGGGGAAAGCTGCAGAAGAGAAGGTAGAAGAGAAGAGTCATGATGGTGGAAGAATACAAATCCTAAGGAGGAGCTCTGGGGGGGGCATTATATGCTATGAATATAGTGGACTAGTTTTGATGCAGAAGCAAGTATGCCCCCTGAATGTTGCTGCCCTGGGAAAAATCCCACCTTGGTTATTGTGTGTGAAATCATTATAATTTGATGTGAAATCATACATCAGATAACAGAAGGCAAGCTGGAGGAATTGCTTCATTGACTATCAGTTCTGTCCTGCTCAGTAAAATTGCTGCCTGCTACTTTTTATAGCTTAAATTTGTGTTATTTGGAATTCTGGGGGTTCCATTTAAAAGTATTTGACAAACTTCCTGTGGACATGTTGGGGACTTTGAAACTACATTTTCCATGGTCCAACAGGTTTCCTGTTTTGGATGATGTCTTCTTTGCTACCTGAGCACGCTCTTGGGGCTATGTAGAGATGATGGGGGAAGGTACGAACTGGCGGCATTTTTTGAAATAGTCAGGTGTGGTCTTATATATTTTACCAACATGGAACTGGTAATTAAATTGTTAGTTTTCTTCATAATATCAGCCTTTATCATTTTTAATCGTTACAAACTGCTTATTCTCCCTTCTGATTAAGGAGCAGAAAGTGTATGTCATAGAAGATGTGCAAGGTATGTCTAGATTTAAGTGCATCTGAAAAAAAGATCTAGGAGTTTTACTAGAAGACAAACAATATGAGTCAACAATGTGATGTGACAGCTAAAAAAGTTAATTCAGTCTTAGGTTTAATTAAGAGTCATGGCTTCCTGGGATAGAGAGATGATAATCCCATTTGCAATCTGTCTTTGTCAGACCCATTCTGGGATACTGTGTTTAATAATCTGGAAAGGTCTAGAGGGCACCAAATATAGTGAAGGGTATTGGTTGAAAGAATTAGAGATGTTTAATCTATAGAAGAGAAGACTCATGGGTAGAGTATAATGTTGGTGGCTTCAAGTATTTGAAAGTGTTGTTGTATTGAAGAGGTGATAGATTTATTCTTTTTGGCTTCAGAGTGAAAAACCAATAGCAATGAGGGGGAAGTTAAAAAGGGGTTTGGTGTTAGCAAAAGTTTCCTAAGAACTAGAGTTACCCCAAAGTGAAATGGGCTGTCTCAAGAGGTCATGGATTTCCTCTCTTTAAAATCTTCAAACAATGTCTGAATAATTGCTGGTATTATTATAGTGGGGATTCCTTTTGGGATATAGGCTGGAATATATGGTTGCTGAGGTCTTTTGCAACCTTAAAACTGTATGATTCTATCAAGGGATGCATAGTGACTTCCATGATCTTCTCCCCTGTCCCCCATGCCTTGCTAGCATTTCTTTTTTTTTTCAATGAAATTCATACCTAGGCTTTATTGAAAGGTTGATTTGTACTCAGCCATTTGGTATTAGAAAGGTAAAAACGGCTCAAGTGAACTCTATCCTGCCTTGATTCAAGGAAGAATGAACAGGATGATGAGTGTCTTTCACTACCCTCAGCCTCTGCCCTTCCCCTCCCCAAATCATCATAGTAACAGAGTTCAGAGACAGAAAACCTAAAGCTCATCCATGTGGGTTCCTCCCTTCATTGGCCGCCAGCTGCCATCCTAACTGGGGCTATCTAGACTGGTCATTTCTATCAGGATTGGGGAAATCACAGAGTTTTTGTACCAAACCTGGAGAGCTTTGTAAACTCCTCAGGAGCAGTCCAAAAGGAACAACCTTCTACCTCATCCATGCAAAGCAGCTACCCACCCAAAAAATACCCTTAGGAAGTAGCAGAAAGTCAGGAGAGAAGAAGAGCACACTGAGAAGAAAGGGGCATTTCATGGGGCAGATTGGCACCCTGGGCCAATCAGGGGTGGGGGAAAGATTGATCTTAGGGAGCATGACTGTCTTCTGCGGATGGCTTGGGAACATCACTGGCCTCTGCACAGACATAGCTCTTCTCCAACTAGACCAGGTTTCCCGGTGTTCTGGTGGGGAGGCGTGGTGGGGGAGCCTGTGTGGGTGGGACAGGTGGGGTAGAAGAAGCTACATAGGCCTGTGACCTTGAGGTGCAGGCTGGATAGGAGGGTTGGGGTGCCAACTGATGAGGATGGTGAGCCTCTCCATGATTCCAGAGACAGTTCTCTGAAACCTGGTAGCTCCTTCCTGGGTAGTTTTTGGGATGATCATGCATAGGGTCCCCAAGAAATGAAGAAGGGAGGCCGAGGTCTTATGGTCCAAATGCTGGTGTAAGCTGAGGCAGCCTGTGGCGTAGGTCAGGTTTGGGCCCCACGGCCTCCAGTTGTGGGTTCTTCCTTACCTTCAGTTTCCATTTATGGAACCATTTCCAGATCTGTCTGTGGCTTAGCCCTAACTGCGTAGCCAACTGGAGGTTCTTCTTTTTGGTAATGTAGTTGGATTCTTGAAAGCAGGCCCTGAGGACCCTCAGCTGCTCCTCAGAGAATTTCATCCCGGCAGTCCCTTTGATGGCATTGCTCTGACTTATTTTGTCTTCCTGCATCCGGGGCTCAGGGCTGGCAGAGGAACTCAAGATGTCAGGAGCAAGTGGATCCAAGGATGAGGGATTAGGAGAGGAGGCTGACCTTCCTAGGAAAGGAGGGGAAGGGGATGTGTTGGACTCGGCCGTCTGGAGCAGGGGATCAGCCTCCTTGTTGGGCAAGGTGCCTCCCTTGGCCCCTGGGGGCCCCAAATCCCACGCAGAAGTGTTCAGGGCTCCAACTGAGCTAGCATCGTGGGAATGTTCTATGGCCAGGTACCAGCCTCAGAAGCCCTGCTGCATCCTCCTTGCTAGCATTTCAAGAGTCAAGTGTCTACCACTACTAAATCTAAAGTAGCCATGCAACAATGTCTATGTTAAGAGGAACTGTCCAGTTGAAGTTACATAATATTCTGGTGCATGGGGTCTAGCTGCCATAGCAAGTCATAGGACCACTCAGGATGGTAAACAGATAATTCTTGACCCAATGTAACACCAATTTAATTACTCTAGTATTGGATTTCTACTGCCTGAAACCAAGAAAGTATTTGCTTTTTGTCTCTTTTTAGACCTTGTTGTGAACCAGCTGACTATGATCACTACATCTGGCTCTTTCAGCTATATGACCCCCATATTCTTGAATTTGGTTTCTTTGTACTGTGATTCTGTCATCTGTTTCCTCAAGAACTCCTTCCATGTATAACTGTGTCCAATTTTTCTCTCTTTCACCCTCTATGACCATGTACTTACTTTTCCAAACAAGGAAAGACATTTCAATGAGCACTTAGAAACTGCTGGGTGATGCAGTGGATGGAGTGCTGGGCCTGGAGTCAGGAAGGCTCATTTTCCTAAGTTCAAATTTGGCTTCAGACATTTATTAACTATGTCACCTTGGGCAAGTCATTTAACTCTGTCTGTTTCCTCCTCTTAAAATAAACTGGATAAAGAAATGGCACACAAGTCCAGTATTTTTGCTAACCGTCTCCTCCCAAAATGAGGTCATGAAGAGTTGGACATGATTGAAACTACTGAATGACAACAACAATAATGCAACTCTTCTGCTTCAACCCACAAGAGGCCCTGAGCACAGCAAGCAGTGTGGAAGGTGGAATGTCATTTCCCCAAATGTCAATGCTTTAAATTTGGGAGAGTCATGGGAAGACCAGAGGTTACTTCACCATGTATTTACTGTCATGTATATTGATAAAAGGAACTTTTAGGGATAGCAGATTTGTCGGTTCCTAGTATCTCACCTTCTCAAATGCCTTCCCCTTCAAAGTGTTGCCACTCTGCTTTGAATTCTACCAACCAACCATTCTTTTCCCTGCTTATGATCAATCAGCATCTTTTTGTCAGTTCCTAGTTAGTGGGCCAACAGCCCTGGGCCCTGAGTTTCCTATGGTGATGATGGGAGCTTCTTACTGAAGGAGAAAGAAAAAGGGATCCTACAGCAGAAAGTAATCAATAATTCATGGCAGAGTAGAAGGCATAGGAGTAGTAATCTCAGTAACAGTGTGAAGAGGCTTGTGGGTAAGGGAAAGTCTGTACAAGCCTAGAAGGTATGGAGCAATTATGCCTGATGTAGATTAAGTGGGAGACAATTTTAATTAGGATGAGTCTCATGATGTGACTACTAGAGGTTTCTATGATTTAATAAATGCTATGTATATAGTATTCAAGTCAATCAGTACTCCACTGCAGAGTGTTATAGACCTGAGTTCAACATCTAGGTGGAGTATGGTCAGCTAAAACAGCTTGAAAATGCTACCTTTAAATGATAATCATTTAATATTCAATTAAGCATAATTGAATATTATATAATTAATAAAAATATTCAACAAAAAGACTAAAAAACTCTTTTATTTCTAATGAATTAAGTAATGATCAGGAAACAAACAAGTCTGGTAATTATTATATATCAATGAGAGGAGCCCAGACAGAAACCTGGCTTTGGTTTGTTGCTGGGGAAAGTGGAACAAAGTTTAAAAGGATTTTTTTACTTCTCCAACAAGCCAAGCCCATGACATTTTCATAGAACAGGATGACAAGGCAGTTTGAAAGCAGTTCCTTTTCCTTTTCCTTTCCTTTCCTTTCCTTTCCTTTCCTTTCCTTTCCTTTCCTTTCCTTTCCTTTCCTTTCCTTTCCTTTCCTTTCCTTTCCTTTCCTTTC